>NW_012110597.1:740879-833624 GCF_000951045.1 Mandrillus leucophaeus | reverse complement strand
TTTTTTTTTTAATAGAAAGGAATATGTGCTGTGGGAAAGCAACTGGAGCTTTCTCATAATTTGTGGTGGGAGTGCAAAAATGGTAGCCACTTTGGAATGTTTTTTGGCAATTTCTTAAACGGTTTACATGCATTTACTTTATGATCTACAGTCCCACTGCTGGCTTTCTACCTAAGAGAAATGACAATTTATGTTCACATAGAACTCAGTATGTCAGTATCTATAGTAGCTTCATTTGTAATTGTTAACACCACTAAGTTTATTAACTTGTAAGTGGATAAACAAACTATGATACATCTTACAATGGATTTCCCTTCAATAATAAATAATAAACTACTGATTTACACAACAATTTAAATAAAACTTAAATGCATTTTGCTAAGAAAAAAAGTGAATCCAAATGGCTACATATTGTATCATTTCACTAATATGCTACTGCAGAAAAGGCAAACTTATAAGGCGGAAAATAGAACAGTATTCGCCAGAGGTTGGGAAAGAGTAACGGTGGGGAACACATGGGAGGATGGACCTGTTCTGTGTCAAACCATGGTAGTGAATACATAACACTATGCATTTGTCAACATCCATAGAACTCGACATTACAGAAAATGAATTTTGTTGTATACTCATTAAAAATATATGGGAGAAGCTGTAATGGAGAGATTGATAAAATAATGTAACTGAAAAACAAATGAATCACTTAACCAAACAAAATGTATGAAGATGAAAGGACATAATCTAACTTTAAAAAACAGTGCTTTGGCAGCACACTATACGGTAAATGACCAAAAAAGTCTGCATGTGCATATGATACTCTAGATACAAAATCCATTTCTCACAGAGTATACCTTAGGAATTCTGTAACTACCATTTTGAATATTAACTTAGAACATATAAGTTAATATATAACGGACAATGGGAGCTAAGATTTTTACTGTCATTTTTTACTAAGTTACATGTAAGGAAATAGAAAGAATGAACTCTGTGGTGCTGATTGGAGTTTAAATGCCAATATAGAGTTGTATGAATAAATACAGAAATCAACAGGTACAGAAATATAGTTAAGTGTTTATATCCATGACTTCACTTAGGCTATATTATGTTGGTATATATCTTAGCTCCACTAAGAAGCACTACTAGAAATTGTGACACTCCATTAGCAATGAGTCCACCAAGAACTCAGGATATTTGTTTCTAAATATTATTCTGTAACAGGAAACAGAGTTCTTTGGAGAAGCACTTGATTCCAGGACTGGGGTATGAATAGTGCAAGATGGATCTGGAGCATCTTTTGATCTTCTGATGCCAGGAAGTAAGGAAGTGCTTCCAAAAAAAAAAAAAAAATATGTGGCATATTCAAAAGTCACAGGAGCCAATGTGAAAGAGCTCACAATGGACAATACTGTAAATGCCAGAGCAAAAAGATAAACGATAAATGAATCTTTGGTAAACTTTAAAAACTTTGGTTTAAAACCAAAGTCACATATAACAGCATTGGGTTATAAGTCAAAGAATAAAGTAAATATTCATGAATCCATGCTGATATAATAACTGGGTAAATAAATGGAATAGGAAATAATAGCTCTTTCTTACAAAAGGAATCCAATTAATAAATGTAGAAAAAATGAAAGAAATGGAAAAATCATGATTAGAACATGACAATAATAAATTGATAAAGGCAAGATTCCACTAATGAATTCAGAAATTAGAGGGAGAAAGCTTAAGCCAAACCAAGATATTTATTTAGTTTCAAAGTATCTCCTCCAAAACATTTAGTAATTACAGAGACTGAAAAGAAAAATTACTGTAGAGAATCTTGACATATCCCACCTGCTAAAGTTTGAATGCTTGTCTCCTCTCCAAACTTCAAGTTGAAAGTTAAACCCCAATGTCATAGTATGATAGTAATAAGAAGTGAGGTCCTTAGGAGGTGATTAATTCATGAGGATAGAACCCTCATGAATGGGATTATCAACCTTATAAAAGAAATGGAGGAAATTAGCTAGTTCCTTTTTGTCCTGTCCCTTCCACCGTGTGAAGATCCAGCATTTGTCTCCTCTGGAAAGCTCCACAGCAAGAATGCTCCATTTTGGAAGCAGAGAGTAGTAGCCTTCATCAGACATTGAACCTGCTGGTGTCTTGATCTTAAACTGCCCAGCCTCCAGAACTATGAGAAATACATTTTTGTTGTTTATAAATTACCTACTTTCACACATTTTGCTACAGCAGCACAAATGGACTAAGACATTGCCTTATCCAAGTGATCAGGACCAACAGTAATAGACACTTATTTCAGGTGACTCCAGATAATGTACATGACTTTTTTTGAATTGTTCCCAATAATTCATCACCTCAATCTAAATAGGAGAAAATATGAGGCACACCCAAATTGAGAGACATTCTACAAAATAATTGACCAATAACCTTCAGGGATATCAAGATCTGTAACAATGTGGACAGAATATGAAACTGCTTCAGATTGGAGGAAGCTAAGGAGACATGACAACTAAATGTAATGTATGATTCTAAATTGGATTTTGGAAAAGATAAAAGACATTAGTGCCAACACTGATAAAATCAAAATAAGCTCTTTACTTTAGTTAATATATTGCACCAAAGTCAGCTTCACAGTTTTGATAAGCATTCTAAAGTTATAGAAGACATTGCCAAAGGAGAAGCTGGTTAACAGTATGTGGGAACTCCCTGCAATATTTCTGGAACTCTTCTTTAAAACTAAAATATATATATATTTTTAAAGAAGTAGATATGCATTCTTCCTTTTCCTATTCCCTTCTTTTCTCCTTTGAGGGTGACAGCATGACCAGAGCGAAGGAGTCAGCTGAGCCTAAGAGGCAGTGATACTGGGGAGATGGTAGCAGGGATAAGCCCAGGGCGTGGTAAAGCCAACAAGACCAGTACTTTCCTGCTTTCCTCTGGCCTCTAGTGATGACTTACCATTCTTTAAATTCAGAAGTTTTTCTGAATTTAGCTCTCCGATTTGAGTTTGGGAAACCAGGAGAATCCATCTGCTATTGAAAATTTCCAAACATAAGCCTCAAATTGAGATTCACAGAATTCACAATTGAATTCACAGAAGATTCAAATCTTTTAATTTGCCTTTCCTCTTCCTCTACCAGACAACTAGGAAAGTGTATGAGAACCTCTACTTACTCTGTCCTAACCTCCAGAACTTTGATCTTAAAGCTAGACTTTTAACTTTCACTTCACACCCAGGAAATGAAGTTCCATTTAGTCATCTTCCGCTAACAAGTGGAATATGATGGTAAAATGAAAGTTCTAACAAAGACTTTGCAAAAATGATATCAGATGCACAAATGACAGGCGACCCTACAGGGCTAGAAGGAAATAAGTGGACAAGAATGAGTTAGACAACTATTTAAATTTTACTTACACGGCATTAGTAAATATTTCAAAAGAGCAGATACAAGTATTTGTGAAAAGAGTTTTTGAAGGAGTGGTTGGTATAAAAGAGGAATGCCTGCTCTTCACAATAAGCACGTAAAGGGGTGCCCTGTAAAAAACCTGATATGTGCCAGTGTAATTGAGGGAAAGAGTGGACTTGTCCCTGCTGTAAGAGATTTGGGGATGAGTGCTCCTTGTGGACCAGATGTGGGCAAGTGCAAGAAAGAACTACTGTGGAGTGACCTTAGTTCCAAAAGAGCCACCTGAAGAGCTGAAGAGTCATCAGCAGAAAGAAGTGGAGGTATTTATAGAATCCTAGAAACTACGAAATGTGTTAAGTAGTCAGCTACAGGAAAGATGCTTTTGTCTCAGTCAAAGGAGCTGTAGGTGGAAGATCCCAGTGAACGGGGATTTCTGAAGAACACACTTATGAGAGGCAATTCTATCCACCAGCCAGATGAGGAGGATATGATTCCAGCTCCCAAGAATGACCAGATGTAATCATTTTCTACCTCCTCTCCTTTCATGTTCTCCAAATTCTATTACCTTATCTGAGTGCTCTGAAACCACACTTAGAAAACTGGAGAGTATGGGCAAAAATGACAGGTCTATATTGGGATAAAAGAAGAAACTACCTATGTCCCTATTTTCATTACGATCTTCCTGTCTGTGGCAGGTCCTACATGATGGAGAGAATAACACAATTTTAAAACAAGAGTTATGCCTAATATGCAGGCCTGGACATTTTCATTACTGATTGGAGAAGCTTATATCAACTAAGAATGACCCCCCCCAAAAAAAAGTGGGACTTACTGTAATTTTTAATCAAGGCACAGAAAAGCATACTCACTGAATGACTTTAACAGTTGAGTGGAGATTAAAATAAAGAGGTTTGATTATTTATGCTGTAAGTTGGGCTTGTTTAAATGATCAGTAATTTGGTCATTTAATATTTGCGTTTGCATAATAAATAATAGTTATTATTAATAACTAATAAAAAATAATAGTTATAGTTTATACAGGTTGAATACCTGTTATCCAAAATGCTTGGGACAAGAAGTGTTTGGATTTTGGAATTTTCTTTTAGGATTTTGGATTATTTGTATATACATAAGGAGACAATTTGATTATGAGATGCAAGTCTAAACACAAAATTTATTTATGTTTCATATACAGCTTAAACATATAGCCTGAAGGTAATTCTATGTTAAATTATTTGTTTCATGAGATAAAGTTTATGCTAGGTACTTATGTGTAGAATTTTATACTTGTGGTATGATAGTAGTGTTTCACATTTCAGTAAAGTTTCAGATTTTGGAACATTTGGGATTTCAAATATTTGGATGAGAAATGCTCAGGTTTTTATAGAAAATGCAAAGTAAAAATTTAAATAAATCTAATAGAAAAGTATAAGTTTTAAAAAATGTTACATGGAAAATTCAATATCAATGAAAATTTAATTTAATTTAAAATGCCTCTGCACTACAGGATGGGAGAGGTGACACATGCCTGTAATTCCAGTGCTTGAGAGGCCAAGGCGGGAGGATCACTTGAGCCCAGGATTTCCAGGCAGCAGTGAGCAATGATCATGCCATTGCACTCTGGCCTGGATGACAGAGTGAGATCAGGTCTCTAAAAAATTAATAATAATAAAATAAAACACCTCCACAACTGGCCAGACATGGCCAGAAGAGTATAAGAAGAGCATGTATTATGCATAATGGAATTTGATAAAGGCATTGTTCATTAAATGAGCATATTACCTTTGGAAATACCGAGAAGGAATCAAGGAATTACTCCAAAAGTTAACCTGCATCTCCATGGGAAAGATTAGTTTGGTTTCCTCCTTTGTACTCCGTGTGAAAGTAGAGAAAGAAGGGGATAGAATACCAGAACAAGACCAAAGCAGAAGTTCTACAAGGATGCCATACACAAAAGATATTTGTGTGCGATAGGGCTTGGAAAGGGTAGCAGAAAGGATTGGTCTTCAAAAAGTGAGCATTGTGAAAAGTGCCAGAGACAATGGGATGAAATTACTATGTCTATTTTAGAAGACAACTAAACATTAAAGGCATATTCACAAACATATTGGATTAAGGTGAAAATAGAGACTGAATGCCAGTCAAGGTCAATGAACTATCATGTATTTCAAGAGGATAAAATTAAACAAACAAACAAAAAAAACAGAGACTTTGTTTTCTTTGTTATAAACGGGCATTGGTTATAACCAAAGTAATACAAATAGCTCTCTTTAACCACAATATTATGTGACTATAAAAAGCGGAGGGTTAAAAGTGGAAATTTGGGGAAATACTAGCATACAAGTCCCTGATAGGGAAAGAGAAAAATGAAAAAGGAAGATTAAGAAAGGAAACTCAGAAAAAGCAGTCAGCACAAGTCAAATGTGAGAATGTCAAGAAGGTCAGGTTCAGCTGAAAGATCAAGCAGAGAAAAGGCAGAAAAGGTCATTGGAGTTGGCAATTTAAAGCTCACACATGATTTCAAACGGAACATTTTCAAGAACTTAGTTTATTCAATGAAAACACAAGAATGAGTTGAGTGTTAATGTTTCTTCCATCAATAGCAATTCTGTAATCTAGGATCTAAGTTCTGAATCTGACTTGAAATATGAAATGTTTTAATTATATGTTTTCCTCTAGTTGTAGAAGTGATTTACCTGAACATTCATTCATTATGACCACAACAATTGACCATATGTACATGTCCGTATATATGTGCCCTCAAATGATACAGCTAACATAGCAATTTGGGGGGAAACTATTGTAACGGTTAAAGAAGAGGATTTTTTTTAAATAGCTCTCATCCAATGGTCTAGTGAAAATTTACCGTTTGTCTTTCTTTGCAAAACAGATATTGGTAGGAAATAAAACATATAGTTAGTTTAATTTAAAATAATCTTTAATAACTTTTTATGAATTTCCTCCTTCCTAATAATATCTGATTGTGGAGAAACAAGTTTCAGCCAGTAAATATATTTTAACATTCCAAAATATGACTATGTGGCTATCATGTTTTTGAAGACATTAAAATAATTCATGATTTAAGTAGTAATTCATGCTTTTGAGACAGGAGCAGGTTATGCTATTCTATATTAATATTCCAATGCTTCCTACTCAATTCATTTCAACAATAGTCATTTTCTATTATGAGCAGCTAACTGTAATGACAAATTACTTCCCTTTGTTATTCTCATAAACACAGTATTTGTGATATTTAGTATATCAAGTAAAAGATGCGTTTCTTAAATTCTGCATAAACTCTGGAAGTTAGGAAGTCTCTTTACTTGTGGAATGACTTATTATAACGTTTATTTTGGTGCAATTGCTTTCGGTACTTTCTAACACATTCCTTTTTTATGTGCAGATTTTTAAATAGGTTATACTTCTATTAATAAATAAATGTTTTAATACGTTATAAAACCAAACGATGTATGAGAGTCATGGTATTATCTACTGTTGTCATCACAATTGAAGAATTAAGGGATTCACAGCATTTTTCTATCTGCTTTGAGATTTTGCAGATTTTCATAATTGTATCTCTGAGAAGTATATTTATCTGCTAAAGCTTAATATAGAAAACTTTCCTTGCAACACTTTAAGATTAACAGGGACATTTCAACTTCTTATAAAACAAGATTATAGTGGAAATTTAGTTTACTGAGATGCATCAATATAATATTGTTTCAAACATTAATATGAACAAAAAATAATTAAAAATAAATTTTGAAATCTTAAGCCAACAAGTATCACTTGATACTTTCAATTTTCAAGGAAAACTATGTTTAGATGTGACTCCATATATCCTTATTTCATATTCTGGTTTTGATCCACAATAATCTGTTAAAACTGTGCAAATATCCCCCAAAGGTAAAAGTTGCTACCTAAATATGATCACGTTTAGATTTACAATAGTTTTATTAGTTTAAATTTTAAGCCACTTGAGTTCCTTTAAACATCTCAATATAAAACATTTTTTAAAAGTTTAAAGTGTGTACACATAGAACAAACATTGAAGATGTTTTTATAATATATTTGAGCCACCGCCACATAATGGAAAGAATGTAAAATTGGTTTAAAAAACGTCTGTCTCCAGAGTTAAATAGCTACATGATCTCTAGGAATTTATCCACACTTCCTGAGTGTTTCCGTGTTATTCAGTAAAATGCAGATAATGGTATTTTTCTAATATATAACTTAGGAATGTGTTATGAATCAAAATAAGGTATTACTTAGACATGTTTTACAAAAACCAAAGAATGATATAAATTCTAATAATTTTTATTATTCCAGCCTGATTTTTTAAACCAAATACAGCATGTGGCCTTTCAAAATAAATTTACCAGATAATTTGGAATTTCTTGAAATATATAGCTGTAAACCAGTGAGTGGGCAGGAATTCATTCAGAAGTTAGACCCAAAAATATATACTTCAGAAAGAAAGAATTTTATTTAATTACTGATACTTAGTTTTTGTGATAATATATAATTATCTTTAGGCTTTGTCAAAAATGTATGAGAAATAAATATCATAGGAAGCAATCTATCATCACCATTCAATCATCAGGATAAAACAATCCAGGAAATTTATGCCATTTAATGGAGCCATAATCCAGGGCTATTTCAAAAACATATCTAATGGCTATGCCTAGATTCAAAATGTATTCTAGACCCTAATTCTGCACTATTTGAAACACAAGTCAATAAACAGGTAATATTTGACTGACAAGATTTTTTCCAACCGACACAATGCTTATAATTCTTTTTTTTTTTTTTTGAGACGGAGTCTTGCTCTATCACCCAGGCTGGAGTGCAGTGGTGTGATCTCGGCTCACTGCAAGCTCTGCCTCTCGGGTTCACTCCATTCTCCTGTCTCAGTCTTCCCAGTAGCTGGGACTACAGGCGCCTGCCACCACACTCGGCTAATTTTTTTGTATTTTTTTTAGTGGAGGTGGGGTTTCACCATGTTAGCCAGTATGGTCTCTATCTCCTGACCTTGTGATCCACCCGCCTTGGCCTTCCGAAGTGCTGGGTGGCGTGAGCCACCGCGCCTGGCCTAAAATATTTTAATTAATTGGCAACCTTTACAATTTTCCAAATTTTAAATAAACTTACAGGATTTTTATTTATCTTGAAAAATTGGAAGGTCCGACATGGTTACACTGAGGCTGTTGGAGGTAAGAGGAGAAGGCTTGTGTTGTCAAGTCCAAGATCTTCACCTAGTCACTTTTATTCCTTTATTTTACCTATCTGGAGAGTGTAGGCCGATTAAGTTTGCAACCTCTGATTAATTTACTTTCAATCCAGTTTTGTCCTTGAAATTTACTCCTACTTCAAGTTGAATGAGAACTTGTAGTTTAAAAGTTTCTGAGAAAATATGTTTGAGCTTAATAAATGCTGCGGCATTTAAATTTTACCCAGGTTCTACCCATATCACAAATCCTATACTAAATGTCTTTTCCTTCGTTTGGTGAGATGTCCCTGAGTTCCAGTCTACAACCTTTTCTGCTGCAGCATGTTAATGAACCTATATTTTTAACTGAGTTCCACAAGTACTTATTTAAGAACCCATTCAACAAGTGCATGATAAGATACTGGAAGAAGGTAATGGGCTGTAATCAAGACAAATAAACTTACTATTAGACTACCTCAGTACATGGAGAAAGAAAAAGTACTTGAGGATAACAGTAAAGGAAACTGACAGATTTTAATTACAAAATTGACTGGGCGTGGTGGCTCATGCCTGTAATCCCAGCATGTTGGGCGGCCAAGGCGGGTGGATCACAAGGTCAAGAGATTGAGACCATACTGGTCAACATGGTGAAACCCCAACTCTACTAAAAATACAAAAATTAGCTGGGCATGGTGGCAAGCGCCTGTAATCCTAGCTACTCAGGAGGCTGAGACAGGAGGATTGCTTGAACCCGGGAGGTGGAGGTTGCAGTGAGCGAAGATCACGCCACCGCACTCCAGCCTGGTGACAGAGTGAGGCGTTGTCTCAATAAATAAATAAATAAATAAATAAATAATTTAAAAAAATAAAATTTTCTACAGTGCAACAGACTTAATCCATCTGCCAGTGCTCTCTGTAGCTTAACAGTTTACAAAAATGTTCCATTTGAAATTTCTATTCTAAGCATCCTGCTGCGATGGGAGCAGACAAATCATCATAATTTTTCTGATATTGAAGAATTTAGTACATATCTTAAAGTTTTATCACAAATCTCAATTTCCTGTGACTAAATGAACTCATTATTAAGAGTTTTTATTCAAAGTTTATATATTCCCCAAGGGGTGTTTAGAAAAATATGGAGCATGTTCTTGATTATTGTTAGTGATTATTGATGTTATTGATACATAATGCATGCAATCAGTGGGACCGCAGGAAATAAAGAATCATCTTGCCCAAGTACTAAAATGTATGGTCATCTGAAAACACTGAACTCCATGGTACAGGCTTGGTTTCTGACACCAGTTTTCAACTTAGCAAGTCACATTGTAAGTCTGAGCTTTTTTTTCCCTCTGATGATATTGAGTAATAGAATCATTACTAAGCCTTCCTCCTGTTTTTATGGTCTGATTGTTTTATCTCGCAAAACTTGATATCCTCCTTTCTAATGGTTTATAACAATTAGAGATATAGCAACACAGCTTAGCATTTTAATGTATCTTTTGCTTTTGCTCCATATTTTCTTTTGCATAAATTATATATCCCAAATTACATTTTCAACGTCGTGAAGACACAAACCTGGATATACAGGGGTTTAGCTATCTATGTCAATATTTATATCTATCTAAATATTTCAATTATACAATACAGGCAAAAATTTTTGGCAATTACTAAGTGCTTAAATACCCAAGTCATCTTTTACATAAACATACTCATGCTTATTGGCCTCTAAATATAATCTGTTCTTCCAATGGAGAATATATAGATATATATATTTTTCCAAAATATCACATTTTCATTACTTCATTATAGTTTTCTTATATATTAAAATAATCATTACTTAGAAAATTGTTTATGGTTATAAATATGTTATTTCCATAAACAATAATGTATTGATAATGGCTGATTTATCAATTCATTGGAACTCTATAGATTCACTCTTCCAAGATTAGTAAGAAAAGAAAATTATTTTAAAAATATATCATCATTACTTTGCTGGAGTAAGATGTTAAAAAATTATTCACTTTCACGATTCATATAAGTGTGGAACCCATTTAGTCAATCTTGTAGTTCAATCTTATCATTATGTGATTCTCATTTTGAAAAGTACTTTAATATTCATTAGATTAGATCAGTTGATATAAGCTCTTCTTAAACTTCTCTATCTGATTAAATTTAAATTTTTCTTTTCTCATAACTCACACTTAGACATACTCTGAATTTATAAAGCTATCCATGAGAAAGTCAGAATAAAATACAACTTAGGTTTGTTAATTTTTTTAAAAAAAAATGCTTTTTCAACGAACTCCCAAGTTCGATACCTAACCATTTCTTTATTTTCTTCTTTTTTCTCCATTAAGATTTTCTACTGTTAAAAATAACAGCATTCTCAAATCATTCTATACTCTTCCTAATGAACCCATTAAAATACCTTTTTATTCAAGAAGTATTCAACAATTATTACTCATTTTGCTTTTGGCTTGTCATTCAGAAGAATGTTAAAGTTGTCTAAAACAATATTTATTTGAGTAATCTTTTAGTCTTCTGCTAAATTTGAGCAATGAACTGTGTAACAAACTTATAGGAATAAATAGAGAGCAAATAAATAATTTCTGATAAAACTTATTTCAAAGTGTTCTTTAATTGCTAGTTGGAATTTGCCAGACAGCACAGATGGTTATTATTACTTTTGCTTTTTGTTTACATAGTACCTTTTTTTCTTCTTGAATGGCTTGTCCAAGATCATAGTATTCAAGTCAAGGAAAGAGAAGTACAAATATTTGGGGTTGCTGCAATATTGAATGTGAATCATTTCAGGAGCATTATGAGTCGCTGAGTGCAGAAGTCCCTTTAGAAGCAACTCACTAATGACTACTTATAGAAAAATGCTTTTAATGGATTCTTTTTTGCCTTAAGAAAGAAATACATTAAAAGCAGAAAATATTGGAAGCATTACTTTAACTGAATGGTTAGTATCTGAAAGACTAGCTTCAGAAAGGCCACCAGATAAGAAAAGTAGTTATTTTCTAGCCAACAAACAATAAATAGAAAAGAAAATACTTCATTAATGTCCATGATTTTAAAGGATACAATTCTACCTTGAAGTATGAACCCAAGCGTATAAGCACATCTGAAACTAAAGACCTTCATATTGGCAAATATTGTAGAAGCTTTGTGTCTCAATTTTATTGGAACGCACTGCTCTAGCTGACATCTTGGATAAAGCCCATCTGATGAACCCTACCAAGGACTTACCTGTAAGGTCTTATAATGTTATGCTAATACATGCTAAATACAATATAAATGCAAAAGAGCTCATTTTGTCCTGGAAACAACCCTTGAAATCGTTTCTAGTCCTTTTTATAGGCGAAAAAGGTATACAACAGAGAAAGTACATGATATTGATCAAAGAAACCAAACATTTGTCTGTTGATGAATTGTCCATTTGCTTTGTGAATGCAGGTACAATCAAATTGACTGGTAAGGTGAGCACAACTGCCTATCACTGTGCATTAGTGCAGAGTGAACGAGCTGTCCAATCTCCATGTACAGGTTTACAAATGGTGCCTTGGTCAAGTGAACTAAATGGTAATATACTCATAGTGGGATCTAATGATTCAAATAAATATTCTACTTTAATATCAAATTAGCACTTGTCCAACAAGTTAAGAATAATAACCATAAATGTCAAAGATAAATTTCTTAAAATTGGGGGAGTAAAACTTGAACTGCGGCTGTAGAAATCACTCACATTAGATATTTGGTATTTAACAGGGTATTCTTCACACATTTTATAATTTTCCATAACTCTGGAATGATAATCAGGAGACAAATGGGATAATTTAATAACACTCAGAAGTGTCTTGATAATTAACTAATAACAGATTTTTACAGTCTATTGAGAATTGCGTTACCAGATTTATTTCACAAAGCCCTGTGTGGGTAACTTATTTAACAACTTTAATCAGTCTGGACAGAACTGAATTAATCTGTACTCTTCAAAGCAAAAGAAAAGAAAGGAAAGGAAAAGAAAAAAAGAGAAGAAAAGAGAAGAAAAGAAATCAGTAGCAAAAAGAAAGCAAGGCTTCAACCTAAGTAAGTTGAAAAGATGTCAGATTAAATAGCCCCAAAATATGCAACCATGTGCAACTATTTAGCATGATGGTTTGATTTGTGGAAATCTCTCCCTCAGGAAAACACTTTAAGTATCTGAGGTTCAAATATAAGAAGGAATAAGCAAGAATTAAAGCATTACTATAAAACCTAACAAAATGAAGAAGTGTTTATATCTTATTTATCTCCATTTCCCTTTTCTTTGTCTAATATACATAAAAAATACTATTTAACAGTAATTACTGAGGATGTTTCTTTGATATTTTTAATTATTAGCACTCCCTCCTTCTTTATGCAACTTTGAAGAATCTCAAATTGTTGCTATCTGGTGACAATTTTTAAGTTTGCTTTTGATGGATCATTTATTACATTAGGTAGTACTGTATAAGCTGTCAAAGTTGGAAGGTAACGTCAGGAAAATTGAGAAGAAAACTCATCTAACATTTATAAAGTGTCAACTACTAAGAGGTGTGCTAAGTACTGGGGGAACACAAATAAACCAGACATTACAGCACTCAAGGTTCTTCAAAGAACTCCAGGAAGACTTCAATCCGGCTGCTAAGTGATGCATTGGATTTCAGTCATACACAGATTCTGTAGTGAAGTAGCATAGAAGAGATTGTAATCAACTTCACATGTTAAGGTAAAGAAAGACTTCAGAGGTGGTAAAAAGAAAGTTTGAATTTTGACCTTGAATTGGAATTTTTCAGAGGAACAGTGAGGGTTTCAGTAACGTGAAAAGCCAGTGCCTGCTTGGTTAATGATGACTAAGTTGTTATTGCCAAACCAAAAATTTGATATTACTAATGAGGCTGGCTCTGAATAGCTCTATTTCTTTATATTCATCTGCTGTTATGAATACTAGACTTTCTCCTCTCCAGTTAGTCTGCTCTTCTCAGTCTTCTTCATGTGCTATGTTCTTTCACATTTCTAGACCTTTACCCACCCTGCTTTCTCTGACTGGAATGCTTTCTGCTCCAGGTCGACATGGTGAACTACTTGGCAGCTTTCAAGACACAGCTTAAAAGAAGCAATTCTGACATATTTCCTTTCCCTGGTCCCTACAACTTATGAGTTGAAAATAATTTCTTTTATGATCTTATTGAACCTTATCCTTACGTATTCATTCATTCATTTATTCATCCAATTATCTACTCATCTAGTTATTCTCTCACTCACTTGTGCAAGACATGTTCGTTAACCCTTTATTATGTGCCAAGCACAATGCTAAGAACAGGAGATCCACTTAGAGCAAGAGAAAGAAGTTTTGATGTTAAGCTGAACTGAACATTACAATAGCTTGAAGTATTGTAGCTGAAAGTAATTGAAAATATGTGAGATTGCCTAGGCCATCAATTGGGGACGGAAAAGGGAAATTTGATAGAGCAAGTTTAAGGCCATGGTTCAAGAAAAATAAACCATTTATTTCTGGGTAAACTTGTGAAACATATAATAAGTGCTAAGAAGTAAACTCAAGAGATGATGTGATAAACAGTAACTCTAGTGGAAGGAGATTGCTTTTTAGGAAGCATACTCACATATATTTTTCTGAGTCAAATATTTGGAAGTGACATTTAACTGATATATTAAGGACATAAAAGAGTGGAGGAGAGCATTTCAGTTAAGGGAAAACAAAAACAAATGATAATGATCAGAAGTGGAAATGTACTTGGCCAGTTTAAGAATAGAAATTAAACCCATGATGTAGGAACATTCTACTATTATGTTCCTGATGTACAAAAAAATGCCTAACACTCAATTATTAACTATAGTCACTCTACTGTGTTAGTGGAGACTTAAAATGTATTCCTTCTATTTCACTGTAAGTTTTCACCCATCAACCAAACTTTCTTCACCACGACCCACCACCATTCCCAATCTTTGGCAACTTTTTTATTCCGTATTTCAAAATAGCTAGAAGAGATGATTCTAAATGTTCCCAACATGAGAAAAAGATAATTGTTTGAGGTGATGTATGGTTTACATATCCTGATTTTATTATTACACGTACTATGCGTGTAGCAAAATGTCACATGTACCTCATAAATATGTACTATTATTATGTGTCAATAAAATGCCAGACACATAGTAGGCATCCAATCAATATTTGCAGATTAAATAAAAGATGAGGAAAAGGTAAATGATACTGTAGCCTAGTGAGACAGGAGAGTTATATGAAAGTAAAATATTGGGTGGGGTAAGGTTATGGGAAGAGACACAGATCATGATAAAAATTTTGGATTTTATTACAAATTAACTAGTGGATGGTGGAAAGTAAGTTCATGCCAGACTAGATTGAGAAAGAGAGCAGGTATGAGGCTAAAATTAAATAATAACATTCTATGGTGATTACATTGTCAAATATTCTTAAAGGCTAATATATAAGATTCAAAAGTATGTACGGTACCAAGCTTGCTTACAAAGTTCTCATGTGCTTAAAAAAGACTTGTTTTTGACCGTATGACATTTATTCAGAAGAAGACAAAACTCTGGAGACAGTAAAAAGACCAATGGTTGCCAAAGGACTAGAAAGAGGAAGAGATGAATAAATAAAGTATGGACGATTTTTAGGGCAATGAAATTATTCTATCAGATACCATAGTGTTGAATAAATGTCATTATACATTTATCAAAACCCATAAAAAGTACACCACCAAGAGTGAGTCCTAATGAACTTCTTCCAGTGACAATAATGTGTCAATGTTGGTTCACTTATTGTAACAAACGTACCATCTGGTAGGGGAATTGATGGTGAGGAAGGCTGTGTATATGTGTGTTTGGAGAGGCATAGGGGGACTCTCTATCAAGTAGAAATATTTCCACAATGCAAAATTAATGATAAATAGGTACATGTAACTGGAGGGAGGGGATTTAATTGCAATTAAAATGTTGAGGAACACACTTCAGGAAATGCTGACATGGGCAGACAGAGCAATCAATGGTTTTAATTTTTTATTTTTTAAATAGATTTTGAGGGTGCAAGTGCAGTTTTGTTGCATGGATATATTGTGTAGTAGTGAGGTCTTTGTGTAACCACCACCAAAATAGTGTATACTGTACCCATTAGATAATTTCTCATTTCTCAACCCTCATCTACCCTTCCACCTTTCCAAGTTTCCAATTGCTTCATTTTGAAAAATCCCCAAAGTAAAAGATCCTAGTGAAAAGTCGCAAATATAAATAAAATAATTATTTTAAAAACAATTTTAGACTCATGTTTCATCATTCCTAATTCGGGAAAATATTATTATTTATGTTCAAGAAAGAACATTCTCCTCCATAACCATAATAAGATTAACAAATCAGTAAATTAACATGAATAAAATACTCTGTGTAATCCTCATTCTCCTTTCAATTTTTACAACTTATCCTAATAATACTCTTTGTAGCCACAGGTTTCCTTTCAATTTTTTTTCAGGAGAGAAAGATTTTATTTATAAAACATACTGGTATATTATCAGCATACAAAAATCTGTACATATTTAATGTATACAACTGGATGAGTTTGGTGATAAATATGTAGCAATGAAATCATCACAATAGCTATGCCTCAACACACCCACCACTTCCAAAAATTTCTTCCAATTCTATTTATTATTATTATTATTTTTACATGTTAGAAAAACAATTAAGATCTAACTTATTCACAAAATTTTAAGTATACAATACAGTATTGTTTATAGGCACTATGCTGTCTAGTAGATTTCTCTTTTTTTAAATTTTTTCTTTTATCTAAAGATTTCTAAAATATATTCATCTTGCATAATTAAAACTTTGTACCCTTCGACTAATAGCGCCCTGTTTTCCCTTCCTCCCAGCTCCTGGCAACTGCTATTCTACTCTCTGATTCTATGAGTTTCACTATTTTCTTTCCACATGTAAGTGGCATTTTATAACATTTGTCCTTCTGTGTCTGACTTATTTCACTTAACACAATGTACTCTAAGGTTTATTCATGTTGTTGCATATGGCAGGATTTCTCTTCAATAAATAGTGTTGAGAAAACTGGATATCTACATAAAAAATGAAATAGGCCCCTGTCTTACACCATAAACAAAAATCAACTCAAAATCGATTCAAGACTTAATTTAAACCTAGCAACGCAAAACACCTAGAAGAAAACAGACAAAAAGATACTTGACATTGGTCTTGGCAATAGTTTTTTGGAAATGATATCAAAAGCACAGGCAACAAAAGCAAAAGTAGACAATTGGGACAGCATCAAACCAGAATGCTTAGGCATAGCAAAGGAAACAATCCACACGATGAAAAGGAAACTTATGGGATGGGAAAAATGTATTTGTAAACCAAATGTCTTAGT
The DNA here is from genome assembly GCF_000951045.1 of Mandrillus leucophaeus. Lineage (NCBI taxonomy): Eukaryota > Metazoa > Chordata > Mammalia > Primates > Cercopithecidae > Mandrillus > Mandrillus leucophaeus. The sequence continues at coordinate 816,580 of NW_012110597.1, read as the reverse complement.
CCACTGAGGACATTATAACAAAATACAATAAACTGGGTAACTTTAAACAATAGAAATGTATTTCTTATAGCTATGAAGACTGGGAAGTCCACGATTTAGGCACTGATACATTTAGTGTCTGGTGAGGACATACTTCCTAGTTCATAACATGGCCATATTTTCACTATAACCTCACATGACAGAAGAGATGAAGAGTCTCACTTTGGCCTCTTTTAAAAAGTCTCTAATACTATTCATGTATATTTGTCATTGCCAAATAGTTACTTCCAAAATGCCCTACCTTTTTGTACCATCACATTGGGGGTTAGGATTTCAACAAAAGAATTTTCAGGGGATACAAACCCTTGGACCATAGAACCATGTATCTGTTATATGCGGTTAACATCCAAAATATACAAGTACTTCTTTGTATAGAAGAAATAGCCAAAAACCCCCAAATAATTCAATTTAAAAATAAGCAAAGGAGCTCAAGAGGTGTTTTTCAAAAGAAGAATACAAATGGCCAACAGGATATGAAAAGGTGCTCAATATTGCTAATCATCAGAGAAATTCAAATCAAAATCATGGTGAGATATCACCACCCACATTTTCAGGTGACTATTAATAAACAAAAAAATAAAAAAAAAACTACAAAAGGCAAGTATTTGTGAGGATAAAGAGGAAATGGAACACTTGTACACCGTCAGTCAAAATGTAAAATGGTGCAGTCACTATGGGAAACTCTATGGAGGTTCCTCAAGAAATTGAAACTGGAACAATCATATGATCCAGCAATTCCAGTTCTAAGTTTATATACAAAGGAATTGAAATCTTGGAGAGAGATGCATTCTCATGGTCATTACAGCATTATTCACAATAGCCAAGATATGAAAGTAACCTAAATATCTATCAATGATTGTATAAAGATAAAATATGTTATAAACATACAATAGAATATATTTCAGCCTTCAGCTCAGAATTATGTGTTACAGTTAGGTTTCTTTTGTTATCTTTAGTTTGTATCAATTACTTTGATATTCATATTCATGATGTTGGCACTTTTGAAGAATATGGGTCAGATATTTTGTAGAATACTCTACACTGTGGGCTTGTCTGATGTTTTCTTATGACTCAGGTTACACATATTTGGCAGAAAAAAAAAGAAGTATTCTTTTCATTGTATTCTATAGGGTGCCATAAAATTTAAGTTTGTTGCATTACAAGTTAGATTCACTTTGATGACTTGATTAGTGTAGTGTGTGCCAGCCTTTTCTCACTGTAATGTTACTCTTTTTATTTTCGTAATTAATAAGTTATTTATGAGATTAAACTTAGTGCTATGTAAATATCCTGTTCCTCACTGTAGCAAAGTCACCCTAAGGTGATCCCTACTGATTCCCACTTTCAATTCTCTCTCCTTGAGTATAGGATGGAACTGTGGCTTATTTCTAACTAGTAAAATATGGTAAAGATGATAGGATATCACAATCATAATTTGTTTTGTTAATGTGTGATACTCCATGTTGCTAGCCAGTTTACTCTAGAATTAGCGTCTCTGTTGCTCACTTTGGGGAAGTCAGCTTGAGTTCTACAGTCATAAGGAAATAAATTCTGCCAACAATATGAGTGCATTTAGAAGCAGAACCTTTCCCGTTCAAGCCTCCAGATGAGAACGCAGCCCTAGTCAATTCTTTGTCTGCGGCTTTGCAAAGGGCTCTGGTTAACACCCTGATGGCAGACTTGCAGAGAATCCCAGTCACAGTGTATTCCTTAAGCCCTAAGATAACAAATGCCTGCTATTTTAAGATGCTGCATTTGTGAAAATTTGTTACACAGCATACAAAATTAATATACTTATCAAACTTTCTATGAATTAATTAATTACCTCAGTATGCATTCTGATTTTATTTACTCTTATCTTATTGAATGGGTTATGATCTGGTACTATCAACATTTCTTTATTCTTTATTTTTTGTTGTTCAGTTCTAATAACAGCTTTATTGAGATACAACTCACTGCCATACAACTCCCCAATTTAAAGGGCAATTCAGTAGTTTTTAGGATATTAACAAAGTTGTGCAACCATCGCCACAATCAATTTTGTATGTTGATTTGTATCTTGCCACTTTGGATGCCCTTTTCTTACTTTTCATTTAGAAAAATGTTTTCGAGGTTTATGAATGTTGAACTTTGTATATATACCATGTTTCAATACTTCATTTCTTTTCATTGCCAAAGAATATTACATTCTATGTATATATGACATTTTGTTTATCCATTAGTCAATTATAGTCATATATAGAGGTCACATAGATGCATATATATATTAAATACATACATATAGAGATTATGTATAGATATTATGTATATATTATTATATATGGATTTTATATATGAAATCTAGATGTATACACATATATACAAATAAACATATGTACACATATACATCTATATTTAGATGTACATACGTAGTATATCTATATTTCATCTGAGAGATGATCGATGGCATTTGAATTAGCATTGGAATTGAACAGTCCCCTAACTCCACAAATTTATGTAAAAGAAGGTAACTGCATATATATACAAATTGAGCAAAACTTATATTTCACCCTACATCTGTATCTATTGAAATTCCTGAATTTCTTCACATACTTTTAGTTCCAGTTCAACACCACTGAGTTCATGCTAATTTAATTTCTTTCCATGTTTATAACTCCCTTCATTAGCAATAAGAAAATTGACTCCAATTACTCTTCATAAATTACTTATTTGTTCAATTTCCATGTATGTGAATAATTTTTTATTCCTATTGTGACTTCTCCTCCTCTCAAACACAGAGGCAGTGATCCCATGGGCTGAGTCTCAATGACAAGTCACCTTCACTACCTACCACACCCTCCTTCTGCTCAGACTTCAATGCCTTGTTCCATGCAGCTCTCCCATGCACAGGTAGCTCTCCTCTCACTGCTGCAGCTGATACTACACATTGTTCTGCTCTTTTGTAAAGACACTGCTTCAGTCTTCTTGGACTCAGACACCACATGTCAGATGTCTTTCAACATGGACATCTTCTTACCTTCCTTAGCCTCTAATATCGTTCACTGTCTCTATTTCCAAAGAGGACGTTCTTATTCAGATGTGGCTCTCTTACCATGGATTGACTGCATTTCAGTGTGACTGTTTCCTTCATCACACAACGCTCTGACAGCCCACACTGGAATGCCCATAATCTCTAATCTCAAACCAATACAGTCCACTCTTCAGTCTGAATTTTGCTAGTGCCATCATTCTAAAACAAATAGGAGACAGAGAAACTAATATACACAGAGTTGCAGATAAAAAGAAAAACATTAATTTTTAAAAATGTACTGATGATGAGACAGGAGGAAAAAATGATTATGAGTTCAAAACATAAAGCCAAATAGCTTGCATTAGCAAAGTAGGAATTTCTAATGTAGTATTTTGTGAATAGTCAATTGCCATATCTTTCATATTTTGTAATTAAAATGTAAGTATATATACTCAGTTCTCCTCAAGTAACTTTAAGCTCCTGACTAAATATTAAGTGATTTATTCTTTGCTTACTGAAGTTTCAGTATGTACAATTGACTTACATTTTAAAGAGAAAAGCAACAAAAAGACACATGTGTACAAGAATAATTTTATGTAAAAGAAGATAACTGCATATATATACAAACTGATACATACAAACTGAGCAAAACTTATTTAGATAGCATATTATAATTTCAGATGACATATGGTCTTATTCTGCCATGTTCATATATATATTAATTTGTGAAATACTTATTAAAGTATAAATTATGTATTTAAATAATTAAGAAAAATAATAAGATACAGTGTTACGTAGGTATAAAACTGAAAATGACCTTACAATCTATTAATATATGTGACAGAAAGATAAACAAGTTGAAGAGTTTCTTCTCCAGGAATTCACATTCTACTCAGTCAGGCAGAAAGCAAATAGATTATTACAAAACAACACAAGACTTTGAAAAATTATGATAAAATAAGGAGTTGAGAAAAAAAAAACAGAGAAAATAACCATGACCTTGGAAACAATATTTTCTAATAATTATTTTTTAAGGATTCTAAAAACCGTAAAATCTAAATGGCTTTTCCATGAGTCCAAATATTCAGTGTGAGAGCTAGGAATGGAAGCAATTCTTTCCTCATATGCCCTGGGTTCGTTTTTCTTTATTTTCAATATGCCACATTAAATTTAAAAGCAGACATTTTCTAGTATGGTATATCATGAAATATAGTTATATTTTATTCTAAAAAATAAACGATGCGGTTAACTGTAAAACAGTTACACACACACACAAACACACACACACACACACCCTGAGGCCAATGTAAAAATGTAGCTTGCAGTGAAGTAGTTAGTAATAAAGGAGTACAACTTCTGCATATTCAGCATATCTCCATCTAAGATGTTAATGAGGTGGAAAATTAAAAGAAATAACAGCACATGGATCTTGTAATATTTCCCAACTCCTTTAGTGCTTTCATTCTGTTATTCTTGTTGGAAAATATTTACAATAAATTTTGGTATAAACACTTATCAGTGTGCTAGTGAAAGAGTATAAATTCCTACTGATTTCTTGGATCACCAACCTGGGAAGATTTATGGAAATTTATTTTTCCTTTCATATCATTCTTTTATTCAAGTCTTCAGATCTGAGTAAAAATAAAAGAACAAAAACCTTATATACTTTTTTATTTTTACATTTTTTTTTGCCTCCACTGAGTTTTAGCTCTATAGGCTTTTATCTCCGTATCAAATCAATAAGGAGAAATGAGGCAGCCCAATGCCAACAAGTTAAGGAGAAATTAAGCCCTAGTGAAAATATGAAAATAAAGAAATCTCAGGAAGTAGAGTTTAAAGACTTAAGTGGTTTCTGCTAAATTTAATCTTTCCAAAACTACTATGTTTTAATAAATTACCAGGCCAAGTCCGTAAGTGAAGCCCTGTAAGTGGTTAGAATTAGCAAATCCAAACATAAATAGCTGCTGCAAACCTGTACTTACAGCACAGCATGTTTTGAACAGATGATGATGATGCTTCAAAATATAAAGTCAAATAGCTTGCTTTAGCAAAGTAATAAGTTTTAATGCAGTACTTTTAATGCAGTCCTGCTGAAGACTAGGACCACTTGGAATCAGATTATAGATTCATTAAAGCAAACATTACATTTTTCTTTCTTAGTTGGCTACCTTTCTAACATCACAATTGTCTAAGTAGTTCCTGTAACCCAGAAGAGACAATCATAGAAAGCTCAATTATACAGAGTAACAACATTCAAAGAAACAATAGGTTTATAAAAATAGAAGATAAATTTTCTTTAAAATCTTAACAGATTGTTTCTTAATTTCCATTGCAGAGCTAAATCCAGAAAACAGGAAACACATATGCTCTTTCAATTTAATTTATGACCCCAAATCCAACACATACTAAAAGGTAGTTGATAAAATATGATGCTGACTGTTCTAGGCTATTTATCAAGAGTGTGCACAACGTCCCCTCTACCTGAGTATATGGGTAATACATGTAAGTAAACTGTAAATCAGGGAAAACTAAAGTTTAGCATTTGGATTTTTGTTTTATTTAACATTAATTTTGAAATGGTCATAAGCTAACACAACACTTATTACTCCATTTCTCAACTGGAACTCAAGGAATTTTATCATAATCTTTTTTTGTGATGCACTCTCATTCATGCATGAGCATAATTTCATCTCAATGTCTTACCTGTCCAAGATTACTATTCCAAATCCTATTTGTATTGTTTCTTGCATTTCTTTATATATAGTGTATATTCCAATGTTTTTTGAAATCTTATTTTTTTTAATTTGAAAAGCGTATTTTATTTTATATTGACTTTTAAGATTTAACTTTGGTGACTTACATATATATTCCAGATAATATACACCTCATAATGATGAAGTGGGGGCCTCTAAAAATCTATACCTCCATAAAGGAATGGAAACACTAGCAAATTTTTCAAAATTAATATTTTCAGAACTCTTGAAATTAACCAAAAGTTTAGAACAGTCCACAAAGTGTTTTTTTTTTTTTCCAAGAAAAAGGTCTGAATCTTGGTAAAAAGGGGTGAGATCGATAGCATTTGAATTACCATTGGAACTGAACAGTACCCTCACTCCACAAATTTGGTAGTCTTAACAACCATGGTAGCTGTGGAAAACAGTAGTCTAGTAGATGCTGGAGGCAGAATGTGTTTGGAGCTTTCAAAAACCCTGTCCATAAGGAATATTTACTATTACACCTGAAATGAGTGTTCCCTTAAAAAACCTCATTTACAGAGCTTGTGTTCATTTGATTTGATTCAGAGGTCACTCAGGGCATTAGCCAAAAACAATTGGCAGCAGTTGTTTACCATTGTAGATGCCTAAAACGGCAATGCCAATTGAAGTAAATAGGAGGGTGGCAGGAAAACTTGAAAATAAATATGAGGAATAAGAATACTTTAGGAGTCTTGAAAATCTCCAACATTTTCCTGAGACTATATGAGGTTCTATATAGGAGCAGAGTTGTGTACATACACAGGAGAATCCTGAGAAGGCCCTAAGCTTTCATCTCTGGCTAATTTTGAGGCTCTGCAAAAGCACTAAGTGACGCTTAAGGTAGAGTTGTACACTGCCATACAATAGAGTGAAAGTCCCAGCGTGCGCGTGCACACATACACACACACACAAACATGCATACACACACGCCTCAAGAAAGAAATCTTTAGGTTCAAGTTATAGAAGAAAATCTCTGTCCAACCCTTAGCTGACCACTAAGCTAACCAATGAGACTTCAGTGGTTGCAAAAGACAAACAATCAAAAAACAGACCAACAACTTTACAAAATTAATCTTTAAAAGTCCCTAAAAAAAACCCCAACAAAACATTATTAACAACTACAAATTTTAAGAAAGAAGAACAATACTATTACCAGTATATACATATAAAATGTTCAGTTTTTAATAAGAAGTTAAAAGACAAACATAGAAACTAAAAATATTATCCATGCACAGAAAAAAAGAAAAAAAAAAAAACAATCGGAACTGTTCCTAAGGAACTCCAGATTTTAAACATGCTAGACAAAGCTTTTAAACCAGTTATTACAATACGTTTAAAGAACCAAAGGAAAATACATCTGAGGAACTGAAGAAAAGACTGAGAATGATTTCTCACCAAATAAAGACTATCAATAAAGAGAGAAAAATTATAACAAACAAAATAGTAATTCTGAAGGTAAACATTATAATAATTGAAATTTAAAAATTCACTCGACGTGCTCTGTAACAGATTTAAGCCAGTAGAAAAGAAATCAAAGAAATCAAGCAACATAAAGATAGATCAATCAAGGTTATCCAATACCAGTAACAGAAGGAATGTTGAAAAGTAATCAGTGCCTCAGAGGGCCCATAAAGAAAGCATACTAATTAGAGACATATCCACACTTTTTGAGGTTTAAAAAGAATCTGAAATTAAAATGCAAAAACTGACAGAATTGAAGTGAGAAATGTAGGATATAAAAATGACAGTGGAAGACTTCAACATCCCCAAGTTTAAGAATGGATATAACAATCTGATAAAATATTTTTATAAAGTATAAGACTTATAAAAAACAGAGTATACATCCTCCCGCTAAAATACATCTATAGAAGAGTCCACCCAACAACAGCAGAATATATACTTTTCAATTGCAAAGGGAATATTTTCCAATATATGTTACGTTTTAGGCCACAAAGCAAGCCTTAACAAATTTTAAAGCATTTCAAATTTTAAGGAATTTTAAAGCATAACTTTGTAAAAACAGTTTTTTAGACTAAATTAGAAATTAGTTGTAGAAGAAACTTTGGGAAATTCACAAATATATTGATACTAAATAACACACACCTGAATAAAGTACCGAAGAAGAAAGAACAAATAAATTAATAAATAATTTGAGATAAACACATACATATATATTAAGTGTATATAAAATCAATAGTACATATGTCTATATGTATATATTAACTGTATATAGAATTAACAGTTAGAAATAATCTCTTACATTTATTGTCAATTGTTTTTCAACAAGGGATCAAGATAATTAAATGGGGAATAGTTATTCAATAAATGGTGATGGGACAACTAAACATGCACAGGCAAATGAATGAAGTTCAACCCCAACATCATACACTAAAATCAATGTAATATGAATCACAGATGTGAGTATGAGATATTGCTATAGAACTATTAGAAGAAAACGCGGAAGTAACGCTCTGATACTTTAGATTAGGAGATGTTCCACATCAGTGGAACAAACCACACACACACAAAATAGGTGAATTGGACTTCATCAACATTAAACATTTTTATACTTCAAATGACACCATTAAGAAACTGAAAAGACCAACCACATAATAGGAAAACAATAATTGCAAGTCATATATCTGATACCTGATAAGGGACTTTTATCTAGATTATTTAAAGAACTCTCACAATTTCATAATTAAAAACCAAATGGCAATTTTAAAATAAGCAAAAGTCTTGAACAAATATTTTTCAAAGATGGTGTAGCAATGGCAAATGAACCCATTAAAAGATGGTTTACGTCATTAGCTATTAGGATTATACAAATCAAAACCATAATGAGATCCTCATTCACACCCCCAAGAGGATGGTCCAAATTAAAAAGACCAAATTAAAAATTAAAAATAGCTTGGTAAGATATAAGGAAATTGAAAGTCTTATACATTGCTGGATAATTGTGAAAGGGGCAACCACTGAGGAAAAAAGTTTGTAAATTCTTCAAAATGTTAAATGTAGAGATAACAGATGACTCAGCTATATCATAAATAATTTTATGTCCAAGATAAATTAAAACTTACATCTACACTAAAACATATAAATGAATGTTCATACCAGCATTATTCATTATAGACAAAAAAGTAGAAATAACCCAATCATCCATATGACAGATGAACAAATAAATTATGACATATCCATACAATAGAAGATTACATGGCAATAAAAAGGAATAATGTGCTGATGCATGCTACAATATGGATAAACAGTGAAAACATTATGCTAATAGAAAGAAGCTAGTCAAAAAAGAACATATGTTGTATAATGTGATTCATATAAAATGTCCAAAATAGGCAAATCTATAGAAGCTGAAAATAGGTTAGTGGTTGTTTCAGGCTGGAGTTGGGATGTGGTATCAGGAGTAACTACTAAAGGATATGGGATTTATTTGAGGGGTGATGTCAGTGTTCTAAAGTAGAAGTAACAATTGTATAATACAGCTCTGTGAATATATTTTAAAATACAAAAGTATGTATCTTAAAACAATGAATTTTAGTATATGTGAATTATATTTAATAAAGGTATTATACAAACCACATCACTGTGTTTCACCCATATTGCTACATGTAGATATATTTATTTATTTGATAGCTATATAATACTCATTGCATTTTTATCACACCTCTGATAACAGGCATTTGAGCTATCTACAGGTCTTTGGTAGTATTAAAAGTCCTGCAATGAGCATTCTTGTGTCTATCCTCAGCTACATAAGCACAAGAATTTCTCTCTTTGCCATGTAAAGTTAAGATGGCATACAAACAGAAAAAAAAAAAAAAAAAGAAACAGTTTGAGTTGTGTGTTCTGTGTTTTTTTTATTTGTTTGTTTTAGCAAGTTTGAAATGACTGGAGGCAAAAAGGAACCAGGTAAAGTTAAATACAAATTAATTACTGCAGAAACTTTCACATTTCTGGAAAGAGCAATAGGATGGTGCTACCCAGAGCCCAAGGTCACTGTAACACTAAGTCAGCTCTCTTGAAGACTTGGGTAACTAAGAAAGAATCTAGAAGCCCACATTCACTGGCTGCTGCTGCTTTCTCAGTTGCCACTGTCCCTGCCACCAGAGTGCTGTCACCATCACTACTGCCACCATGGTTTCCATTACCATTACTGCTATTGCTGTTAATAACGTCACCGCCATGTCCTCGCTAGAGCATCACTGCCAGACTGAAAGTAGGAATCATAGAAAAGTGGAGTTCTTTTCCTGCAGATCATTGACAGAACAGAGCAGTAAACCAGCTGACAAGGGCATCTGGGAAATGTAGTTTACAGACCTCTGACATGGTAAGACAGAGGAAAGTACCGAGAGCAAGTGTGGAAATGAGAGGCACCTAAAGCTTTCCAGCACGGTCCAAACACTTGAACACATAGTATCCTTACAGATCTGCCTACCCGTGTCTAATCTTCTATATAATAACAATAAAAACCATATCTTATTTTTCATAAAAGAAAGCCACTAGACTTCATACAAAGATGCACTCTCTCAAAACTGCACCGAGTCCATGAATTCATTTCTAGAAATGTTAATTGCCCCACTAACAGAGTCAAAAGACATCTAAATAGTCTGCAGTGTAAAGACAAAATCATAAAGCTAAGCATGGACAGCTTTTACAATTTAAGTTAATAAGGAAAAGGAAAATTATAAAATGCCTAATATATTAAAAATGTACGTAATACACAAAGTAAAAAAGATCCACAGCTACTACAGTCCTTGTTTCTATAACTTGTCTCAAGGCTATAGTTTTTGTTTGTCACTTTCATATTCATTCTTCATTCTACATTGTCTTCTCCCTCATTTGGCATCTCAGCTGGTCAAGATTCCTAATGAGATGAATCGAACTGTCTTTGCTGAAGGTTAAGAATCATTGGCAAAACTAGGTTTCAGATTTAATTTTCTTCCATTAATTGTATATGAATTGGAGTCAATTAATCTAGACAATATAGTAGCTTTTTCATATACCTGTTTATTAAATGGCAAGAGGAACCCCTAATTTTAGTTCTAAGGAACAATATTTTTGTTGTCTAGCAAAAATAACCTTTCTTTTAAGGAAGAAGTGAAATATTTACAACTAAGTTATTTAAGTGCAAAAAATGAGAATAGACACTCTTGCGTCTAGTTTTTAATTCCCAGATATGAGCATTTAACCCCTAAAGAAGAAGAGGCCTTTACAGAGGGCATTCCTTAGATTATAGAAGAAGCTCAAAGATTTGGAAAAAGAGGTACTGGAAAGGAAACTGTATTAATTAGCCCCTACAATTTCTACTTTTCTCTATGCTTCCTTCTCAGAGTAGGACTTCTTGCTTGCAAGATTTTTTTCCTGAGGATCCCTAAATTGCAGCTAATTACTCCTAAGCCAATGTCAGCAGATAAAGAAAAAATCTCTTAAAGTTCCTTTCCAACTTAATTATCCCACAGATGTAATAGCCCTGCTTCCAGCAGAAGCAAATCCTCACCTCAATGGTTTCACACTCACTAATTTATAATAATGACTCTTCAAATCATCCAGTGGGTTCCAAGGTTTTTTCCATTGTGTTGTTTTCTCTCAGTTGTTCCTTTGGAGTTTATCTTGGCTAAGGCTGTGCCAGTGCAGCATCTTGCTAGTAACTGAATTAAAAAGCATGCAGAACTGTGTAACAAGTGTGCAGAAGCTGTTTAATCATAAGTGCATGGTTTATTTCCTTGCTAATATCCAATAGGTAAGGAGATATTTAAATCACTTTACTAAATATTGTTTAAATCAAATTCCAGAAGGAATAAAATTCCACATATCCATATGTTACCACAGCTAAAAGTATAACACCTTGTTGGAAATTGACTCCAGAGACAGTTTGAGTATCACAAATAAAATCAGATTACTTTATAATTGCATCTTGTTTTTAACCAGAAGGGTTGTTACCCTAGGCTGAATGCCTGTTTCATTCACTAGACATGAGATTTAATTATTCAAAATAGTTTCCAAAACCAAATATACACTCAAAACATGAACACTGAATTACATGAAACATGAAATCACTGATAAAAAATTGCAAAAGAAAAAATAAAAGAACAATAAAATATGATCCATGGAAATGTACACTAAAATAGAAATTGCCAAAAATGGTTTCCAAATAATTTATCTTAAAATATATATACAAAATTCTAAAGTCACTTCAAAATAGTCAGCAATCTTTTAGCTGTATTGTTTGTGATTTTCTTAGAATGTGTTAATTAAATATTTTATTGTGAGATAATCACAGATTCACAGAGTTATAAGAAATAATATAGAGTGGCCCTCTATGCTTTTCATAATATCTAGTTTCCCCCAGTGGTAGTATCTTGCAAAACAATAATGAAGTAAAATATCCCAGATGTTGATATTGGTACAGATTACCACAAAAATCCCTCAAGCTGACCATTTATACTCATATCCACTTCCCTCCTAACCACCCTCCACCACTCTTCCCTTATCCCTGGGAAACCATTAATCTGTTCTTTATTTTTAAAATTTTGTCACTTCAAGAATGGTGTATAAATGGAGCGTTACCTTTTGGAGTTGGTTGTTTTTCATTCAGCATTATTCTCTAGCAATTCATCCAGGTTACTGTATATTCACAGTCCCTTCCTGTTCATTGCAGTGTGCTACTCCATAGTGTGCAGGAACCACAGTTTGTTTTTCCATCCATCTACTGAAGGACATCTGGGCCGATTCTAGTTTCAAGTTACTACAAATAAAACTGTCATGAACATGTGTGCTCAGCTTGTAATATAAATATAAGTTTTCATTTCTCTGGGATAAATTTCCAGGACTGCAATTGCTGGGTCATATGATAATTGCATGTTTAATTTCAACAGAAACTGCCAAAATGTCTTCCAGAGTGGGTGGTATCATTTTACGTTTCTACTGGCACTGAAAGTGTAATCTACTTTCTCTCTTTTATCAACAGCATTTGCCCTTCTTGTTTTTGTTGTAACATTTTAAATTTGCATTCTTTCACTAACATTTTGTGAATTATCAGCATACAACTCTCCTGTGACTTTGCAGAACTCACTGACAAATAAAGTTCCAGTTATTTCATCAATTTTGTAAGCTTCTTTATGTGGACAATTACGTCTTCTGCAAATGTAGATTTCTTCATTTCCAATGTGTATTTCTTTTTGTTGCCCTCACTGGTTAGAACTTCCAGTATTATGCTGAATAGGAATGATGAGAGGGACCATTTTTGTCTTGTTTTTTTTTCTCTTAAGAGAAAGGAATTCAGCTATTCACCATTTAGTAAAGTATTATCTGTAGATTTTAGATGCTCATTATGAAGGTTAGGAAATTTTCCTCTATTCCTCCTGTGTGGAGAGATCTCATAAATGAATGTTGAATTTTGTCAAGCAGTTTTTCTGCACAATTGATACGATCATGTGATTTTTTCTTCTTAGTCTATTAACATAGTGAATTACTATAATGAATTTTAAAATATTAAATTAGCCTTACATCCCTGGAATAAATCTCAATTGATCTTGATGTCTAATTCTTTTAATATACTGCTAAGTTCTATATGCTCATATTTAGATAAGAATTTGTACATTATAATAATAATATTTGTGTTTAGTTTTCCTTCCTTTAAATATTGTTTTCCAGTTATGTAGTGGCCTCAAAAATATTTGGAAGTATACATTCGTAATTGCTTATTAAAGCGCTTCCAATATGACTGGTTCAAACTCGTTTTCGGATAGTACTGAGCTCACTGTTACCTTGGTGTTGGCATTTATTGACTGTCTATTCATCCTTGCTGATAATATCACAGAGATTGGTATGGTTCATTATTATTAAAATCTGGATATTTTGAGTATTATATTATCAGACACGGAACCTTATTTAAGCCTTCTTTGGTAGTGAGCTTCCTCTGACACTGCTCCAGCAGGGGTTGGGGAACTATCATCTCCTTATTGCCAGGTCAGATGAGGTGCCCAGTTTCCGCATTTGGCCTCCCTTTGCACATGATAAGAGTAGGGGCTTGCTATTGTCTGAATGTTGGTGGTCCACCTGAAACTTCTAGGTTAGAACCTAATACCCAACAAGAGGTTATTGAGGGGCAGGGCCTTTGGGGAAATGAATAAGTCATGAGGATGGAGGCTTCATGAATGGGATTAGTGTCTTTATAAAAGAGGTTGAAGAAAGGGTACTGTATTAGTCTGTTTTCACGCTGCTGATAAAGACATGCCTGAGACTGGGAAGAAAAAGAGGTTTAATTGGTATATAGTTTTCGCCTGACTGGGGAGGCCTCAGAATCAGGGCAGGGGGCAAAAGGCACTTCTTCCATGGCAGCAGCAAGAGAGAATGAGGAAGAAGCAAAAGCAGAAACCCCCGATAAACCCATCAGATCTCATGAGACATACTCATTATCATGAGAATAACATGGAAGAGACCAACCCCCATGATTCAATTACCTCCCCCTGGGTCCCTCCCACATTACGGGGGAATTCTGGGAGATACAACTCAAGCTGACATTTGGCTGGAGACACAGCCAAACCATATCATTCCGCCTCTGGTCCCTCCAAATCTTATGTCCTCACATTTCGAAACAAATCATGCCTTCCCAATAGTTCCCCAAAGTCTTAACTCATTTCAGCATTAATCCAAAAGTCCATAGTCCAAAGTCTCATTTGGAAAAAGGCAAGTCCCTTCCACCTATGAGCCTGTAAAATCAAAAGCAAGCTAGTTACTTCCTAGATAAAATGGGGGTACAGGCATTGGGTAAATACAGCCATTCAAATGGGAGAGATTGGCCAAAACAAAGGGTTACAGAGTCCATGCAAGTCTGAAATACAGTGAGGTAGTCAAATTTTAAACCTCCAGAATGATCTACTTTGACTCCAGGTCTCACATTCAGGTCACACTGATACCAGCGGTGCATTTCCATGGTCTTGGGCAGCTCTGCCCCTGTGACTTTCTGGGTACAGCCTAACTCGGCTGCTATCATGGTCTGGCCTTGAGTTTCTGCAGCTTTTCCAGGTGCACAGTGCAAGCTGGGGACACACCCAAATCATATCATGTACACACATCTTGTACCATGTGAGTACACACAGAAGGCACCATCTATGAGGAACAGGCCCTCACCAGACACTGAGGCTGCCTGTACCTTGATCAGAAGACTCACGTGGGTCTCTCTAAGCTAAAGTCATAGTGTTAACTGTGCTGCATTCTTTTTTGGCAGCTCTCAGGAAAAAACCATTCCTTATCTTACCTATTTTCCAGAGGCTGCTCACATATTTTGGCTCTTGGTCCCCTTTGTTCTTCAGAACCAACCATACTGGGTCACTTCCTTCTTAGGTTTCCATTTCTCTGGCTCTCTTCTTTCTCCTTAATATTTTAAAAACCTTTGCAGTTATATTGGGCACATCTGAATAATCCAGGATAACCTCACTATTTTAAGATCAGCTGATTTACAATTTTAATTCTGTCTTCAAATATATTTCCCCTTTGCCATGCAATGTAACAGATTTACAAGTTACGAAGACTAAGACATGGACATTATTGGAAGGCCTATTATTCTGCCTATTACACTTAGAATAATTGTCATCGTTTTTGCAGTAAATTTCTTAAAGGCCAGAACTATTTCTATGTGAATTATGTATTCAGAGTTTGGCAAGATATCCCTGTGAGCTAACCCCAAACATCATCTAAACTTCCTCATACATTTTAGCTGTTAATTTATTGCTAGTGGTAGGGAATTGGGATAGGAGAAGTGTCTTAGGTTTGAAATACAAAACTCTAATCAAGATTACTTATATTTTTCTGATGTGAAAGCATTTTAGCATAAGTTATGTTAGCAATAAATCAAGAGGAAAAAATAGAATAATTGTACTAGGAATCTCATTTATTCACCTCTTTCCTACACTTTTGCATGCTGAGGACAGGAAGAGGATATAAAGGGGGAAGGAGAGACTCAAACACCACCTCACTTTGTTCCTCTAGGTTGTACAAAGGTGAAGATGTCCTGACTATGGTAGATCTCATTCTGGGCTCTTAGATCATCAACAGGTGAGCACAGGAGAGGTAACCTGATAACATTGAGAAGAAGGTAGGTTATAATGTTGTTCCCTCATGAGGTGACTGGCTTGATGTTTTGTTGTTGTTGTTGTTGTTTGAGACACAGTCTCGCTGGGTTGCCAGGCTAGAGTGCAGTGGCACAATCTCTGCTCACTGCAAGCTCCACCTCCTGGGTTCAAGCGATTCTCCTGCCTCAGCCTCCTGAGTAGCTGGGACTACAGGCATGCATCACCACACCCAGCTGATTTTTGTATTTTTAGTAGAGTCGGGATTTCACCATGTTGGCCAGGATAGTCTCGATCTCTTGACCTCATGATCCACCCTCCTTTGCCTCCCAAAGTGCTGGGATTACAAGCATGAGGCCACTGTGCCTAGCCTGGTTTCAGGTTTTAACCTTAGTTTTGCAAATTAGGATCTGACAACTAATTGAATAAATTGGACTGTTGGTACCATCTACTTGACTTTCCATCACCAGGGACGGGTCTAAGTGCCCCAATCCATTATCACAAAGGTTTAGAAAATATTTTCTAATTACTATTACAAATCACATGTTTCTGGGAACTACCTTATATTAACATAATTAGCTAAAATATTTAGAATCTAAAAGCTTAGCAGATAAAGTATGAATACTGATTCTCTTTCTATTTTCTCCTTGTGAACCATTATGATTACAGTGGAAGTGACAATGAGAGACACGTCCATTGATTTTATGCCTATTGAAATATAGCCTTAATAGTGCCAGGATGTTTGTACCTTTTGACACTTAAGTTCATTATTAAAAGTCAGTGAAGTGTCTCCCAAGAGTGCCTCCTTCACTAAGCTTTGTACTGTTACTGTCTTCACAATGAGCCATTTATTTTTGGTGGTCTTTCACACATGAGGCAGGAATTCACAAAGATGTCAAAAAAAAAAAAAAAAACCATAGTATAAAGACTGTATAATGAAATAAGTTTGAAGGACAAAGTGCAAAACTGTTTGCTTCCCACAAAATACCATGGAGAAATCAAAGTGACTATTGAATATACATTATACAATTATGTTAAAATAAATATATATATAATTAATAAAGTATCAACTATAAGTTTTGCTATGTAGTATTAAATAATTAGGCAGAAAATGTGGGAAAATATTTGTGGACTGGCCCTGAAAAAAGTATGCCTGAATCCCGCCAAAATTTTGTTATAGGATATAAAATTGGGAGACTTTTTATTACTTAACGGATTTAAATAACAAAGGATGTTTCAGGATTGAAAGAGAAAAGAAAAAACATATGAGCAATAGCAAAAAGTAATAAAAAATAAACAATTCAAGGTAACAATAACAAGAAAACAGTATTTCCATAAATACATGACATAGTATAAAATGAAATATCAGTATAAACCAAGTACATGTACAATTGTTTGGTTCAATATTTCTTACATTGAAAGAGCTTAACAATGTCAACTGTTATTTGATAGAAACCATCTGAATGGAATTTCTTAAAGTTTCTATCACTAGACTTGGAAGCCTAATTTGTCATCTTCCTTCCTTTCACAATGCAAGAAATGTACCTATGGAGTCCTCCTTCCTGTCTTACAAAGCATAGCTTTTTTCTTCTGTAACCCTAACCCTAATTCTAGCTTAAAATCCAGTTCTAACCATCAGTTTCTGCATAATCAATCACTCCCGTTCTACAGAATCTTTGACATCTTGTATAATATTCAGTCATATCAAAGTAAGCTTCCAGGAAAATGTCTTAGAGTTCTGATAGAGTAGTGTCTAACCTAAAAACTCCTGGACAACTGGTGACATGAGACTTTTAGGACTCTCAGGAAGAGCAGATATGAAGGTTTGAAAGGAGAGTTCAGAAACAGGAGTGAGGTATGAGTAGTAGCAATGGAATCCATCCATTTCTCTCCCCTAGATCCATTTTGTAGGGCAATTGACACTTGATAAAGAGTCAGACTGAGGGGAAGTGAACCATAAGGAGCTGTGAAGCACAGCTCTTTGATCACATAGCCCCCTGAAAAGGGTTGGAAAGATGGGGAAAGATTACCAATAGCATGGAAGCGTCTTAGAGGAGAATATTCTAAAGCCAGAACAGGGAGCTAGTTGCCCCAAATGGAATTCACAGATTTTTTAGCTAGGATAATAAATTCAGGAACAAAGGGAGTTCTGAGAACTCCTGGAGCCTAGTACAGACTGGAAGACAGCAAATTTGCATGTGGAAATAGATGACAGCAAGCATCTTAGGTATGAAAAAGTAGCTAACACATTCTGGAACTCTCAAAGATGCAGCTTTCCTGAGGAGAAAAAAACATCAATATATCAGAAAGAAAAATTGTAAATTTTTGCGTTTTTTAACAGTAACTCTGCTCTAACATGAAAAAATATTAATCTTTATTTTTATAGACTTCTTTTTAGAAAAATAGTTACCTTAGAGATTTACGAGTTCTGCAAGTAACTGAGTGAAAAAGAAAAAGATACTTAGAGGGGACGAGCTTAGGAATTATTTTCTATTTGGAGTAATCACCCTGTATGTATAAAAGGTGAAAATGCTTGAGTGAATTTTTCATTGGTAAAATATTAAAAGCAAAGTTCATTTTGAAGCCTCTTTTAAACAGATTTATTGAATTATAATTTATATAATATAAATTGAAACTATTCTGTAAATAAATCTGATAAAATGATTTTCAGTAGATTCTTAATGTGAAATAATCATCATGGTTGAGATTTAGAACATTTTCAATATACCTAAAAAGTTTCCTAACATCATGGGTTAATGGCAGTCAATAATTGGGCAAAGATTGGGCTTAATCACTTGAGTCCATGACACTTCCTTCTGAAGATTAATCTGTGTGTGTGGGTTGGGCAATACATTCAAAGTTTAGGAAATTTTGATGTCAGCCTCAGATTTTACTTTCTTCCAGAAACTCTGTTCCTCCATTACACATTTTCATAGTTTCACAGTCAGACAAAGATGTACCAAGAAGTTTCCACACCTTATGTGGCTCCTTCACTTCCAGGATCTCCCCATAAAGTTTCCATCTGGTCCTCCACTTGCCTCAAATGGTACAGCAACTTCAAGCGAGCTGAGCTGTGGCTCTCTTTATGTTTTCCTATTGAATTTGTTCTTCTTACTGGGGATTAATGTTTTCCCTCCACTCCAAAGCAGTTCAGTTACCTCATGAAGCAAATCTGCTGATATTCATGGTCAATCCTGTACTGATAAAATCACATTATTCATGGAGCTGGGGACTGCACCAGACAAGAAACTGCCACTTCCATTGTTCTTACCTAGAGTTTGCAAATCAGGATTTCTCAATTTGTGGTTATCCAGTTACCAGTTTTATGCTTGTTTTTGTAGGAAAGATTTGCCAATTATTTAATTAATCTGTAAGTTCCCAGAATTTCTACTTTTAAGAAGTAAAATAGTTTAAAAACAATGTTGTGAGGTGCAGTTGCACCAGCCTGTAAATGCAGCACTTTGGGAGGCTGAGGCAGGAGGATTGCTTGAGCCCAGGAGTATGAGGTTGCAGTGAGCTATGATTTTGGCGCTGCATTCTGGACCTAGGCAGCACTCCGACCTAGTTCTCTTCAAAAAATATATAATATATATTAATATTTATATTGCAGTCATAATTTTAGGATTTGAAATAATATGTTTTGGTATCATGTTTTTAGGGAATAAGTTATTAGACTTTGCTGAGTGCTGAAACTCTCGAACCATATCTCACAAATTAGATCTCAAATAACTATAACCAGTCTTCTATTCTCCAGGCAAAAGTTTGGATGTTCACTTTCTAGGGAAACTGAGCAGACCCAAATAAACAACCTGTAGATTCTGATGTTTTGTCATCCACATGAGGTGTTCACGTAACTTGTAGTATAGCCCAGTTACACAAAGGAACCTTTCCATTAGCATTTTAGTTATTCAGCTTTAAATATTTAGATTTCAATATAATATTAAATGAACAAAGGGAAAAGAAGTATAGAAGATTTTTAAAGGCTCTAAGCATATTTTATTAGAAACCAAAATACACAATGGAAAAGAAAAACAAAGCACAAAAACAATCAACCAAAATATAATAATTGTTGGGAGCAAGCAGTCACATAATGCTGGAAGCAGAAGAAAATGTTAAATCAAGAATTATAATAACCTTAGAGTGATAGAAGAATAGTTTGTATCTATGAAACTAGAATAAAAATTTCATAAAAGGAGCCAAAAAAAAAAAAAGAAATCTTGGAAATACGAAAGTATGATAGCATAAATTAACAATTCAATAGGACAGCTGAAAAATAAAGCTCAGAGATATCCTTGGCAGTCAAAAAATGTGGATGGCAAATGTGAAAGTAAAGAAAACTAGGGAATTATTGTAGAAGGTTTAACATCCAACTGTGAGGAATTCCATAAAGGGCAAAATATAATTACATAGGTATTATACAGATATATATATATATATATATATATATATATATATATATAATTTATATATTTGTATAACATTGTCAAGACAATTATGAATTGAGTGTGGGAGGCAGCAATAGACAATGAAAAAATAAAATGGGGAAATATTCCATGCAAGAAAAGAAAAAAGAAGACATATGTAGGAAGAATGATGGTGCAATGACACAAAATGTAGAGAAAACAACACACAGTTTCTAGAACTGAAACAAACGACATGCTTCAGAAGGAACAGGAGATAAGGTGAAAGGGTCTCAGGGATCCAAAAAAAATGAGCCTCATTGGCTCAACTAAAGAATTTCCAATTTGTTCCAAAATGCCTATGAGTCTTGGATTGATGAAGTTAGAATAGCATTCATTTTCTTAAAAGTTTCTTGTCCTTTAATACAGTTTCAAAGTTACTGATTCTACTGAAAAGAAACTGTCAATGTATGAACTTGTAGGTGTTTAACACCTTGAGGTAAGGAAGGTGGACTAAGACTTGAGGCAGCAGGTTAGAGCAGCAGGCAGCAGGCAGCTGAGCCATAGCAGCTCCAGCGAAAAACAAGAAACTGAATCCTTCCGGGATGCACCGAACACACTCAAGATTTCAATATTCTCAACAATGAAGATCTCCTCAACTTAAGTAAAAGAACTAGGAGACATGGGGAATGATTCCAAATTGTTGAAAACATATGAAGTGCACTACTCTTCCTAATACACACACACACACACATATATATGTATTTCTAGCCATTTAAAATGAGATATGTACATTTCAGCAGCAAGGTAGCTTCAAGTATTGGCATTGGTGAGCTGATAGGAAAGAGCTGGCCTTGCCTGCAGGCCATGTGCTGGGGCTTTTCCAGGGCTCCTTGCTGATGCTCATGTGACACTGAGTCATTCTGTAGGGAGCCCACACAGGCTGTTTGAAGGGGAATCTTTAACAAAGCCAAGCTCACTCCTGTTTATCTGAATATTACTGCTAAACCAAGGTATGCTACCAGACGACTGTCATTGTTGACTCATTTCTTCTATGTTGCCTTCACCTTTGTTCCAGCTCTTACGAGACCCTACATCTTTTTGTTGTTGTTTTTGTTTGTTTGTTTTAACCAAAGGATGCATTTCATTTTCCCTTGTTTTCTTCTGTTTTTTTAATTTTTTTTCTTTGAAGTTCCTTTAGCCAAGAACAAAATGAAAGTTGATATTAACTGAATAAAAGGGACAGTTTCCTTAGTATTAATATACTTCTCACTAAACTGGATACCATGTGACATTTATAAGAGATGTTTTTGTTATCGTTTGTTGTTACCCTTACTACCGGGTACAAATCAAAACAGGTCAATATGTTGTACTTGTCTACTTGGTGGAGAGGTTAACATTAATATTTGAGCTATGTTAAGCCTATATTTAATTAACTGTGCTCCTCCCACCCAAATTCATCGTTGAAACCCAACTCAAAATTGTGATGTTTTTGGGAGGTGTAGCCTTTGGCAAGTAATAGGATGATGAGAGTCAGCCTTCATTAATAGAATTAGTACCTTTATAAAAGGCACCCCTGAGGGCTTGCTCACCTTCCTTCTATCATGCGAATATACAACAATAAGTTGGCAGTCTGTAACCCAGAAGAGGACCAGCACTACTACTCAACCATGCTGATATCCTGATCTTGGACTTTTAGCCTCCAGCACTGTGAGAAATAAATTTTTATTTATAAGCCACCCAGTCAGTTTGTTATAGTAACCTGAACTGACTAAGTCACCTGTACTAATACATGCTATATTTTAAAAGATGTTCTGTAATAATATAGAACAAATTTTATGGGTTATCTACATGATACTCAAAACACTGACTGTTACCAGTACTTCCAATATAAAACAGTGAATACTATAGGAACTAACAAGCACGTTTAAAAAAAAAAAGTTCAAATAAAATACTTTAGACAAGTCTAAAACGATTGAGATAACAAAAATTGAGATACAATTTTATAATTCAAATTCGATTTTCATGCATATTAAATGAAAAGCAAGAATGAATGCCATCTCAGCAAATATGAAAACCCACTTGTGATAGCTATTATTACTACTCTCATCTCAAAAAATAAGAAACTGAGATGTAGAATGTTTGAGTGAAGCATCAGTATATTTATAGTGGAAAGCAGTGAATATGGGACAGTCTAGGTTTTCTGACATCAGTTCCATATTCTTTCTACTATATGGCATTCTTTTTCTGCGCTTGGATCCAAACTACAGAATTGTAACAACGCCATATGTATACACCTACACAGCGATGCATAAACAACTCACCAGTTACATTCTGAAAATATTTTTTGTGAGTTCAGCAGTTTCACACATTCATTAGGGACTAATGATAACTTTAAGCAGTAATAGAGTAAATATTTTCCTCTTACCTGGTTATGTTAACTAATACTGAGATTTTAAAACTACACACAGAGGGCCAATGTAGTGAAATATATACATTCCATAACCAGGCACATAAAGCAAGCTAAATAAACCTATAATTTAAAATTTACCTATCATTATACATATCAAAATGTTTTAAGTTTTAATCTAAGGTGAAAACTATAATTGATTAGGTTAAAAATAAACACTTCAAATTACAAAAATAAAAAATTATTGAACCATAAATCTGACATTTCAGATAAAAAATATTTGCAGATATTGTTGTAGATAGTGAAAAACTGCCATTCCATCACTTTCACTCTGTTGCTTTCAATGAAATTAACATATAATGGACCCAAAAGTTCAACCTAAGATACAGTAATTAAAATTAAGCAATATAGCCAGGACACAAAAAAAGTTTATGGTTAATTAATGCAAGAATTAATTAAATTTGATTATTTTTTCTAAAATAAATAAATAGCGATATAACTGGGTTCCTCACCATCCATATGACTCAATTTCAGATCCTACTGAGCAACTCCTGCTTTTCTCCTTCTCAAAGAAAATGTATCTTAAGAATGTTATAAAATATTTTTGTTTCTAAGAATCGCAGGCATGAGGAAACCCTGAACAAATACTGGAATTTTTAAAAAAATCAAATTTCAAAATAAATATCATGGCTTTCAGGTAAAGGAGGATTTACACCTGTGTTGGACAGCCTCCATTTGCCCCTCCAAACCCATTCTCCACCCTTTTCCAACTTGCTCTGACCCCCAGAGGCTGACCACTGTGAAGGTAACCAGTGGACTACAAGTCTTCTGGCTTCCTATTGTGTTCAGTCTATGGGAGGCTCTGGCTAGAGATTGGAGGGCAGGCAGAGGGTGCTGTCAGCATATTTATTCCCCCACTCCACCACCACTCGTTCCCTCCCTGTCAAAGTCTTGGTTTTCAGTAGTCGTGTGGCTACATTTCACAAGATGTTATAACCACTCCTTTTTCAATGTGAGGCCTACAGTGAATGCATCCCTTAATGCTATCTCTGAGTGCCTCACCATATCTTGTTGGTTTCTCTTAATCCTGCACAGAACTCAAGATGCACAGACCTCAAAATGCCGGTATGCTCATGTGCTTCTTATTACCTTCTCTTCCCTCTTCTTCAATCTCTACTTTGATCTGCAGCACAATCTTCCTTCAATTCTTCCTTTAATCTTTCCCAAGTTGGCATAAACTAAACCAAATGTTTTTTTTTTTCTCTAGTTATACTTTTTACATCATCTTACAATGGTTTTTCATATTATAAATACATTCTTAGTAAGCAAATGCCCTCTCACCAAGGTAACTGGAGAGTGGCACACAAGAAATTTACACTCGGAGCTTAGCTGTTAGTCCAATTCAGATGTTCTTGACTCCATTTTCGTGACTACAATAATACATAGAACAGTGGCTCCCCTGTATATGTAGGGGATTGGTTCCAGGACCCTCCCACATATCCACCTATACCAATATCCACTTATACCAATATCCATGCATATTCAAGTCCTACAGTCAGCCCTGAAGAACCCATGTATATGAAAAGTCGGGCTTCCTATACTGAGTTTCACATCATGAGAATATTATATTTTTGATCCATATTTAGTTGGAAAAAAAATCTTCATATGAGCAGAGTTATGCAATTCAAACCTATGCTGATTAAAGGTCAACTGTATTATATAGCCCTTGTATCTCTTTCTTTCTTTCTTCTTTCTTTCTTTCTTTCTTTCTTTCTTTCTTTCTTTCTTTCTTTCTTTCTTTCTTTCTTTCTTTCTTTCTTTCTTGTTAAATTTTTCTGTTTTATCTTTTTGTCATCTTCTTTTTTTCTTTCTTTCCTTCTCCCTTTCTTCCTCTTTTCCTTTCGTCCTAAAATTTATTAGAGTCTCTCCCTGAATTGACTATTTTTACCTTTTTATCTGATTAACCTTGACCCTTTCCCTTATTCAAAATAATGCCTACCTCAAATATCTGTACAGTAGATCATGTAAAGCATCAGAATATAATTCTTAAATTAATCCAAATAAACTTTCAGCAAGTTGCTATGTTATTAACTCACCTTATCAATGACATATTTGCAGGAAATTGCTTATTGTAGGGAAACACGCATTTGGACATCATTTTTCAATGATATCTGTATGTAGCAGGGAACCAGCAGGAAGATAAAGAGAGCAGAGATTTTCAATCCATCGCTGATATTGTTATCTTTGAGATAAAGCTAATTTTAAAGTAGTATTTGCTCCTTCAGCTTTTTTGTACTGATGGATAATAATAATAGCACAGCCACAGTTACATAAAGAATCCAGTCCCACCGACCATTGAACTCAGTATTCATAAGTGGCCACAAGACCAGTGGTAACAGTACCCTTTAAAAAAAGTATACTAATCCCTTACAGCTTTTTGATCTTACAGCTTTTCTTTCTCTCTGTATAAACCTTCAGGTATACTGTATAGTTATTATTTATTTTTCAATTCTAAATATCTTATTGTGGTCAAGGATTGGTAATTCTTAGGTGCTCAATCTCTGCCTTCTTTGGCTGACTTTAAAAAGCAGAGTATGTAAAGCATACTAATATATTTCTTAAGTTAATTCAAATAAACTTTCAGCAAGTTGCTATGTTATTAACTAGCCTTATCAATGACATCTTTGCAGAAAATTTCTTATTGTAAGGAAACGTGCATTTGGACAACATTTTTCAATTCTATTGACATTGTTTAAACTCTTTCCTTTTTTTTTTCTTGCTGATACTTTATTACCAAAAAAGACCTACAGAATCGACTGGCCATTTTCTCCCAGTTTGTTCCTTTTTCTGTTATTGTTTAATTTTCTGACAGTTCAGTACCTTCTTTTCAGATTATGATTCAAATTGATAATATCACTATTTGTTTAAGGAATCAGGATAAAGGAATCAGAAAAAAAAAAAAAAACAGACTTCATACATGTTAAGCAATCTTTGCATTTCTTTAAATTAGAAATTTATTTGAGCATTCATATACATACATTATTTATGTAGATTATACATTAGGAAGCACAAAAATGTGCAATAATAAAATCATCCATCATTTTAGAATCAAATGAATAAGACAGCATTTTTGAGATTCAATGCTTTGATTTCTAGTTTCAAGATTTGTGTCATTAAAACAAAATTTGTAGAGAATCAAGACAAGACATTTTAGTATGTGAAAGATCTATATTGTATGTCCTTACTATATTTGGCTAGAGAAGACAAATGCCTTCGAAGTCAAACTACTCTTAAGAGAAAGCAAAAGGGACTCTAAACTTGGAATACAAGGAAAGATTGATGATAATAAATTACATATTATAATGATATATTATTGAATAAAATATTTTCAAAGCTTCTTCCTAAATTTCTAAAAGTTTGGACATCAAATATAAATTTCAGGAAAAAATATTGTTGTTGAATTACATCATAACTAATTCTGTATTTTCTTTTTCTTGCATATTAAGATATTTTTCAATATGTCTTTCCAATAATAATATTTATATTTCTCTTAATTGAAAACTAAAATGTATACAATGGTCAAGAGCTCATCCTCTTGAGTTTAAAATTCTCTACCTAAAAGTAACAAGGAAGTAAATACTGTTTTAACAAAATTCCCTATTGGTTTATTAACTGCCTTTTGTGCGGAGGGGGCAAAGATCTTTCTGGAGTCAAAGACAGGCCATGTTGCCACATAATACCTTGATTAAAGATGTTTAAGTACAGAGTGGGTAAAAGCATGCATTATTGGACTTTGAGTCAAATACCAGGCTTCAAATTCTAACACCTGAAGAATTTGGTGTTGGAAATATTGCTCTTCTTAACCAGTTTACTTGTTAATAAAGATAATACAGAATATTGCAATGAATAAAATGACTATATCAAAGATTTTTACATTTATTTTAAACTCAACTGTAGTTCATGAAGACTAAAAATTAGGTAGCAAATTCAGTGTACTATATTTATCCTGGTATGTTACTTTGTGTTTCTCCATGATGTTAACTATAGAAGAATTGATCTGGGAAAGACATTATGCAGAATGCATTTTTGTAGTGGCTTAAAGCACAGTCACTGAAGTTGCATAGCTTCTCAGTGTTACCACACATTAGCTAAATTTGAAGAGATTAAACAATGTATAACCTTTAGTTCCCCTGTTTTAGAATAAGAATAACGATAACCCAAGCATCATGGCATTTTAGAGATTAAACATGATAATCTACATCCAACGTGTACTTACTTGCGACCTTCAGGTATAGAGAATTCTGCTAAAAGAAGGAGGCAATGCCTGCCATCATGGATCTTATATTGTAGTAAGGAAATAGCACATCCAGATATAGTTCAATGGTTTATAAGAGAAAGTAGAGAAGGCTAAGTGGAAAACAGGAGAAATGAAAAGAATTACTGTAATAGAACGCTGCAGCCACAGCCTCGCCTTTCTTGTCTGTCTTACCCAAAGGCCTTCAGGCCAGTTCTAACACACAGGCTTCTTTGGTTTTGTCCTCACGTGGTTTTACATATTAATGATTTTCATGTAAACATTCTGATTTCTGGTTCTTATGGAAAAATTGGAAGATCTGGCACCCCTGGACCTGTATTTCTACGTGGCAACCGTCATCTAATGTTGCATAACTACCAAGCCTTTAAACCATGTTTTGGTTCTGTATTTTACCCTACAACTGCTCTAACTCAGGAGAAGAAATGTGGGGAGAGCTGTGAGCTATATGAACTGGTGTCTCCAAGGTGTCAGAGGGGAGCGGAGTGGGGAAAGAAGAGCCTTGAGCTGCCCCTCTAATCTCATATCTCACAAAGCTGTTTCAATCACACCTAAGGTCCTATGAAGAGACTCCAAAGGCTCATTCAAATCTATACTGGAATAAAGGAGTAAGTTTTACTAACTCTAATTTCTTAAGAGCCCAGAAAGGTATTGCTTAACCTAAGTTCATTTATGAGAACTTAATTAATTTTCACTTTATAAAAATTATCTGAGTAAAGTGTTTTCAAAATCTTGCAGTGGCACAAGTAATTTTCATAAAACACTATCTCCCATCTCCTTTCTAATGCTTTTTTCCACGGCCATTCTCCAGATCTTCATTCTCATCAATTACTGGCCAGCCTCTTGTTTTCTTCCATGCTTTCCTTGCTTTCTGTCTCACTTGCCTATGCCAGAGCTACCTCCTCAAACAGTCTAAATGTCACATTCTATACATTGTTTATACAATGATTATACATTGTTTAGTTTAAATGTTTTTGTCCACAATCTTCATGCAGTTCAGAGCAGTAGTGTTCAAACCAGCCTGTATGGTCCTACCACCTGGGGCACTTTACAAAGTCATCAGTGCATGGGTCCTACCCTAGTTGATTGTTTTAGGGCTGTGGCCCTAAAATCTTAATTTTTCCAAAATTATTCCAAGGTGATTTTAAAGTGAAAAGAGCGCTGAAAAGCACTGTTTTAGATATGAAAATTATTTAACTCCTTTAAAATGCACAGTGCTGACAAGATGTGAGGTATTAGGAGATGTTCCATAGGGAAGTAAGGAACAGAAGGCTTGGAATGACCAATCAGTGCAGACAGTTATAAAGTAGCCATTGCTTTCTTCCTTCCAAAAATTGTAGAAAAAGCTTTTCCCTGCCCCCGCTACCCGCCCCGGCCCCTTCCTAACCACTCCTCACTTCTCACCACAAAAGGATGACTTCTCATTGTGAAATTTGGAATTGGTTGATTATGTATATGTGACCTAAACTATTTGGGGTTCTTTCAGAGATGACTACCCACAAATTGAGCACCTTCTGCTCTCATTCTTGAGTCAAGATGATGCGAATACTTGACATAGAGCCCATGACAGGACTGAGTCTCCCAAACATGTCCCAGTGCCTCTACCTGAGGTTCAAGGCACGATTTGAGGCTTCCTAGAAATCTCCTTGCAGCTGAATGGAGACTGTGTGTTGTCTCTCTTCTCTCCCTGCAGTGCATTCCAAGGATGGGACTTAGTGGTGGAGGTGTGCAATTGACCAAATGTGTCCCTTGGAAATTCATATGCTGAAGCCTAAATTTCCAATATTATGATATTTGGAGGTGGGCTTGTTACAGGTAATTATGTCATTAGACTAGAGTGCTCATAAATGTCATGAGTGCTCTTATCAGGAAATGAAGAGACCAGAGCTCTCTGTTCTCCGTCAGATGACCAATACAACGTAGCCATCTGCAAACTAACAAGAGGGCCCTCATCAGAACTGGACCATGCTGTCACCCTGATCTTGGACTTCCCACCTTCCAGAACTGTGAGAAATAAATTTCGATTGCTAAGCCACCCGATCTATGGTATATTTTATTAGAGCACCCTGAAATGACTAAGACAAGATGACACTTGGAAGAACCATAGATTATTCTCTATCTCATCTCACTCTGCCATCTAAAATTTTGATCTCTATTTGGTTCCTGTAAGTGTTCTGACTATTCCTTTGGAAATTCTAATGAAAATATTATCTCAGACACAGTAAAATATCAGAAGAAAGGGGAAAAAATGGAAGGAAGAGAGGGAGGAAGGAAAAGGAGCAAGGAGAGGAAAGAATGTAAGATCTTTGCTGAGGGATCTGTACCTTTATCACTTTCTCCTCCATAGGCCTCAATAATCTTTCATTGAATTGAGCTGTAAGTCTGAAACATATAGTTAAAATTGTCATTGAAATATTCTGTCAGTTTAAAAATATAAGGATAATAGGATCTTTTACAATGTGATTTTTCCTATAATTTAAACACGATGTATTTTTTCAGAGAAATTAGATGATTTATTCATCATAATCAAAATTTGTTCCCCAAAAGGCTCCAATGTAAACACTTACCTAACTATTACAGTCTTCTATCAAAGACCTCCAATGTTTTTAGCCAGGGAGTAGGTCTTTAAAAGAAAGTCAGTAAAAGAAACTCAGTAAAACCAACCTCTCTTCTGAGCCTGTAAGTCCAGTTGAAGTATTGTGATGTTAAACAAAATTCCTCCTGTTTCATTAAGTGTAATTGTCATTCAATAAAATTCTGTACTTAAAACAAAACAAATCCTTGTAACAATAAATGTGGACAATTGGAATGTATGGACTTGTACACACACATACATACAAACATTACTATAGAGCTAAAATAGACATAATAATTCAAATATTCTGCTAGGAACAAGTTGTACTTGGGTTTATTTCTCAATTTAATAAACCTAATGTATCATTCCCTCTTGAATTTAATTGTGCCGGCCACTGATTTCATAGATGACCCCTGAAAAGACATTTAACTTCTTTTAACTTTAGTTTCCTTTATATTTAAAACAGTGCTTGTAAACTTTGCTAACACCACAGAGAACATTTTTATTGACTACAAGAAGTATGTTACCGTTGATTAAAAAGCTCTTCGTACTTAAATTTCAATTGTGACTGTAATGAAAATACAGAAAGGATTTACTACAATTCCCTATCAAAGTGAATTTTCAAATAAAAATTAGTAAGAACAATTGAAAAACATGCAGTATTATCCAATAAATATGTACATATGCTTTACATTTAGATGGAAAACTAAACCCTTTTTTGTTTATGAAATATGTTTCTCTGAATTCTCCATGCTTTATTGGGATGCATTAAGCATTATGCATGCTGGAATTTTTTATCAGTCAGCTTTCTATTTTGACATAATACACTAAACCACAAATTAAATTTATTGTGTACTTTGAGGCCCTCTGGTTGTGTACCGGTTTCTTAAAATTTGTGATATCCTTCAAAAGTTCTTGTAAAATAGACAAGTACAAATATTAATGCAGAGCCTTATTTATGATAGTCATATGTGGTGTTTCCTATAGTTTCACAGGTTTAGATTTATAGATTAAATTTACAAGAAGATTTTTTACCACTTAAAGTATTTGAACCTGTGATTTGGTAGACTACTGCTGATTTTCTCAGTTATACATGGTTATACATACATAATTATATCTATATTTGAAACCAGCAATTCTTAAATATTAGTACATAAAAATAATCTAGAGGCATGGTACAGTGGCTTATGCCTGCAATCCCAACACCTTGGATGACTCGACACTAGGAGTTAGAGACCAGCCTGGACAATAGAGTGAGACTCTATCTCTACAAAAAAAAATTAGAAATTTAGCTGTGTGTGGTGGCATGGACCTGTAGTCCTAACTGCTTCAGAGGCTGAAGTGGGAAGATTGCTTGAATTTGGTTTGAGGCTACTGTGAGCTATGATTATGTCATTACACTCCAGCCTGGGTAACAGAGTGAAACCCTGTCGCTGTTTACAAAAATAAGAAAAAAAAAGTTAAAAAAAAAAAAAAGTAGAAAGGCTCAAAAATGAAAATTCTTGGGCATCAACCTTCTGAGATTTTATTGAATGTATCTGGGTTGGGGGTCAGCAACATGCATTTTGACAAATGCTTGATAATTTTAAAGCATATATACCATGTATCACAAATGAAGAGCTATTGGCATTATGATATACACAAAATTATTAGTGAAATTTATTGGCATGAAAAAATATTTTTATTATGACAACTTATATTACAATGATTAATGAGTAAAGTCATTTATATTGTCAAGTAATAATGCACTTGTGTAAAACGCAATACATTTCTCACTAATCTTTAATTGGAAGAATTCAGTCACAATTGCATGGATTCATACCTTAATCTGACCCTGATCTATCTAATTTTTATGAGAATGTTCTATACGTAACATTTCATTAGGGTAACCCATAGATCTGAGACCTCAAATCTATTTGTCATCAAATTCTTAAAGGCTTCTCACTGCTGCTACTTCCATTTCCTCCAGTGAAGGAAACTGCTCCGTGATTTTCTTATTAGCTGTTTCTGGAGTCATCCTTACAAGTGTTTTCTCCATCAAAGTCAATAGGGGCATCACTCTACCATGAGTAGACTGGGATTCCCAAAATTTGCTGTGATTTCCTCCAGTCGTGAGTTGTCCTCATTCAGCTACCCTTGGGAATTTTGTTAACAGTGCTTCTTTTCTACTTTCAAAACTGAGAAAATGATAAATATCTACTTCCAAAAGTGTATCTCCCTGCTATTGAATATCCACTCAGTCAGTCTAGGTGGTTCCTTCACCCCTTCAATATTTTTATGCCTAGTTAGGGGCTGCAGTTTTCCATTCTGATTATAATTCATCCCCAAATCCTTACTCACAACATAGTGTTGTATATTTTTGTCAAAAGGAAGTTAGAGAATATAATAATACTCCAGTAAATCTTAAACAGTCCAAATGTTCCATAAACATTCCATATAAATATTTTCCGTCTAAACATCTTTACAATATTTACATACAAACTAGATTACTGAATTACTGCTGAAATCTTTTCAACAAAATGCTAATTTTTTTTAATTTTTAAAATGATGTCATAGCTTTAAGAACAATAGAATACCATTCGTTTAGAAATAAATTAATTTTTTATACAATATAGTTCTAGGATTGAAAATATGAACAAAATTAATATCGTATTTCACTAAGAGAAATATGCAGCAGTTTTGTACAATTACAGATCTGATTCAGTTCAACTGTGAAAACGAGGTTGTAATTTGCTGTTTTCTTCAAATGGAAAAAAAGAGACTAGATGATTTCAAATTAAAAGCATGAGTTTGTTCAAGATTTGTAAGCTTATATGCATAGTCAAATTATTTATTATTAATCAAGATCATAAAACTTTTTATATTTATAACTCTTCTACCTTACAAAAAGTGACTTAGACCGCTGTGCTGAAATATGAGCTAAACATAATTGTTACTTTTTATAACATATTTTTATATGAAGTCTTCTCTGATTTATGTGAGGCCACTTATTTACTTTGCATTAATTCTGGAGCAATGTGTCCATTTCTAGAAAATAAGATAAATATATTTAAAGTATAGCATATGAAAATATGACACAAATACCAAGACTATAAATAAGCTAGAAGACAACCATATAAAATATTGTTTTATAAGAAAGAAAAGAGTAACCTATGGATTCAGAAAATCACCCTTTTCAAGCAAGGTAGTAAAAATCAGAAATATCCACCTGAAAAGTTACTTTCATTAAGTGAATGAAAACAGCTTCACATGTAAAAAAAACAAATGTTCTGAGGAGCTTGAAAACACATTGTGTAACAGGAAACAGTTTAGGCAACTTACTGCACACAGCCAAATGGCACCAAATCCTCAATTTGCATATAAGAAATAATAGCATCTCAAACCTTTTTTTAAAACTATTTTCAATAAATATTCTTAAAATCTTAAAATAGATAGTAAAAGACTTTGTTATAATCACTGCTTCATACTCACTTTTTATCAGTGAACTTTGCTCAATATTGATTTTAGAGATGAATACTGAATTTGGTATATTTTTAAAAGCATGGAACAACTGCACAGCAGATATAACACAGCTACTTATGATTACATAATAAGTCAAGCACAAAAACTAGTTGAGGTGGAAGAGATGAAATATCTCAAAACTAATTCAGAAAAATAGATAATTAATATTTAAACTTTAAATGTGGAGATTTTTCCTCTGTATAACATAGTTCATTTGCTCAAAAGTTGTCTCAGGGTCTACTCCTGAGACTCTAAGTCTGAACTGCTCTCAGGACTCAAATGGCACCACACCACACCGCATGACTTCCACCATCATAGTCATCATCTCGTCACCATGGAAAGTTACATGATTGAGAACTTTGTGCCTGTCACAGGGGTGATCATTTTAAATATATTATTTCCCTGTTGATGAACGGAAGATACTATTACTGACATTGTCTCTGTTCTAACATGTCAGAAACCGAGGTCATTAGCGACTGAGTTGTCTAAGAAAATTATGTGACTGTGAAACATGGTGAGTCTCCTATTATTAACCCTACTGAATGATAAAAAACTTAAAATCGTATTCATAAAATCACTAAATGAATATATGTCAGAAACTTTGATTGTGTTTGTGTATGTTTAACAAATTTCTTTCTTTTGTTATTTAAGGATGTTTATGTATCATTTGCCTTTATTTGTTTGTTTTTAGTTTTTTCACTTTATTTACTTAGCAAATGTCTCCTCTCTCCCTCTTGAAGGAGCAAACCTCCCTCTTCTCTTATTTGAATTTTCTCTCACTTCACTTCATATATGGGCAATATGTATGACAGCGCAAACTACACAGAGTACTCTAAAGTTTTAACAATTCATCAATTTTAATCTTTTTAACCGTTTATTTTGTTCAGATCTATTGCTTTTTATCCTAAGTGCCTGTCTTTAAATAAGTCAAGGCTCTGGGTGTATTTTTTTTCTAGTTTATTAGCTTCCTATTACACAAATTATGTCTTGGATACAAATTGCCCCACTAACTCCACCCAACCAGCCATCTTTACAATGTTGGTATGTCTCTAAAGGGCATGCCAAATGTGTAACTGTATCAGGTAAACAATTAATATCCTCAGGAGTTGTTGAATTATAGTATATTTCTGCACACTACAACTATAACTTTTGAAACACACTACTCTCTCTGCCCGCAGGTTCTCTATAGTTTTAGTATTATGTAGATATACAATCCCTTATCTGCAATTCCACAACCAAAAGCTCTGAAAAAAAAGTTTTTTTAAGCTACAAAATCATTTGAGAGAAAAACCTGATCTAATATAAAGCTATTTATCCCACTTAAAATGATTTTCTTCTGCTACACAAATTATTTATTTGATTATGGTACTCTGCTTTAAATGTCTCTCTGGATGACATATAATATACAGCATATGTAAAAATCATCCATCTAACATATGAAATAATTTGATTTCTTAAAACCGGAAGCTTTACTTAGGAGATTCTAGATGCTATGCAATATTTTAAGAAGTCTAGCAAAGCTTCAATATATGTGGCTTTATTGGCTAGATTGATGAACATTTCAAAACCCACAGTGCAATCTCAAAGTCTGAACTTCTTTAAAATCAATACAGCAAACCACACATAAGTAACAGGAGCCAAATATTATAATAGGTACTAAAGATAAAATCATGATTTTCACTTGATCCTCGCCGTCAGTTAAACTCAAGCCGAAATCTTTGAGTCTTCCTGATCCTTTCAAAATATGGTAACTATAATTTAAGGGTGTCTGTTTCAAGGCTTCACCTATTTTGATATTTTGTATATACCTGGGTATTAAGTCAACAAAAAGCTATTATTGTACAATGTTATAAAATTCTAAAATATTAATCTTTCTGTGGTAATAAGAAAATCTAGTTATTGCAATGGTGTCCCTTGCCTTTTTATCAAAATGAGTGCATATTTGCGACCTCTTTCTACACCTGTGAAAAGCAAGCTGCTAAGTGGAAGATACCATGATATACACTGGCTTAGTTTCTCTCCTTATTTGAATTCCATACACTGGTTTTTGTCAAGGCTAAAATAGGAACTATTCAACGGATTAAAGTAATTTTCAAACTTGAGAATTGAAAACACAATTTTGCACTTTTCAGTCGCCCAGATGAAACTTATTTTCCAGAAAGAACTGAACTCCTTAGAAAATGAACTATTGTAAAACTACTGTTATTTTCTTTTATGATTTGTTTTCTACCTGTGCATGATTGCCAGTTTTTTTACACATCTAAATTTCTCATTTGGAATCTATTCTCTTTATAGTTCTGGTCTCTATAAAAATGGTTTGTACTTTGGTTAAAAAAACTTCCAAACTTCAGACATAATCTCAGAAACATAATATCAATTGGAATATCAGGATCGTATAATATTAGAGACGGAAAATATTTTAGAAAGTTTGTGTCCCAAAACTTTAATTTTACAAATAAAAAAAAATCAAGGCTCAGAGAAGTTATCAAATCTTTTCAAAGTTTACACCTATTTGCTGACAAATCCCATAGTAGATTTCCATCTTCTAGCCTGGAGTCAAGTGTTCATCTCAGAATTCCCTATTGTACCCCATCACTCTCCTACATCACATACCCATATTTTCTTATCTAAATTTACATATGATACTTAAGTTAATTATTTCTTTCAGTGATATCTTAAATTTAATATTTTAAGTCATATATCTTCACTTTACTCTCTATACTACAAGAACTGGAGAAACTATAATTCCAAATATATGAGATAAACACATTTTCTGTATTGAAAACTTTTAACATAGAAGACATTATGACACTTGAAGTTTTCCAAAATAATGCTAAATAATGAGTACATGGACAAAGATCCAATAAGACCTAATATTGGCAACAAAAGAGACAAGGACATTCTATGGTGACATTTAAACATGTTTGAAAATGCGCATAAATAGTCATAGATATTTTCACTTAAAATGGCAAACGAAGCCTATGTTTTAACTGACTGTCTGTATTGCAAATGCACATTGAGAGATAAGACTGAACAATAGAAACCCAAAACCAATTTGCCATGCACAGAAGCAAAGCAAAAATCTCTAACAAGACATAAATGGAATAGAAATGCTGAGCAATGATCAGGCCTGTGATTTTGGAGACAATAGATCTAAAAGTCATTTTATCTGATCCTTTAAGCTTTAAGTGGAGACAAATGAAATCAACTCATAAGAGATGGGTAAACAAAACAGGCAGAGATAAAATAAATTAATTAAATAATAGATTAAGCAATTGCAACAGACTAGCCAACATAATTATAAATCACGCAGAGAAATCGAAGAAAGATATCCAAACTATACTGAACATATATTTATTCCAGATGCAGTTAATTTTGTGGAATAGATGACAAAATATTTTATAACAATATTTATAAACTGCATGAACAATAGTGAAAAACTGGTTTGTAAAATTGGGTCACGTAATTAGCAGAAATGAAACAAGAACAAGTGGTATGAAAAATAGCTAATAAAAAACTTGGAAATAAAAATGGTAGTTAAATTTAAGAAAGTATTACTAGAAAAACTGCAGTTTCTTGAAATATTGCTGAACTTGAAGATGTGGAAGCATTCACCATACAGCAATAGTTTAAAGAGTCTCCATCATACATCTTCAAATAGGATTTGCAGAAGTCAATTGAGCTAATGGCTGAGTCTTTAGTTTGAAAGTGTGTTGCTAGCATTGAGCAGGAAAAAAATAAGCTCACATCCAGACACAGCGGAGTAAACTGCACAACATCAGGAATAAAAAGAAAATTATTTTAATAAATTTATCATTTTTAAAAAGTATTATTTTATAGTTACTAGAAATAAAAATAGTCTACAACAAATAACTATTATGAGGGCATACATTTATTAACAAAACAGTTAAATGATGCTAAAAGACAATGAAATAACATCTTTTGATTTGTTTGGGAATAGTGAGTCCATTCAATATTATAACCTGCCAAACGGTCATTCAAGTATGGAGATAAAGTAATAATACATTTTGACATTGCAGGAGATAGTATTGCTGTAACACAAGAATTCTCACTAAAAAAAAATTCTTAATGTACATATTTCATCCAGATGAAATAAGAAACTGGAAAGATGTATAAGATAAAAGAGAATGAAAATTAATGGAATGTGTTGCTAAAAGCTTCAACTGTTTACTAGAAAAGCAAAAAAAAAAAAATTGTATTTAAAAAAACTGTCAAACTGTCAAACTAAATTTCAAAGCAGTGATACAAAGATGCTAGAATACAATAGCTGAACTAGTTTACCATTAATGGGTGCAGCACACCAACATGGCACATGTATACATATGTAACAAACCTGCATGTTGTGCAGATGTACCCTAGAAATTAAAGTATAACAAAAAATAAATTAATTAATTTAAAAAAAGAAAGAAAAGAAAGCTACATGAGTAACTGAAGGATTCTAATTTTTTCAATATGTTTATTAAAAGCATCATTAAAATTTTTTTTAAAAAAAAGATGCTAGAATACAAAACAGGACATGATTTGGTTGCTTAGAGTGCAATAAAAGCCGTGTCATGTTTAGGTTGAAATACTCATGCAAAATAAATTTAGATTTAATGGAAAAGTTTCATTACTTCTATGGTGTGTAATTTGAAGAATTACAAAATAATAGACACAATCTAGAGCTTGTAAATGAGTGGACCAAAAAAAACAAGAGAAGAAGGAAAGAAAATGGGAAAGAAAAAAGAAAACATGTAAGAAATGGTAGAATCCTTGATCAATTTCACAAAAGTTAGAAAAAGAGGCTATAAAGAAAAAAATATATGGTACCCAGTAAACAAACACAAAACAAAATACAATTTTAGAAATAAATACAATATTTCAGTCAATGGCACAAGTATTTAGATTGTATATTTTAAACCAAGATATACATGGTATTAAAAAGGATACATTTAAAATGAAGCTATTATTCAAAATAAAGTAGTACAAACACATATATCACAAAAGCATGACAATATTAATATTAACCAAAATATAATTAACAAAAAAGCAATAAAGATAAAGCAAGAGACTGTGTAATATAAAAGGTGATATAATAACATTATAATGAAAAATAATGTATTTATATTGAAAATATGAAATAATAAATGTACAATTTACTCAGTTAAATCATCACATAAAACTAATAGTAGTTAAATCTAACACTAAACAATGCATGTAACAATACATACAAATATCCTAAACGTTTTACAATTAAAAAGTAATTAGCACATTAATTCCAAAAGTGCAAAAAAAAAAGAAGATACGCCATGACTAAATGGGATTCTTTTATTTTTTCGGCTGTTGGGGGATGGAGTCTCCCTCTGTCACCCAGGCTGGAGTGCAGTGGCGCAATCTTGGTTCACTGCAACCTCCGCCTCCCAGGTTTAAGTGATTCTCTTGCCTCAGCCTCCCAAGTAGCTAGGATTGCAGGCATACGCCACCACACCTAGCTAATGTTTTTTGTATTTTTAGTAGAGACGGGGTTTCACCATATTGGCCAAGCTTATCTTGAACTCCTGAACTCAAGTGATCTGCCCACCTCAGCCTCCCAAAGTGATGGGATTACAGGCGTGAGCCACTGCACCCAGCCTAAATGGTATTCTTGAAAGCAAGTCAAATACACTTGAGTTATTGGGAAATGTATCAATATAATATGCCACAGTGATGGGTTAAAGATGAGAATTATATGATCATCACGATAGACTCTGAAACATGTTTAAGAATAATAAATGATTACAAAATAAATAGCACTAACAAGCTGTCTTAGCCTGATCAACCAGTTGCAGACATCACTCTAATGGGAAAACAATAGGCATATGGTAATAATAATAACCAGTGATTCTCCTATCTCCAAGATTACTAGCTTCATACTGATTAATCAAGGCAGTATGACAAAAAATAAATAGATAAATACATAAATAAAAAATGTGGGCTATAAGAAGTGGAAGGAAAGTCATATTAATTAGTTTTTATTGGCTGAGTGCAAAGAAAATCTCCAAGATTACACAAGTTTATATAACGTCAATTGAACTTTCAGCAAAGATTTTGGTTAGAATATGAATACAGAAAACAACATAATTTCTGCATTTCCATAACAACTGATATGGTTTGGCTCTGTGTCCCCACCCAAATCTCACCTTGAATTGTAACAATCCCCATGTGGCAAGGGAGGGACCAAGTGGAGGTAGTTAAATCACGGGTCATTTTCCCTCATGCTATTCTCACCATAGTGAGTGTGGGTGAGTTCTCATGAGACCTGGCGGTTTATAACGCATTTCCCATTTCATTTGGCACTCATTCTCCCTCCTGATGCCCTGTGAAGAGGTATCTACTGCCATGATTGTAAGTTTTCTCAGGCCTCCACAGACATTCTAAATTCAGTCAATTAAACCTCTTTCCTTTATAGATTACCCAGTCTTGGGCATTCAGGGATGTCTTTATTAGCAGAATGAGTAAATTGGTACCACAGAGAATGGGGTACTGCTTTAAAGATACCCCAAAATGTGGAAGCAACTTTGGAACTGGGGACCAGGCAGAGGTTGGAACAGTTTGGAAGGCTCAGAAGAAGACAGGAAAGTATAGGAAAGCTTGGAAGTTCTTAGAGACTTGTTAAATGGCTTAGACCAAAATGCTGATAGTGATATGGACAATGAGGTCCAGGCTGAGTTGGTCTCAGATGGAGATGAGGAATTTGTTGGGAACTGGAATAAAGGTGATTTTTGCTATGTTTGAGCAAAGAGACAGGCAGTATTTTGCCCCTGCCTTAGGGAACTGTGGAACTTTAAACTTGAGAGATGATTTAGGGTATCTAGTGGAAGAAATTTCTAAGCAGCAAAGCATTAAAGAGGAAACAGAGCATAAAATTTGGAAAATTTGCAGCCTGACAATGACAGAAAAGAAAAACCCACTTTCTGAGGAGAAATTCAAGCTTGCTGCAGAAATGTTAATCACCAAGAGAATGGAAAATATGACTCTAGGGCATGTCAGAGACCTTCATGGCAGCCCCTTGCATCACAGGCCCACAGGCCTAGGAGGGATAAATGGTTTCCTGGGCTGGACCTACTGCCCTCCTGCTCTATGCAATCCCAGAACATGGTGCCCTGTGTGCCACTGCTTCCACCACTGCTTCAGCTCCAGCTGTGGCTAAAAGGAGCCAATGTACATCTCAGGCCATTGCTTCAGAGGGTGCAAGCCCCAAGTCTTGGCGACTTCCACATGGTGTTAAGCCTACAGGTGCACAGAAGTCAAGAACTGATGTTACAGAACCTCTTCCTAGATTTCAGAGAAGGTATGGAAATGCCTGAATGTCCAGGCAGAAGTTTGCTGCAATGGTGTGACCCTCATGGAGAACCTCTGCTAAGGTAGTCCTGAAAGGAAATGTGGGGTTGGAGCCCCCACAAAGAGTCCCCAGTGGGGCTAGTGGTGCTGCCTAGTGGTGCTGTGAGAAGAGGGCTACTGTCCTCCAGACTCCAGAATGGTATATCCACCAACAGTTTGCACCATGCACTTAGAAACACCACAGATACTCAGTGTCTGCCTATGAAGGCAGTCAGGAGTGGGGCTGTACCCTGCAAAGCCACAGGGGTGGAGCTGGCCGAGGCTGTGGGAGCCCACCTCTTGCATCATCATGACAAGGATGTGAGACATGAAGTCAAAGAAGATCATTTTGGACCTTTAGGGTTTAATCACGGCCATGTTGGATTTTGGACTTGCATGAGGACTTTAGCCCTTTTGTTTTGGCCAATTTCTCCTGTTTGGAATGGGTGTAGTTACCCAATGCCTGTACCCCTATTGTATCTAGGAAGTAACTGACTTGCTTTTGATTTTATAAGCTCATAGGTGGATGGGACTTGCCTTGTTTCAGATGAGACCTTGGACTTGGACTTTGGGGTTAATGCTGAAATGAGTTAAGGCTTTGGGGGAGTGTTGGAATGTCATAATTCTATTTTGAACTGTGAGGACATGAGGTTTGAGAGGGTCCAGGGGAGGAATGATATGGTTTGGCTGTGTCCCAACCCAAATCTCACCCAGAATTGTAGTAACCCCTACATATCAATGGCAGAACCAGGTGGAGATAATTGAATCATGGGGGCAGTTTTCCTCAAGCTGTTCTCATAATAGTGAGTGAGTTCTCATGAGATCTGATGGTTTTATAA
Source organism: Mandrillus leucophaeus (assembly GCF_000951045.1). Classification (NCBI taxonomy): domain Eukaryota; kingdom Metazoa; phylum Chordata; class Mammalia; order Primates; family Cercopithecidae; genus Mandrillus; species Mandrillus leucophaeus. The sequence continues at coordinate 775,294 of NW_012110597.1, read as the reverse complement.
GGGGCTTGCCCCTTTGTTCGGTGTTCATTCTCTCTCCCAACGACCTTTGAAGAAGTGCTTTCTGCCATGATAGTAAGTTTTCTGAAGCCCCCCAGCCATGCTGAATCATGAGTCAATTAAACCTCTTTCCTTTATAAATTAGCCAATCTTGGGTATATCTTTATTAGCAGCATGAGAACAAACTAATACAATACCCAACTAAAAATAAAAAATAAATTGTCATTGAATTTGGAGAAACAAAATATAAAATATATAAATTACCTGATTGTACTCAATAATACAGAAATTTTTTGAGAAATTTTACAAGCATCACTGAAGGACAAAATTAAATAATTAATAGAGAAAGATATATTCATGAATCAGAAAACATAGTTTTGTTTAAAGGTCATTTGCCTCAAATTATTTTATAAATTAAAAAAGTCATCAAAGTCTCAAATGTCTTATTATTGAAACTCAAAAGCTGATTTAATAATTCATAAAAAAGACAAAGGCTAAGAATGGCTAAGATAATTTGAATAAGAACAAAGGTAAGGCTTATCTTATATTTAAATTTTAGAAGAAAATGTGAAGTCTTTTTTGATGTCATTGTAGGAAGGGTTTCTTAAAAGTGTTATAAATATATATGCCGTAAATGATAAATTCCTATAATTAAAAGTTACTAAAATAAGAATAATGGCAAACTGCTGATGGTAAATATAAATTCAAATTATAAAAGTGACAAAGGATTAGCATGCATAATTTATAAGAACACCAACATATCAGTTTAAAATAGTGCAATGCATTAGAATGTGGGCAAAGACTGTACATTGGCAACTAATTAAATTGAAAGCCTAAGTGACAAAGAAACAATGAACAATCTCCATAGTAATCAGAGAAAGGCAAAAAAAAAAAAAAAAAATCCATAAGATACATTTTTGTGCTCATCAGTTTGGAAGTAATTAAATATCTGACCATGTCCATCAAAGGTAAGGGGAAGAAATGGAAAAACCTCATGACTAGATAGTGAAAGACAATAATTGCAATCTTTTGGACAACAATTTAATGTATCTAATAAGAATAAAATCTGCATTCCATTTGATCTAGCAAGTCCAAGACTTCTTTCTATATACCATAAAGAAATAGGTACTTATGGAAAAGGTAACATCTATAATAATGGACATAAGACATGAATTGCAATAAAGAAAACTAGAAACTAGCTAACCATTCTTCAATAAAAATAGATAAATGATTTCTGATCTAATCACACAATGCGATACAGTATGGCCAATTCAATGAAAAGTGTGTGTATATATATGTATCTGTACATACATACACACTTATATAACATATGCTTTATGTCAATTCTACCTATTTACCTAACATATAATATATATCCTAATGAGAAAGAAAAAGGAAGAATATGACATCATGTTGATAACACAATTTAAATATACATGAAACAATACGATATATTGTTTATCAACATTACAGAAATATAATAATATTTTCATAGAAATGGTAATTACATAGTTTGGGACTGATTCACCAGGAATGGGAGGGGAACTAAAAAGTTACATACAGGAGCTTCAACTGTATCTGTGTTGTATCAGCGCTCTATTGTTTGCAAAGTACAGCCACATAATAGTTCTGCATTCTGTGATTTCTATTATACTTCAATTCTGTGATGTAAGCTTGGTGAGCATTTGTGTTTTATACATCAAAAATTGATCTACACAAAACCTAATTATTACACATCATTACAGAACATATTTACATAATTTTGGTGAACTACTTCGACTTTCTGAAACCTATAAAGCTATTGCTATATCTGGTAACTCCAAATCTGCATTATTGGCAGTTGTCTAGAATTCAGAATATTTCCAAATGGATGAAATGGACGGACCAAAGTATATTTTGCCAAGATTGTTTTCTGTTGATTTTTAAAGCTATTGAGTATATGTTTATGCACAAAGAAATTTATTCATAGTAATAGATATTTGTGATAAAGGATATTCACAATTACAGCATTTCACGTAAGTAACATTTGGTAGTGAAAAACCTTATATAATAAATTCATTATCCTAAATAGCCCACACCAATATATAATTTAACAAAAATGATATTATTATTATCTAGATTTTAAAAAATTAATCACATGGCAATAGAATGAGGGAAAAATCTCATTTGTCAATGCATCCCTCACAAAAATCTGAGTACTTTAGTAAATGCTAAAATTAACACTATTAAGCATGATAACATGGCAAAGCAATCTTAAGTAGAATTCCAGGAAGTATAGAATTGTGACCATGAGGAGTTCTCCTAAAGCCATTTCTAGCAAAGTGATATATATACTTCCTTCATTATTGCAGTTTTATTATGTTAGTAAGATTGAACTTAGGTGCAAGTAACAGACTGGTTAATCTAGGGCAGGTGCTTCAGGTGAGGCTTGATTAGGAGATGACTGAATTTTCCAAGGACCCACTGGTTTTCCTTCTTTCATTTGGCCTTCCCCCAAGGCCGCTGCATCGTATGGATCCTAATATGCTTCTACATTCATGAAGGACCTTTGTATGAGAGGAAGCTCGGTGTATGAGAGACAGCATACCTTGGTGGACTATGAATGTAAACTCCCTGCGTGAAAAACCTGTTTCCACCACTTCCTAATAGTGTGACCACAGGGCAGGTTAATTAATCTCCTTGTATCTCAGTTTTCTCGTGTATAAAATGAGGATAATAATAAGCCAAAATCACAGTTTGTTAAGAGATCTAAATGTGTTAATATTTGTAAGTCACTTTGAAAAAAACTGTAGAACCCAGAAAATAATATGTAAATATTGTTAAATTAAAACAAAAAAATTCCCAAAGGTTTAACCCAGTATCTGACACATAGTAGGTACAGGAAAAATGAATGATTATTGAATGAAAAAGAGGTACTCCTAGCAAAATCAAGCATAAACGTAATACAATGGCTATAATAAAGAGAGATGAAATGACACGGTATGGAAAAGGTTTCAAGGAGGAAGTTCAAGCTAGATAAGAAATCACTAATTATGTCCATAACAGTAAATTCCTTTAATATGTAAGAAAGACTAAACTTGTTCTGTTTCTCAGAACAAGGTTAGAACTAGGACTAAAGAACAGAAGATAATTGGATAATTCTGGTAATTGTGTTTATCTAATAGTGTGGAATAGGTTGATATTAAGCAGCAAGCCCTGTCACTAGAATCATTCAAGCAGAACATATTTGAAAAGTTCACTAAATTCTGGAGTAATTTAGAAAAAATGACTAACACCTAAGAAGAATTGATGTACATATTTCATTGTATAGACTGAAACATAGAATGGTTTTGCAAACCTCTGTTTCTTCTTTGTCTCTACCTAGACTTCTGAATGTCATGTCGATTTTGCTGTTTTTATTTCTGTAATGGAAAAATTAGTAAAGGTATTACTGTGTTTTGAGAATGACTATTAGGTCAATGTAAATTTCTATGCAATGCTATCACAGGTAAGAAAGAATGTTTTAAGACCAGTGAGCATAAGTTTCTGGCAAATTGATTTATTTCAATAAAAAAGAAGGATAAGAAAGAAATGTCGGCAATGTCATGATTATGGCATTTGTATAATACCTACACAGCAGGCTATCAGATTTAGTTGAAATTTACATTGCCAATCTTTCCTCTGGCAGAAGGAAATAACTCGTGCACCCTTGGAGGGAAACTAGTAATGGAGTATGAGGTCAGCCTGGAACATAAAGAAAAATGGAAGTGCTACTTTACAGTTTATGCAAACTGCTTAACAAAATTTAGTGATTCATAGGGACCTAGAAGCTCACATTCTTTGAGACTCAATTCCATTTCCTACATTCGCTATATTCTCAAACATTTCCAACATTTGCTTAATCATGCCATATACATGCAAAATTCAGATGCAGAAAAAAGTTACACCATGAAAGCAATATAAACAAAGCTTACAAGTCCTTGCTCGATGACAATTCCATACTATCTGAAAAATCTTAACTTGATTTCCAAAAACAATGTTCTTGCAAATCTGCTATATGTAAACCAATCCATCATTTCATCTTTCAAGTTCAGGAAGAAAAGAAGAACTCACAAAACAGCTTGGAATTTAACTCCCAAGAGAAATCACAAAAATGATTATTTTCATTTGTTAGCATGTGTTGCTTTGAACTTAATTTTATGCATTTCCTTTTGGGAGACTGCTAATCATTTGTAAATTACCTCGTGTAAAATTGCTTCTATATTTAAATCTTGTTTTTTTTAATCTATAAATGTGCAGGTATTTAAGCAGATTTAAAAGTAGCTTTAAATGATGCTCACTTGATCAACTAAGCAAATTTTAATGAGTAGAACAATGCATCAAAACACCCCACTAATCACAAGTTGACATATCTGTTGGACACGTTTAATTTCCTTTTATATATTTTGGTTATATCTATCTGGAAAATTATAAAAATATTTAACTATTAACTAATCCAGAAATATAGTTTAGAAAACAAAAGCTAAAATACATTTTTATAAAAATCCTATTATGCTAATTAAATCCAGATCTTTGTTTCACTGCCTGTATACAAAGGTGACTATTTCTCTTCAAAAGCCTTGCTTTATTCAGAACCAAATTTCTGCTTAAAAACACTATAGAAAATTGAACCTCCCAATGCATATATTTATCAATGAACCTAAAATGGCAATGATAATAAAAGCAAAATTTATTAACTAAATATCATCTATTAGGTGAATGGGGTTTGCAAATGCCTTGTCCAGAGCAACATGACCACTCTGAGATTTATTCTTAAATTTTAAATATAGACAAGCATCTTTCAAAAAGATTAATTGCAAACAAGTTGTTAAAAATAAAAGTACATATTTTTCAGAAGTTATATTAAAAATAGTAATCATCTTTAAAAATTTCCAGGTTTATTTTTTGTAAACATATCATCAGAAGACACAAAAAATCAATTATGTTTCTATATACAATGCTCATAAAGAAAACAAAATTAAAACACAAAACCATTGATAATGGCTCCAAAAAAATGAGATACTTTGTTATACAGTTAATCAGGTACATACAGGAGCTCTATGCTGAAAATTGCAAAATGCTGATGAAATAAATCAACGATGATATAAATAAGTAGACTTGCCATGGGCATGTATTGGAAAACTCAACATAAATAAGATATCAGTTCTCCCAAATTTATCTATAATTTCAACACAACTCCATCAAAATAGCAGAGAGATTTTTTTGTAGCTATGGACAAGATTATTCTAAAATTTATATGAAATGAGAAAGGAGATAGCAAAATAATTTTGAAAAAGAAAAGTTTTTTAAAAAGGGAAATCAGTTTACCTAATTTCAAGACTTAAAATATAACTATAGAAATCAAGCTTGTGTGGAAGTGTACACCCATACATCTGTGGAAAAAAAAACAAAGAACACAAAAATAGACTCACAAATATATGCCTAACTGATTTTTAACAATACAAAAAAAATTCAATGGAAGAAGGATTTTCAATAAATGGTGTTAAAGCAATTATCTATAGGGAAAGAAAATAAACTTTGATCTAAGTCTTATACTTTACATAACATTTAATTAAAAATGATATACATAAATTTTGAAATATAAAACTGTTAAAAAAAGCATAGGGGAAATTTTTCAGAATCTATAGGTAAGCAAAATGTTCTCAGACATAAGCAAAGAAAGCACAATTCATTAAAATGTGAAAAACTGTACCTCAACAAAATGTTAAAAAAAAATGGTCTATGAAAGCCTTATTTATTTTTATTTATTTTATTTGAGATAGAGTCTCGCTCTGTTGCCAAGCTGTAGTACAGTGGCACGATCTCGGCTCACTGTAACCTCTGACTCCCTAGTTCAAGTGATTCTCCTGCCTGGGATGACAGGTGTGAGCCACCGTGCCCGGCCGAAAGCCTTTTTTAAGAGGATATAGAGACAACCTTCATACTGGGGGAAATTATTTACAAGTTACATGTTAAGGGCTGAATATGGTGCCCGCCTCTATCAGAGTTTTGGTGTCTGGAGGTGGGGGTCTCTAACAAAGTAATTAAAATTAAATGAGGTCATAAAGCTCATTTAAATGAGCTCTCATCCTGTAGGTTCAGTGTCCTAAGAAAAAATGCAAAGGAGCCATTTCTATCTGTGCTATGTAAGAACACAAGAAGATGGTTGTCTACAGCCCACGGATGGAGCTCTAGCCAGACACTAATGCTGCTTGCACCTTGCTATTGGACTTCTCAGCCTCTGGAAATGTGATAAAAAACTTTCTGTGATTAAAGCCACCCAGTGTGTAGTATTTTGTTAAGACAACCCAAACTGACTAATATACCACATATGTGACAAAGAACTAGTACCTAGAATAACTAAGGAACCTTCAAAGATCAACACAAACACATAGCACAATTAGAAAATGGACAAAGACATTGACCGTTTCATGGAGGAGGATACATAGATGGCAAATAAGCACATGAAAAGATGTTCAACAATATTGGGGAAATGCATATTAAAATTACAATGAGATATCACTTAACCACACTCACCAGTATGGTTAAAATAAAAATTAGTGATGATACCAAATGCTGGTGACAATGCAAAAAAGTGGAGCACGCCTACAATATGGTAAGAGTGTTAAATGGTACAGCCACTCTGTAAGATATTTTGGCAGTCTTTTATAAAACTAACCAAATTATTACCATATGAACCAGTAATTGCATTCCTGGGCACTTATTCCAAGTAAACCAAAATTCACATTAACACAAAAACATGTACATGACTGTTCATAGAAGCTTTCAATAGCCAAATACTAGAATTAACCAAGATATCTTTAAACAGGGCACTGGCTAAACAAATTCTGGAGCATAAATACTATGGAATACTATTCAGCAATGAAAGGGAACAGAGTATTGATACATGGAATCACTTGGATGAATCTCCAGAGAATTATGCTGAATGAAAACAACTAATCCTAAAGGGTTTCATACGAATCATCATATGATTCCATTTACACACCAGTTTTTAAAAGACAAAATTTTAGAAAAGACTAGAAACAGGTTCACAGTTTCAAAGTCTTTAAGACTAGAATAGGTATCAGGGGAGGTAGATGAGGTTATGAAAGGACAAGAGAGATCCCTGTCATGATGGAACAGCTCTGTATCTTGATTGTGGTGGTGGTGGTGGATGCACAAACCTACATATATGGTAAAATTTTATTGAAATAAATACATACATGCATGTGTACACACATAAATGTGGACAAGTAAAACAAAGGAAATTTGAATAAGATAGATGAGTTATTTTTTTGTTGATATCCTGACTATAATACTAGACTATAGTTTTATAAAGTATTTTCATTGGAAAACTGTATAAAGAGGATATATTTCTATGCATTAGTTTTTATAACCACATGTGAATCTATAATTATCTTAATAAAAATTTATATTTAAAAACATCATTAAGGGAAACAAGCTGAATGTCCTCCAAAGATGGAAATACTATAAATTGATGTCTAGCTATACCACAGATTATTATGCTGCAAGTAAAAAGAATGAGTTATTATTTTTCAAACTGATTTAATGAGATTTCATAATCCATTGCCAAGCGTAAAATTTTAAATATAAAGTAATAGATATAACAATTTCATATTCATAAAACAATGATGTATGCATACAAATATGTAAGTGACTGTATGAGGATAAAGAAACATTTAGAAGAATACATCAGATGATTAACACTAGTTTCTTAGAGGTGATGAAGAAGAGAACAAAAAAGTATTCAAAAATGTTTAAAAGAGCATGTATAATATGATCACATCTATAACAACTTATAAAAATATGTAGAATGTGTGTGTGAAAGATGTATAAAATTATGGCTACCACAACTTTAATGGCACCTATTTTTGTTCACTATATTTAAAGACAATGTTTTCTTTATTCACTTTAATATACATTTGTTCATTTTCTACATCTGGTACTTTTACTGAATTAATTAAAATGCATTTCACTCTTCAAATTTTTAAATGGTCATTCTTTTAGTCAACATTTTCTGCATAATGTAATCGTGTCATAAATGTGTTTCGGCTATATATTCAGTGTACAATTTTGTCCTAGTCTTTTTGGTTTTTCAGGGAGAGTTGTTGGTTCTGGGTGTTGTTAGAGGTCAAAGGTTTTTCTATTGTGCAAGCCTGGACTACATGACTTGCAGTTTGGGCTCTTTTATTCCTACACAAACTCAAACATACATTAAAACTCAAACATACTGTATTAATTAGGGTTTATTTTTCACATAGCAAGAATTCTGTAAGTAGGCAGTTCCAGGCTGATACTGGATTTGGAGGAGTTCAGTAGTGAGGTAATCGGTTTCCTCTAATTCTATCCTCCACCATTTTACTTTATAATTTCCTTCCTCGTGGTTACAAAATGGTTGTTTCAATTTCAGGTATGATCCACACTCCAAACAAGAAGCCTTTTGTTCACCCAGAAAAATAATAAATTTCCCAGAAACTCACGTAGAAGAGAACCTCCTGCACCTCACTTGTTGAAACAACATCATATTGTAACTGCAGGAGCAGTCCAAACTGGACCTACCTTATTTATAACAGAATGTTAAGTTCCCTTGAAGGCAGAAAGAGCCAAGCCTGCAAGTCATGTAGCCCAGACATGCACAATAGAAAAAGCTTTGACCTCCAACAACACCCAGAACCAACAATTCTCCCGGCAAAACCAAGAAGACTGGGACATAACCTGAACCAGACCACTGGAACACATTCAGAAGTCAGAAGTCTATTGGCCAGGAAGATTCACAGATAAAATCTGCCTCAACATACCTTTCAATAAATAGTCAAATTTGCAGCCCTCCAATCAGATCCCTCCAAGTCAACATTCCTAAATCCTTTCCCTGGCCCTCTGCTGATCTCTTAAAACTTGACCTAGATCCCAAATAGGGGAGACAGATTTGAACTGCGTATTCTATTGCCTTGCTTGCAGCCTTTGCAATAAAGCCCTTCTTTTGTCAAGAGCCAGTGCCATTTTACCGGCTTCTCTGTGCAATGGACTGAGCCCATTTGCTGAATAACAATTCTGGTACCCAAAGTGGGACAAAAGCCTGCCCAAGGCACTATAGCCCCTCAGTAAGATCCTGAGACTCTTTGCATCCAGTGGCATCACCAAGATTGGTTTGTCTGTTTTTCTAGAGGCTCAGTTAGCTGTCCCTCTTTCTCCACTGGGGTCCTCCTCCAACATTATTTTGTCTTTTGAGGAAAGAATTGCTTTTGGATCATTGTCTTTTTGGTGAGTACTTTGTTAATATGTGCTTATACCTTAAATTGTCTTTCATTTAAGATTGTGGGTTGGATACACATTTTTGTCTAGGATCATAGGTTCAAATCCTACCCTAGGGAGATTTTGGACACGTTTGAGTCCCAGCCTTGGGTTAGTGTCCCAAAGACTAAGGGCAAGATCAACACTTAAAAGCTATAACCCCTGGAGTACTCAGTCTAGTCTGGTTTTGTTTATTTCTGTGTGTGTGTCTGTATTTTTGGTCTGGGTAATAATAGTTGGCCTAATAGAGGTTAACTACTTTTACAGTTGCAGCAAAAGCCTTATATCCTTCCTATCTCTTTGCTGGTTGGCCTTGCAACAAAGTCATTCTTTACTCAAAAGCTGGTGCCATATTGTTGACTTCTATGCATGGAGGGCAGGGAGCCCATTTGCTTTTATAACAATTTAGCCACCAGTAGCTTTTGGAATGTTAATTTTTAACTGGACATATTGCCATGGCATTTAAAATTAGGATTGTATGAGTTTTTAAAAATGAAATAATAGAAATTAAGTAAATATCCAGTAATATCTAACAGTATAATAAACATATATAACAAATTCAGTAATAAATAGCATTATACTATATAGTAAGCTTAAAATAGATGATCTCTGCTTTGTCAAAAGATAAACTTTAGGCAAATTAAATATAAAAGCACTTACATGAGCAGAAAAGATAGATTCAGGATCAAAATAGATAAATTCAAAGCAAAGCGTCTGGTAGGTAAGAATTTAACACATGATACAATGTAAACTGTTTGTATTCCAGAAATATAAGACAATGTATTGCATTTTGCATTGCTTTAAAACATTTAATTATCTTACAAGCCTATTGGGACATTTTAATGAGGTAATACAAATAAGCCACTTAATACTCTGAGTGGCATATGAAAAAAGCCTAGTTTTTCTCGTCATTTATAATTTGAAAATTAATTAATTTAGATAATTACCTTAAACCTCATATTTCTTGCCTAAAAATAAAATTCTAAGCATATAATTAATAATTATCTTTGTCCTTTTAAAAAACTAGATGTTCTCCTAGCGTAATAATGAACAAGCTTTGCCTTTTCTCAAAACTAATTAGGAGTCACATTACAAGGATTCAGATTATACTTGAGTTTTATTTGAGGTGACATTGCATGTCCTCAAAGTGTATTTTTAATGATGCAATATTGAAATACCAACAAATTAAGAGTAGTGCTTAATTGTTATTGACTAACCTAAGAAATGTTTCTATTAAGAATATTTCCCAATTCCATGCTGAAGATATAAAAACAAAGAAAAAAAAAAAAGAATTGCTTTAGTTATCCTAGAATACAAGCAGTTCTTACAGATAGAAAGAGTACACATTGTATTTTTAACTGAAGTCAAGGGATAAGTGTTAAGATTTTTAAAAGAAACTGTGCAAGAAGCCAAACCATAAAAATGTGGAGATGGCAGCTTGCTGTAAATTTTTCTGGCAGTTATGTCTGTAATCCTAAATCCGAGTTACTGAAACCCTGTAATACAATAATAATAAAAGCAATGCAGCGTGAGCACTAGGCCTGTCAGATTTATGATGAACTGGTGTCTTCCATGAAAGGAACACACCAAATCAAATTAGTGGAGGGGAGATTAATAGAATGTCATCAATTTCTAGGATGGAGAATATAAGCCGCATCATAAATTTTCTGTGTCCTGAAAGGCAATAGCTTCAGCGCTTTTGAAGGCTAGTCCATAAATGACCACCACAAGTGGCCTTAGCTATTGTGAGGCAGGGCCTTAGATAGTTTAGTGTAGGGGAATGAGTTTCAAAGACAGCACTAGTACTCTACCTTAAGAAGCAGTGTATCGATCTCCAGACCTCGTGATCCGCCCGGTGAAACCACGTCTCTACTAAAAATACAGAAATAAATTAGCCGGATGTGGTGGCGGGCACCTGTAATCCCAGCTACTCAGGAGGCTGAGGCAGGAGGATGGCCTGAGCTCAGGAGGCGGAGCTCGCAGTGAGCCGAGATCGCACCACTGCACTCCAGTCTGGGTGACAGAGGGAGACTCTGTCTCAAAAGAAAAAGAAAAAGAAAAAGAAAAAGAAAAGAAGAAGCAGCAGTGTATCATAGTGTTGTATGCTTGAATTCTAGGGCCAGTTTGCTAAGGTTTAAATTCTGCCTCCACTACCTACTAACTCAATGGGATTGGGAAAATTTCTTAGCATATCTGTGCCTCATTTTTTATTTGTAAATGAATATCAATCTAATAGAGTTGTGGTGAGGATTAATATGGTAAATACTTGTAAAGTGCTTAGCACAGGGTTATAGTGAGCTATAGTACCAGCCATTATTCTTCTACACCTTTAATTCCTATCTGAATGACTGCGAAGAAAAGAAAGTAAAGGCAAGTAGAAAAAAACAGAAAGCAGAAGAGGGCTCTGAAGTGCAGACTCATCTGCCAGGGCAAGGAAAGGACACACCATCCCTCTGAAAGAAAGAATTTTCTATCACTTTGATATGGAAAGTGTGACTGCAGGAAATTTTGAGTTTCCTACAATTATGATTCAGCCAAAAATTGCTTGACTCCTTATAGGGATGATGGGAGCACTGGAAATTGGCCTAAAGAGTTTTTGTCTCCTTCAAACCCAAAGGTTATAATTGTTACAAAATTTCTATTTGAAAAATGGAGAGGTATTGTGAACCATTTAAGAGTTAATCCTTTTAACAGCAAATCTAAACTCTTCTGGACTATTAACACCCTATGACTATTTGTTTGACTTAGTAAATATTACCTTGTCTTCAAAGGCATAAGATCTTGTTTGAGTTTTGTTTCATTCATAATTTTTCAAATTCATTTTCTAAGAGACTTTTGTAACTAATTTGAAGTAACTTGAAAACCCATGGGATATTCAGAGATATCACAGCATCATATATCTGCAGATCTTTGGCCTAAAACTATCTATCCTGAAAACTGGTATGATATTTATGTTTCTCCGTTTAAGGGAGAAGAAAAGATGCTGACTTTTGCCATGCATAGGGGTGGAGGGCAGAGGTACAGAAATAGGTAAAGACATTATCTATAATATCTAAAGAAATTAAATTAACAGCGCGAAGAAGATCTACCACCGATGTCAACTCTTGAAAGCCATATTGTCTTTGTCTATGATTTTTCAAATAAGATTCTGATTGCTTGAGGGTACAGATTTATGTCACACTTACATGTGCTTCACACGGTGCCTCACATAGTACTATGCTTCTCTTCTTTACCTGCATTCTCACAATCAGTCCAATCTATAAATGCCATCTGTTTGATTAAAACATTTCAGTCTTTATTCCTCTCCTGTCTCCTCAATCTTATATATCCAGCTTCCTATTCATTTAGTTTGATTATCTAATATGTCTCAGTGTATGCTCAAGTGAATTCTTGACTTTAATTTCTACTTCTGCAGTTTTCCAGCTATAACAGTTGGTGCTCCAACCCAAAGCCCCTGGGATTCCTTAACCTGTTTCCTGTTCCCATTCCTTAGCTGCAACATTCTTTGAGCTTGTACCTGTAATAATCTGTCTTAGCTAGGGATGCTGTTAAAAAATACCATAGACTAAGTGGTTTAAACAGCAAACATTTATTTTCTCATAGCTGTGGAAGTTAAGAAGTCTGGAATGAAGAGGCCATCTGATTCGGTTCATGGTAAAGGTCCTCTTCCTTGCCTGTAGATGGCCAGCTTCTTACTGTGTCCTCACCTGGTGAAGAGACAAAATTCTTTCTTCCTCTTCTTATAAGGCCACTAATCTTAAGAGGCCCTAAATGTCACTCTCATGAGATCTAACCTAATTATTTTCTAACCCTTATTTAATCTGACCCTAATTATTTTCCAAATACCATCTCCAAATACCATTAAACTTAGAGTTAGGGGTTCAACACACGAATTTTGAAAGGGACACACCTGAGTCCATAGCACCTTCTAAAGAAGATAGCCCTTGGGCTACTGGAGCTGCTTAGAAGTCACAAGGAACGGAAGTGCTTAGGAATTCAAATTGACTTCCCTGCTCATACCCAGATTGACTTAAGGGAGGAAAAACTCTGAGATGAATTTGTGCTCTAGAATTCCTTACGAATCAGGTGTAGTCTGGGGCTTTATCTGTCAAGGCATTCTTGCTCAGCTTTCTTCCTCTCCTTTTTATACTTCACACTCCCTTAGTCTCCCCTGGAAATATTTTCTTATTAAATTATTTGCAAACAAATTCTAGTTTCAGGAATTGCTTCTAGGTTTACATACCCCAAAAGCCATTTTTATCTCCCAACGACTCCCCCTCTGGCACTTCTTCCTCAATAATACCACCATTATATCATGTTTTTCAGTCCTCAAACCTTGTCACCATTCTTGATTCCTTTTTTCTCTTCACCTTACATCTCATCTACTGGTATTACTGCTGACTCTATCTTTTTTTTTTTTTTTTTTGAGAAGGAATCTCGCTCTGTCGCCAGGCTGGAGTGCAGTGGCGCGATCTCGGATCACTGCCAGCTCCGCCCCCCCGGGTTCAGGCCATTCTCCTGCCTCAGCCTCCCGAGTAGCTGGGACTACAGGCGCCCACCACCTCGCGCGGCTAGTTTTTGTATTTTTAGTAGAGACGGGGTTTCACCGTGTTAGCCAGGAAGGTCTCCATTTCCTGACCTCGTGATCTGCCCCTCTTGGCCTCCCAAAGTGCTGGGATTACAGGCGTGAGCCACTGCGTCCAGCCGACTGTATCTTTAAAATTTCCCCACTGACCATTCACATAACCTTCGTTGTTACCCTCTTAGATAGAGGACCATAAAATGTACTGCACTGTCTCTGAGAGTGAATGGGGATACTACCAATAATTTTATAGTAACAGTAGGTAGAAAAACAAGGATCTTTTCCAGCACAAACGAATGTAGGATACCTAATCTTGGTCCCATCTATTATACTATCCACTTCAATCTTGACCTAGACCTGTTGTTGGCAGAGCAGCAAAAGTGCAAATTAGATTACGCCACCAACTGCTGAAAAAATCTCCAATGGCTTTACATCACAGTAGATTAAATTCCAAACTCTTTATCAGTCCCTGAAATGCTCTGTATGATTTGCCATCTAACAACTTCTCTGACCTGAATTTCTACTACTCCCCCATTCACTCACTGAGCTGCAACCACACTGAAATCTTTGATGTTTCTTCAGTACTCCAGGCGCATTCTCAACTCGGAATCTTGTATTTGCTACTTTTTCTGCTTACCCAAAATAATATGCCTTCAGTACAGCCCTGTGTCACTCATTTCATTCATGTTTCTGCTAGCCTGTGTACGATACATCCATCTTCCTTCTCAGTCACTTCATGCCCTGATCCTCTTTACTGTTCAGTATTCTTTTGTAGCAATTATAGTAACTTATCACCCGTCTTTGTGTATTGTTATTAATATCATTGCTCTGAACTAAGATGCAAACTCCCTAAAGGAAAATTCATTTCAAAAACCTGCACCTGGTCCTAAAAGGTTAGCACAGAATCAGCATACAAATATATGTAATGAGTTTAGTAAGTTCTCAATGAGTGCTAAATTCCCCTTTAAAATTCTTTGTGGCTGTGTCTGAACGTACAATGCTTTAGATGAGGCACTTTTAAATTTTGTAAAAATTAAAATTAAAATTAAAAATACCAAAATGCATTTCAACTTTCTAATCCTTTTTTGTTTTTTTCTTATTTATTGAATTTAATTTGTCATGTGTTTCATAGTTAACTTTAGAAACATAATGAATTATTCACACTTAAATGAATTATAAGAATTAGTATCTGAGAATGAGGGCTTAAATATGTATACTATTTGATGAAAACACATTGCAATTTCTTACACAGAAACTAGAAACCTTCTTTACCTTTGAAAATCTCTCTGTCTTGCCATCTCTTTTTTATTCACAATATGCATAGATGGTTCTTTTACTTGTAATAAGCATGCTTGTAAACAGCTAATGTATTTTAAATATTAGGTCCTGGAGTATAATTTTAGAAAATGAGTCCTGGAAATCTAGCACAAAGCATTCCTTGCACAAATCCTGAGGATGTAGAGAAAATATTAAGAACCGCTTTTATATAATCCCCGTTTATCTGATCCTTTCTAACTCTTCAAGACCTTTCTGCCACAACTGGAAAAAAAAAAAAAAAAAAAAAAAGATTTCCTTTAAATTTCAGTTTCAGTCAAAGTGAAGTGGCATCATCACATTGCTTTTAGACACGAGCCTATGTATGTTTTCTCTTTAACATTTCGAAAGATAGAGGTGGAATCCCTGAAGTTTGTTAGAGACTGAGGTGGGTATACCCATCTCACAGTTTGATGCTATATTCTACTAAGATGTGATCTACTTGCTAAATATTCATTCCCATCTTGGTATTTTTTTCTACTTTAAGTGTAAGTAATACATGAACATAATTAAATAAAGAATGTAAATATATTCTCACTTTAGTGAAAAAATGTAGATATATATAGAGTAAAATATGAAAATCTTTGTAGCTGAAACTCCAAACATCTCTCTGAAGAAGAAGCCACTGTTAATAGCTTGGTGTGTATCTATATTGTCTTTTTCATATGCATGTATGTGTGTGTGTGTGCGTTCACATCTGTTTACTTCAATGATATCACACATATGTGTTTATGACTTTCTATGCAAGTATAGGTTTCCTTTTTTATTGTAATGGCTAAATGTATACCATAGAATATATGGATTCACATTTGCCCTATCCATTTTTTTTGACTTGAAGTGATTTCTAATTTACAACTATTTTTAAAATTTGTAATAAATATCCCTGTAGATAAACCTTTGTGCACGTGTGTGTCTGCATGCTTCTAGGTAAGATTAATAACATACTAAGTTGAGTGAAATGCTACATATAATTCTTATTTTGATATATCCTGCCAAGTTGATGCTCCAAATAGATTGTGCACTTCCTTTAAGAGTACATGAGAACACATTTCTTCCCACCAGCACCAGTAGTAAATACTACCATATTTTTGTATTCTTGCTAAAATAATATTCTTAAAAACAATGTCTTACAACTGTTTTAATTTTTATTACTTAAAGAGTTATTATTCCACATCTTTAAATAGAAAAATATTACCCATTGATATTGCAATTCTAATATATTTGAGTTTATTTTTTTCTTGTTTACTTACAGTATTTAACTTACCTTGTTTTCTTAACTCTCTATCTGATCCTCTCTTGCTTATAGTAATTTTGAAAGTATTATCTTGCTTCGATTTTTAAATTTTAATTGTATATTAGATATATGATGTCTAATCTTGCAAAATTCTTAGGTCTTACTATACAGATATATGCTTGATTTTTTTTTCTTACAATGCCCACAATTAATCAGAACGAATTATATTTCTCCATAAAACATGAACCACTTAATCTACTATTTCCCTACCCATTATCTCCACAGTGAAATCATCTTAGTGTGAAATTGATTTATTTTGAGGGAGGTAAAAGGGTATTTTTATGTTGAAGTCAAATTTACAAACAGATAAATAAGATCTTCGACCTACCATTTAATGCTTTAAGAAATGCAAACATCTATGTCACCACCACCTCAAACAAAATGTAGAGCATTTTTATAACTGCTGAAAGTTTTCTTATACCCTATCCCAGTCCCCACACAATGCATAAGCAATCGCTAATTTAGTTTCTGTCACCATAGATTAGTTGTGTCTGTTGTTGAATGTCATATGAATAAAATTATAGGGTATACTATTTGTGTATCATTTAAGTCAACCTATGTTTCTGAGATTAATCTGTATTATTTCTTATATCAGTAGTTGGTTTTTTCTTTGCCGAGAAGTCTTCCATTGTGTAGATATATCATGATATTTTCATCCACTTTCCTGCTGATGGACATTTGAGTTGTTTCCAGTTATTGGCTATTATGAATCAAGCTGCTATAAGAATACATGTGTAACCTTCTAAGGGTATATGTCTTTATTTCTGTTAAATAAATACTTAGAAAGAATACTGATGTATTATGGGATGGTTATGTGTTTCATTGCATAAAAAAGAAAAGCCATTAACTAGTTTTTAAAAAATAACTTACAATTTTATACTCTGAGCAATGCTTCAGAATACCAATTGCTGTGCATCCTCACTGATTTTTTCAGTTTTTTCAATTTTAGACACTCAAGTGAGTGTGAAATATTATCACACTGTAGTTTCATTTGTGTTTGCCATTTTAATGATGATGGTGAAAAACCTTGGAGTAATTTTGGCCATTCACATATTTCATATCGTTAACACTCGGTCAAATCTTTTGCCCACTTTTAATTGGGCTGTTTGTCTTTTTTCTAACTGCTTTATAACAGTCATTTATATATATTTAAAATACAACTTTTTGTCACATACATGAATGCAAATATTTCTCCCAATCTAAAATAACTTCCCCTTTCGTTGTCTGAATGGTAACTTTGAAAGGACAGAGGTCTTAATCTTAACAAAATTCAATTTAACATTTTTCTAGCATCTATTTTCTCTCAAGCATAGTGTTTGTTGTGTCCTCTCAAACAAGTCTTGTCTACGCAAAGTCACAAATATATTTTGTACTTTTTGCCAGAAGCTTTATAGTTTTGGTCTGAATCCAGCTCAAATTAAATTTTGTGAATGGTGTGAAATGAGGATTAAAGTTTATTTCTACCCATATGGGTATCCAGTTTTTCTGGCATCATCAGGATTTATTTATTTATTTATTTATTTATGTATTTATTTATTTATGCGTTCATTAATTCCTTTTTATTTTGAGACAGAGTCTAGCTCTCTTACCCAGGCTGGAGTGCAGTGATGCAATCTCGGCTCACTGCAACCTCCGCCTCCCAGGTTCAAGCGATTCTCATGTCTCAGTCTTCCAAGTAGCTTGGATTACAGGCCCACACTGTCATGTCTCGCTAATTTTTGTATTTTTAGTAGAGATGGGGTTTCACCATGTTGACCAGGCTGGACTTGAACTCCTGACCTCAGGTGAACCACCCACCTCAGCCTCCCAAAGTCGTGAGCCAAAAGATTATAATTGTGAGTTATCACGCCCAGCCAGGATTCTTTTTAAACTTTTCAAATTTGACATAATGAGTAAGAGTGCATGTTTTGGGCTCAAACAACTTATATTTAAATCCTGCCTCTACCATTCCCTATCTATATGACATTGAACACTATATCTAATTTCTCTGCATATCACCTTTTACGTATGGATAATACGTTAACCTTAAAGTTGCGATGATAATGGACATGTTTCTGAGTTTTGCTTTCTTTCTTTTTTAAATGTTGAGGATTATATGTTATCACATGTATAAAGATATTGACACAATACTTGGTATACAATAGCTTCTAGAAATATTAGGTTATAAAAAGAGAAAAAATGATTTCAGAAATAATATGAAAATGTTATGAAAATATCTGGTAAAATAATATAGTGATTCTGATTTCTTAAGTATGAAATGCTATTTTCTCAAATATTTTAAATATTAAGTCAGTTTCAAACTAACCTCACAAAATTTTGAATATACTACTGTATTAGTATGTTCACTGTAAAAAATAAAACTGACTGGCTGATAATAACTGATTGGCTAACATAATTGTGGGTTTTTTTCTACGAATTAACTTTTTCTCTCCAGAAATTTGGTGTCCTGAAATTTCAGACAAAATTGGTATTCTTTTGTTAATCTTCTTTGATGCTAGTTCTATGGGAACTTTCAATCTGATTACTAATATATTTTTTCTGGCAATGTTTACTTTTACACTTTCAGTTTAGATTTCGAGGGGACATGTGTAGGTTTTTGTTACATGGGTATATTGCATGATGCTAAGGTGTGGAGTATGGCTTTTATCTCCCAGGTAGTAAGCATAGTACCTAATAGTTAGTTTTCCAACCCAGCCTCTTCCCCCTTTAGTAGTCCCCAGTGTCTCTTGTTTCCATCTTTATGTCCATGTGTAATCAATATCTAGCTCCCAGTAAGTAATATTATGTGATATTTGGTTTTCTTTTCCTGCGTTAATTCACTTAGAATAATGGCCTTCAGCTACATCCTTGCTGTTGAAAAAGGCATGATTTTGTTCTATTTTATGGCTATGTAGTATTTCATGGTGTGTATGTATCATATTTTCTTTATCCAATCCACCATTGATGGGCACCTAAGTGGATTCCATATCTTTGCTCTTGTGAATAGTGCTGCAATGAACATATGCATGTCTTTGAGGTAGAATTATTTATTTTCTTTTTGGATTCCCAGTAATGAGATGGCTAGCTAAGTCCCCAAAAGCAATTGCAAAAAAAAACAAAAATTGTTAAATGGTACCTGATTCAACTAAAGAACTTCTATACAGCAAAAGAAACTGTATCAACAGAGTAAACAGACAATTAACAAAATGGAAGAAAATATTCACAAACTATGCATCTGACAAAGTTCTAATATCCAGAATCTGTAAGAAATTTAAACAAATCAGCAAGCAAAAAACAAATAAGCCCATTAAACAATGGGCAAAGGACATGAATAGACAGTTCTCAAAAGAAGACATGCAAGTAGCCAACACAGGAAAAAATGCTGATCATCACTCACCCCCAGAGAAATGCCAATTAAAACCCAATGAGATCACATCTCACACCAGTGAGAATGGCTTTTATTAAAAAGTCAAAAAATGACAGACGCTTGCAAGTTTGCAGAGAAAAGGGAACTTATACACTGTTGGTGGGAATGTAAATAAGTTCAACCACTGTGGAAAGCAGTTTTGAGATTTCAGAAAGAACAAAAACACAGCTACCATTTTACCTAGCAAAGTTTCTTCTGTTATTTTTTTCTTACTTTTCTGTTCCATTCTCTCTTTTTTATTGATAACTTCTGTTGATTCACATTAAAACTTTTTTATATCACTTCCAACTCTCTTATATTTTCTGCTTTTAATTTGCATCATTTTTTGCCTTTGCTGAATCTTCCAGTTGATACATTTTTACTTTAGCTGTGACCATTCTCTTATTCAGTCTGTGTACTAATGCTATTTAACTACAATTATATTTTCTTTTAAGTGACATTTATTTTTAAAAATAATTTATTCTCATTTTCTAAATGTAATACTTTCTTTATTCTCACTGAAATATTTATTTATTTTAAGTTTCCTTTGGTTTGTTTTATTGGCATAGTGCTATACGGTGTTGGTTATTCTGCTTATTAAATTCAATAGTTCTCTTTCATGTTATTGGCATTTTTAAAGAATTTGCTCATTCTTTAGTGCATGGTGAATTTGATATTTGTTATATGTGTTTGCTTTAATTGTAAGTAACTTCTGTTTGCCATAGCTTGCTTTGTAGTTATATGTTGAAAATTCGAATGTGCTTAGAGCTTTTACTCTGGGTCTGAGGGAAACCTCTGACCCTAAAAAATTACTACCTACCCCAGGGTTATTGCTCAGCTTCTGTCCAAAAGCTGCAACTCAGGAGTAGCTCAGAGAAATCACTTCTTCCAATCTTCATAATTCTCTGCCAGAGAAATTTGTCAAATAAATAAAAATGATTTGAAAAAAAACAGAGAGAGAGAGAGAAAGAAAGTTTTCTCTGTTTGTACATTTTAATTATTTATTTATTTATTTATTTATTTTTGAGTCAATGTGTCACTCTGTCACCCAGGATGGAGTGCAGTGGCACATTCTTGGCTCACTGCAACCTCCACCTCCTGGGATCAAGCGATCCTCTCACCTCGGCCTCCTGAGTAGCTGGGACTGCAGGTGCTGTGTGCCACCACTTCCGGCTAATTTTAGTATTTTTGTTAGAGGTAGGGTTTTGCCATGTTGTCCAGGCTGCTCTTGAACTCCTGAACCCAAGCACTCTACTTGACTCAGCCTACCAAAGTGCTGGGACTACAGATGTGAGCCACTACACCATGGCCGTCTTTACATTCTCTTAATAATGTCTTTCACAGAGTAAAAGTTTTAATTTTTATGAAGTCCAATTTAACAAGGTCTACTCTCATTCTTTATTTATGGATCATGTTCTTGGTGTGATAACTAACTCTACTCATCAATATCTGGAAGATTTTTTCCTGCGTTTTCTTCAAAAAGATTAACATTATATTTTATATTTAGCTCTAATATGTATTTTGATTTAATGTTGTTATAAGGTGTGAAGTATAGTAAGAGGTTTATTTATTTATTATTTTTGTAGGATGTCCAATTGTTTTAACATATCTTGTTGAAAATGCTTTTCTTTCTGTAATGAGTTGCTTTGTACCTTTGTCAAAAAAAAAAAAAAAGAAAAAAAAATAGATTGACAAGGACTTCTTGTTTTAGGTGTGATATGTAGAGCTTGAAAATCATCACTCCTCTCTTTATAAGAAAAAGCTAAAAACTGAAAATCAGTTACTTTTCCTTTATGCATTGGAGCACTGAGGTCTCAGGGCAAACGTCCGGCCTGAAATTTGAACACGCTTGGCACACAAAGTGCACTCAGTTGCCCTGACCTACTTAATCCTATGCACTGTTTATGGTCAAGGTCTTCATGGGGTCCCACATCTATCGTTAGAACTCCAGCCACTGTTCTTTGCTCCAGTAAAATTCATTTTCTCCTGGGGACTCCTTTACTTTTGTTCATTTCCTAAATGCTTGTGTTCCTTCAAATACTATATTAGGTCTTTCTCTAAATTTGCATGCTCACTTTGGATCATATGATCCAGTGTCATAACTTTAAATAATTTACGATTAACATTTTTCTTGGTTACATTTTTTGAGAATCTAGGGAAAGCTGTGGATTTTCTCTGTGGATATATTATATGAATGGACTCATGCATAAAAAGTTTTGCTTAAAGTGTTTCAGATAATTTTTAGACTCTCTGGCTAAGGATAGCTGTATGTATTTGCTGATAATTTACAGAACTGTCTCTTCAGTCTCATTTTTCTTCTGAATTTAAACTTTGCATTTTCAATTTTCCTTTTGAACAGCTTAATGTCAGCTTAGATATTCTCACGTTTCAGATTTAATATGCCCACATATTCTTTATGCCTAAATATTCTTTCAATACCTATTGCTTCTCTGTAGTTTTCTGTGTCACTAAATAGTAGCACTATCTGCTCATCTGCCCAAGCTGGCAACTCAGTTGGCATTCCTGACTCCTGCATTGTTCTCCCTCTTGCTCCTCCCAGCCAAGCAAGTACCAAGACCAGTTGAAATCACATCCTCAACATCCATTTACTTTTCTCCATTCCCTGTACAATTGTTCTTTTTAACACCAGAACAATCTCCCATGAGATAAGGGAACAGCCTCATGCCTGATTTTCCTAATTCTAGTCTTAGTCTAGCCAATCCATTTTCTACACCACTGCTCGAGTGAACTTTCAAAAATGTACGTAGGTTGCTGCTTAAAACCCATCTTTCCTTAACATAAATTGTGAGGGCCTTGTTTATTCAAACTTATCTCCCCACACAATACCTTTTGTCCTGGGCTTGCTCTAAGTTTCAGTCCTAGAAAACTATTCTAATTCTCTGGGAGACATGAACATTCTCATCTCAGACTTTTTCTCAAACTTTACCTGTACAGGTATTTGCCCCTCTCTTCTCCACTTTAAATAACATATAGTGATCTTCCAGGTTAATCTTCCAAGAAGACACCCCTTTCTCTTAAGAATGGTCTGTGTGCATCTCATAAATGTCCTCATTAATCTAATACAATTTAGTTCTAACACTGAAGTCTTTGTTATATTAAAGTCCGTGTTATTTAGTTGCCTGTCTCCATCTACAAGAATGTAATCTACTTGAGAACTTCTAATATGTTACCATTATAATATTTCTTGAATAAATAAATGAATCCTTCCAGAACCATTGCAAATTCTGCCTTTCCCAGAAGACTCCCTCTATTACTTTCACCCATGTGGATCTTTTTTCTTATCTAAATGCCTCATTATCTTGTTTTCTCAGTGTAGCTCTTACCTTTTCCTGCATAATACCATGAATTTATTTCTTTCTTCTAGCCTCTATAATACCCTTAGATTCATGCTGCAAGCTAGATGTCTCTTCTAGAAACAAAAATTGGGTTATGTCTTGTCTCTATTTAAAAATATTGTATTCCTACCCCGTATGCCCCTATCCCTAGTTTAAAGAAAGAGAAATAAAACTTATAATTCTCACCTGTCTTATAACATATTACATAGTTTAAACCTTGCCTGAGTCTCTAGACTTGTTCCTCCACATTACTCTTTAACAACTGTTATCTTGCTTCAAGGCTCGGATCATATGCCACCTCCTAAAGAAGTGTCTTCAGATTTCCCTGTTTCCACGATCCTCCTTCCCTTCCACTTGGATGGGACCTTTCAGGCTTTCTTCTGAGAATTAGTTATTATTTTCCTCCACTAAAACAAGAGTTATTCTTTTCTCCGCATGATCATATCCAATCTCTTTCTGGAGAGTGGAAAAATAAATTATTTATTGTCTCCTCAAAAACCCTAATACAGATACATTGTAGGTACTTAGGAAATGCTTGTTGGTAAGGAAATGGAAGTTTTCATCTCCTCCTTCCTTCAAGTCAGGCATCATGTCATTCTCATTTGTACAACAGAACCTACAAGAAAGCTAAGCATATTGATTGTTGATTTAAAGATCATACTATGAGGCAAATTTTTAAGAAAATACAAGCCACTTTAGTAGGATTCCAATGTAGAAATTTCTTAAATTACCTGATCGTTTATAATTACAGTGTTATAAAATCTGAGATAGAGAAAACACTGCTCAGTTGCCAAAGCTTAAAAATACATGTGATATCTTAAATAAATAAACCATTTACGTTATTTGTTTGTATTATATATACAATGAATGTAATGCATAGTATATATAATTTATATTTATTTATACTGAGTAAATAAATCATTATAAGGCCCTAAATAGGTGATAAAGTAATGTTAACTTTATAAAATAAGATTAATTATAAATGCATATTGTTTTGCAATGTATAAATTACTCTGAATTTTTGTTTTACTCAATCTTCACATCATCCTATAGGGTAGTGTCTTATCAAGGATTCTACCTAGATAATTGATTCCCAGAGACTTGGGGTCATTAGAGCAAATGCCATTTTTAAAGAAAACATGTTCTCTTTGATCATCAGATTTTTCTGGAAATTATTTGAAACCTGTACATTTTAATAATTAAAAAAATAGTGACAACTTGGTTACAGTACAACAGATTCAGTTAGAAGCCAATGTTATGGTTTCAATGCAAGGGTGTAATTGGCTTTTGGTACTATATTTTAGAAGATTTGTTTAGCTGGTTTGTTTGGGGAGCCCACCCTCAAGATTCCTGGATGATCTCCATAGATGTAAGGATTAAATTCAATTGACATAGTAACAACAAAGGTCTTGCCTTCAACTCTCAGGGCCAGCCTTGTGACTCAGG
Organism: Mandrillus leucophaeus; assembly: GCF_000951045.1. Lineage (NCBI taxonomy): Eukaryota > Metazoa > Chordata > Mammalia > Primates > Cercopithecidae > Mandrillus > Mandrillus leucophaeus. The sequence continues at coordinate 750,590 of NW_012110597.1, read as the reverse complement.
ATGACCCCTTCTGTTTAAGATACTGTTTTCCACTTCTCCCTTGCCTGCACAAGGAAGAACAAAGTTTACATAGGGGCCAGATGACTGTCCCCAACTTTCTGCCATCAGAATGTATAGGATCCTAGTTGGATTAGTGAGAAATGCTTACTCTTGACTTTGGCTCAGGACACTCCAGTTTCTTCTATACCCATATGGTCTATGAACGAAAGGTGGTGGGAATAACGTTTGTTGATATTTCATCTTTACCTTTGAGTTTCTGTGTGTTAAGTCTTCATCATATTGGTGAGGAAAACCTGCCTGTAGCTCTACCTTATTAAATTAGAATATTTAATCAGACCTTAATCCAGCTTAATTCAAGCATAGAGACACCTTTTTAAGGTAAAGTTTAATGTAAAACCAGCTTTTTATTTTACACACACAAACATCCTTTGCTATGTAAGGATTATGTTATGTTAGCATCTCAAGAAATGGAATTTTAAAATGGATTTCACAACATGGTTCAAATAACACATAATGATCTAGAAATATTTTTCTCTTTTTTTTATCCTAAGTGTTGCTCTCCTATTATCACAGAACTGTCATTTCAGCAGCACATTATTTCTAAATTATCTTCCTTTTCTGTAAACTCAGCAGAATAAATGTGGAATCAGAGGCCTTTCATCAAGGATCTAGAAAACAACCGGTTAACACAGTTCACATAAAGTTCATCTTTTTTGTCATATTCATGATTTTGCTGATTTCTCAAAATTATAAAAATATATTACAATTGAATTAAATGGACCTTTTGTCCACATAACTATAATTTTGTGTTCAGTAATAATAGTCGTCTGTGTTTCACTGTTCTACTAAATGAGTTTCTGCACCAATGAATTTGTATGCATACTCTCTTCAGATGTTAAAAATGAAGTACTATTTCTTGTAACTTTTAAATATGTGTATTTAGGCACGTTTCTAAGCTAAACAATGCGTATATTTTACTTTAAAAATATTAATTTTCCTTAGAATTACATTCTCCAATTCCATCAGCCTGCTGCTAATGACATTATTTTATCCCTCTTTTTGGCTGAGTAGTATTCCCCGGTGCATATATACCACATTTTCTTTATCCACTGGGTCAATGGGTATTTAGGGTGGTTTCACAGTTTTACAATTGCGAACTGTGTTGCTATAAACATGCATGTACAAGTGTCTTTTCCATATAATGACTTCTTTTCTTCTGGGTAGATGTCCAGTGGTGGGATTGCTGGATAAAATGATAGTACTACTTTTAGTTCTTTATAGAACCTTCATACTGTTTTCTATAATGGTGTAGTAGTTTACATTAGCACCAGCAGTGTAAAAGTACTCCCTTTTCACCACATCATGCCAATATCTGTTATTTTTTCTATTTTCCAATTATGGCCACTTTTGCAGGAGTAAGGTGATGATATGGTTTGACTCTGTTTCCCCACGCAAATCTCATCTGAAACTATGATCCCCAATTGTCGAGGCAGAAACCTAGTGGGAGGTTGTTGAATCACGTGGGCAGTGTCCCCTACGCAATTCTGATTCTTTTTTTTTTTTTTTTCAGACGGAGTCTCGCTCTGTTGCTTAGGCTGGAGTGCAGTGGCGCGATCCCAGCTCACTGCAAGTCCGCCTCCCAAGTTCAAGCCATTCTCCTGCCTCAGCCTCCCCAGTAGCTGGGACTACAGGTGCCCGCCACCACGCCTGGTTAATTTTTTTTGTGTTTTTAATGGAGACGGGGTTTCACCGTGTTAACTAAGCTGGTCTCGATCTCCTGACCTCGTCATCTGCCAGCCTCGGCCTCCCAAAGTGCTGGGATTACAGGCTGAGCCACGGCGCCTGGCCTCTGATAGTTTTAAAAGTGGCAGTTTCCCCTGCATGCTCTCTCTTTGTCCTGTCACCTTATGAAGACATGCCTTGCTTCCCCTTCACCTTCCACCATGATTGTAGGTTTCCTGAGGCCTTCCCAGCCACGCGGAGCTGCGCGTCAGTTAAACATCTTTTGTTTGTAAATTATCCAGTCTCGGGTAGTATCTTTTTTTTTTTTTTTTTTTTTTTTTTAGAGGGAGTCTCACTCTGTTGCCCAGGTTGGAGTGCAGTGGCATGATCTTGGCCCACTGCAACCTCCACCTCCTAGTTCAAGCAATTCTTCTGCTTCAGTTTCCCAAGTAGATGGCAATACAGAGGCACATGCCACCATGTTTGGCTAATTTTTTTTTTTATTGTATTTTTTTTTTAGTAGAGATGTGGTTTCACCCTGTTGGTCAGACTGGTCTTCAGCTCCTGACCCCAAGTGATTCACCTGCCTCCTCCTCCTAAAGTGTTGGGATTACAGGCATGAGCCACCATAACTCACCTGGCCTCAGGTAGTATCTTTATGGCAGTGTTAGAACAGATTGGTACAAGTGGTATCTCATTGTGATTTTAATTTGTATTTCCCTGATAATCAGTGATGTTGAGCACTTTTTCATGTTTGTTGGTCACTTGTATGTCCTCTTTAGAGAATTGTCTGTTCATGTCCTTTGCCCACTTTTTGATGAAAACTTTTTGTTTTTTTCTTGCTGATTTGTTTGAATTCCTTGCAGATTCTGGATATTAGTTAGTTGTCAGATGAGTAGTTTGTGAATATTTTCTCCCATTCTCTGGGTTGTCTGTTTACTCTGCCGATTATGTATTTTGTTGTGCAGAAGTTTTTCAGTTTAATTAGGTCTCATGTATTTGCTTTTGTTTCCACTGCTTTTGGGTTCTTTAATTTGCTTTTGGGTTCTTGGTCATGAACTCTTTGCCTAAGGCAACATCTAGAAGAGTTTTACTGATGTTATCTTCTAGAATTGTTATGGTTTCAGGTCTTAGGTTTAAGTCTTTGAGCCATATTGAATTGTTTTTTGCAGAAGGTCAGATATGAGGCTCCAGTTTCATCTTTCTACACGTGGCTTCCCAGTTATCCCAGCGTTATTTTTGAATAGGGTGCTTTCTGTTTTTGTTTACTTTGTTGAAGATCAGTTGGCTATAAGTAATTGCCCTTAGTTCTTGGCTCCCTATTCTATTTCATTGGTCTATGGGCTTATTTTTATACCAGTGCCATGTTGTTTTGGTAACTGTAGTATTGTGGTATAGTTTAAAGTCAGATAATGTGATGCCTCCAGATTTGTTCTTTTTGCTTAGCCTTGCTTTGGCTATGCAGGGTCTTTTTAGGCTTTGTATGAATTTTAGGATTTTTTTCTACTTCTAAGAACAATGATGATGGTACTTTGATGGAATTGTATTCAATCTGTAGATTGTTTTTGGCAGTATTGTCATTTTTGCTATATTCATTCTACCCATGCATGAGCATGGGATGTGTTTTCATTTGTTTGCATCATCTATGATTTCTTTCAGCAGTGTTTTATAGTTTTTCTTGTAGAGATCTTTCACCTCATTGGTTTGCTGTATTCTTGAGGGCTTTTTGTTTTGTTTTGTTTTGGTTTTCTGCAGCTGTTATAAAAGTGATTGAGTTCTTGATTTGATTCTCAGGTTGGTCATTGTTGGTGTATAGCAGGGCTTGTGATTTGTGTGTATTAATTTTGCATCCTGAAACTTTACTGGATTCATTTAACAGATCTAGGAGCTTTTTGGAGGAGTCTTTATGGTTTTCTAGGTATACGATCATATCATCAGCAAACAGTGACAGTTGGACTTTCTTTTTACCATTTGGATGCCCTTGATTTTTTTTTTAATCTTGTCTGATTGCTCAGCTAGGACTTCCAGTACGGTGTTGAATATAAGAGGTGAAACTGGGCAACCATGTCTTATTTCAGTTCTCAGGGGGAATGCTTTCAACTTTTCCCTATTCAGTATAATGTTGGCTGTGGGTATGTCATACATGCCATTTATTGCCTTGAGTAATGAGTAATGTCCCTTTTATGCCAATTTTGCTGAAGGTTCTAATCATAAAGTGATGCTGGATTTTGTCAAAAGCTTTTCCTGCACCTAATGAGATGACCATATTATTTTTGCTTTTAATTCTGTTTATGTCATATTTCACATTTATTGACCTGAATATGTTGAACATGTTGAATATGTTAAGCCATCCCTGCATCCTTGGTATAAAACCCAATTGATCATGGTGTATTATCTTTTTTGATATGCTGTTGGATTCAGTTAGGTAGTATTTTGTTGAGGATTTTTGCATCTGTGTTCATCAGGGATATTGGTCTGTATTTTTCATTTCTTGGCTATGTCCCTTACTGGTTTTGGAATTAGGGTGATACTATCTTCATAGAATGATTCATTATTCTAAATGAAGTACCTCATATTCCCATTTATAAGTGGGAGCTAAGATATGAGGACAGAAAAGCATAGAATAACATAATAGACTTTGGAGATGTGGGATGCATGGGGTGAGGGGCAAGGGATAAAAGACTACACAGTGGGTACAGTATACACTGCTCTGTTTCATTGGTACACCACAATCTCAGTAATTACCCCTAGAGAACTTATCCATGTAACCAAAAACCACCTGTTCCCCAAAAACTATTGAAATAAATAAATAATATTAATTTTCCAAAGATTAAAACCCAGATGCACATATGTGGAAATATAATAATAGTAAGTAACATTTGTTGAATGCTTATTATATGTAGACAGTGTTCTACTCGTGTGATTCCATTTATCTCTTTAAGATAGGTTTAAGATCATCCTATTTTTTAATAGGGAGGAGTTAAGTAAGATAAGTAACTTGAGTATCATATCCAATATAACACAACTATTGAGAATATGTACATACATTTACATAATCAGGTTTTATATAGAAAAATACATTTTAATAGACTCATATCTTATCTCAAACTACAGTCTTAAAAATAACCTAACTATATCCCTAAGAATAAACTATAAAATATAGTCTTGATTTAACCCATTTTTAGAGATTACTTAAAGTGTAATAGGAATAGTAACATGATAATCAGGGGACTTTCACTATATTTTGACTTTCTTCATACAGATATAAGCCCTTCATACTTACATATTTCTGTTCAAAAGAATAGTGTAGGCTATAAATACATGTGAGCTTTTAGTTTAAATGTTGTATAAATCAGTTGAAGGAATAAGCACACTAATTAGTGGTGTTTTCAACAAATCTAAACAGGTAACATTAGAGATTCTAAAGACCATAATTGCAAAAAGGATAAGATTTGTTGAATTTGCTTGAAGTATTCCACCATCCTCAAATTGTATTCAGGGTAAAAATAATATTTTATCTGGTTATCAATTGCTTAGAACATTAGAAATAAGACTATGTTTCCTGTACACTTTAGACAGCAGATTTGAGGTTTTCTTGGATAGAAATGATATCTAAAAGGTCAATGATTTGTGCAGAAACAAGTTGATGTTTGGACTCTGAGTGGATACTCAATGCCATTCACTCTAGGCACAGTTGGAAGCCTAAGGAATCTACAACATCTGCTGAGGACTTCAGATATAGAAGTTGCATTGAAAAGTAAAGAAAGGTACTCAGCAACTGTCTATATTACTCCTGGAACAAACTAGTTTTTCATCAGTGCAAATTACATGGGAATTTCTGGGGAATTATATATAATAATAACTCCATAAAACTAAGAGTTCAATTTGATCAATGTGGCGACAATTAACAGGTAGACAAGACATTACAGACCTAATTTCTGTTTTTCCCCCAAAAAACAGAGCAAGACAGTCTGTCTTCATTTATTTTCCTGTATTTTAATTCACTGCTGCTTTAGATTATTTTTTAGAAAGGATAGAAGTGAAAGTATCCTATAGTCCAGAGGCTGAGATAGCATTCGTACAATGATTATGTAGACATAATTTTGGAAGCTGATAAAAACAAAATGAATTAAACATTTCATAGCTTTAGCAAGGAGTTTGGAAAGTGGATATTTGAAACAAATTAATTATATGAAAGGGAGTGCATGCATGTTTGTGTGTATGGGAGTCAAAAGTAGTGAGCTTTTGAGGTCACACTTGTATGAGTCTTAATTGTCACTCACAAGGCAAGAAGGAAGCTGTACACAATTCTGTGACAACAGAGAACTATTTATTTTGAACTATTGATTTGACAGTGATCTCATATCCATATGTATATCATATCCAAAAGTAACATGATCTGGAAAGGAGTCATTTCCCATCACACGCCCTCTGTAAGTATGGAGAATTGGAGAAGACTGTAATGAGAGACACACAGTGGGAGAAAAGACATAGTCCAGCTGTGTTAATCCAAAAACCTAGAATTGACACTAATCTCTCGCGTAATTTTAAAGGAAACAAGGTTCTTCATAGCACATCAACAGTGATTGCATTCTCAAGAGGCATGACTTGATCCCTTCTCTTTGCTGTCTTACTATGGAGCAGACTATGATTGATATAGATATTTCTGCCTCCAACTCAGAAAATATCATTTGATTTATTAACACACTCTCTCTCTCTCTCTCTATATATATATGTATATATATGTACACACATACATATAAAAAATATTATTTTCTAGGCTTTCGGATTTTTTTAGAATTTTTTTGTCTTGTTTCATTTCTGCATCTTGCCACTTTTAATAATCATGACATTGTGTAAAGATTTCATATTGGAAAATTTTAAAAATAAATAAATTTTAAGTTTTGGTCTTGTTTCTGCTTCTATTAATTGCATTATTGTTAGTATATCAAGTATCTTCTTTAGGTCTCATCATCCTTGTGTGTAAAATGAGGAATGAATCTCTAAGGTCATTTTCAGCACAAATTCTATGAAACCTGTAATTACTTCTATTTCATGGTGGTTCGTGACATGCCCCTGCTTTTTTTTTTTTTTTTTTTTTTTTTTTTTTTTTTTTTTTTTTTTACAATTCAGGCTTATATTCTTCTCAACCATTTTAATAGTTCTAATGCTCCCAAGGGAGGGAAAATAATAGCAAATAAGCAGATTATTTGCTCCCCATGATGCAGTATCTGAAAATTTCAAAAGCTCTGACCATATGCTTACATTCCCATCTCCATCTTTCATTCTAACCAGTGGTTTTACATTGACACATCCTTCCTTTTCTCTTATTTTCTGGTGATAAAATCAATACATTGTCAATGTAAGCAGTAACTTATAAAACATAACCAAAAGAAAAAAAGTAATGACCTTTCATCCCAGTATCACAGAGACCTATTACAAAAATTTATTTCTCCGGATTTTTCTGTGTGTGTGTGTGTGTGTGTGTGTGTGCATGTGTGCCTGTGTGTGTATGTGTAATTTAGATCTACCATATTTGCTAGGTTGTGCTTTCAGTGTCTTTTGTGTCTGCCTTCATAGCATATAAACATTGTGAACATTTGTCCACGTTAGTGAAGATAGAACCTATACTATTTTAATTGCTACTAGTTATTTCAGTGTTTAACAGTGCCGTGACTTATTTTACCAAACAATAGACTGTTGGAGAATTTATCTACTTATAACATTTGTGATTATAAGAACCTTAATAAACATCCTTTATCTTTAAACATTTATCTGATTTTTTTCGTTGCATGTTGTATACACAAGATTTATATACTTTAGTTTGTTGTTGTTGAGAGTCAACTTACAAAAGTATTTTCATCTACATCTGGTCCTGTGTAAATACCTTCTTGATCCTACAATTCTCCTCTTGACTTTCACTTCCTGAGTCACCATTCCTTAGAACTTCAGCATTCACCATTTACCGCACCCACATGTCTGCCTGTCTCAAGAGCTCAAGCATGGTTCTCGGCTTCAGTGTTGCCCCAGGAGCATGGTCATCTGCTTTGGCTTTTAATTATCTTTTCCTTTCCTTTCTACTTGTTCAAAGCATGCTACAAAAATCTACATTTTAGGCTATATATCTTTCTTCTTCATTCTCAATAAAATATCTGGGATGAAATTTATGTACCATCATGTGGTTTTATGTATCTTTTTATTTACTCCATTCTACTGGGGATCAAATAGAGTTGGTTTATATAATTAATATTTTAATTTTATACACTTTGTTTATGAGTTTATATTATATTTATGTGTAAAACTTGTATAGTTGATCTTTTAATCCCTTGATTTTATTCTTAGTCTATATGCACCTAGAGGATTAATGTCATAATTCAGGGACATGAAGTATATCAACAAAATCCTTTCGTATGATATTGACTACTAGGTTTGAGCAAAGAGGCATAAACTTTTTGTACTTTTGAGATAGCTAAAGAAGAAAAAGATAAATAGACTTTTCTGCTACTCAGTGGATTCTACAGTCTCTCAAGTGCATCTTAGCTTCATTTAATCTTTGATCCATCTTATATAAAAATAACTATGATACCTTTCTTGCAAATACAACCTCATAGTTGTAAAAATACAGAAGCAGTAATCTTCTTATCTAATATAGAAATAGCTTATTTTTGTTCTGGGGTATGCCAATCAAAAAAATTATAGAGAAGTATTCCAAATATGTTTAATTTATTCAGGAATTAGAAAAGTGGATTATAACCCCATATGCACAGCTATGGCAAGTCACATATACATCTGAAAAGGGGAGAGTAAAGGGAAACTTCTATTGGCAAAGGAGAAGTTCTCATAAGTTGCTTGGAAACAGAGTTCTTGGTTTTAGAGACTGAAAGCAATAACTGGCATGAGTTCATTGGCAGAGATGCCATTAGTGGGCAGGTGTTCTTTCGAGAGCATCTTATCTGAATTGCTGCACTCCTAAAGAAGAAATTCTTATGCCTTATTTTCAATAGTCCTTGAAGCAGTCTTTATCCCAGATACGCAAGCACGAACACTCCTCTTTTGTGTTCTCTCAGCTCTGGGTTGTTTCCATCTGGAAAAACAGTGATTTCATTCCGGTATCTGCAACTCTCACAGGTAGAATTCAATAGTCAGTGTCCGCATCACGCCTATGCCTAGACGATGAACACAGAAAGCTAAGGTTGGCAAGTGTTTACCCTTGCTAGAACTTGAAAATATAAAAGTCTAGACGTGGCTTTCAATATAGTTACCTTATGTAAGCAACATGACAGCCATTCTGGACCATAATCCTGGGAGCATGATTAGCAACCTTTCAGAATTTCAGGAAGACTAAAGAGAAATAGAGAAAATATCCAAAGATCAAATAGAATGATCCATCCTGAGCCATCTTAAAATCTCTGCAGAGGATGATAGATAAGATAATAGTGAGGGACCTCAGTAAGTGTAAATAAGAGCAGGTTGTGGGAAGGAAGAAAGACAGAGTTTCCCAATGCCTGCAACCAAGAAGCTGAGGGAAAAGAACAGAGAGAAGTGGATAAGATCAAAATTACCAAACATAGGCAAGAAAAGGCAAGCGAAGAGGCAGATTACAACCATCAATCTTACTTCGGTTTATGGCCAGTATTTATTAGACACAGTACTGCTTCTCACAAATCCCCAGGATGATGGTTAAACTGTGCAGAGTAGGTTTAACTGGTTGAGCGGAGGTGCTTAGATGCTGCTAGTGTGGCTGTTCTGGCTCAGGAGTGCATACACACACATATATATGCACACAGCACCCCACACCATTGGCTTTCAAGTGTGTGGTCACTTTTCTTTTTCACATTCAGGAGAAACAAAGTGGAAACAAAAGCAGAGAAGAGAAAAACAGTGATGAAACTGATGCCAGTGTTTATTCCTGTGAACCATTAGGTCAGAGAGGTTAAATCCAGAAACTAATAGTTATATATATATATATAAATTTTTTTTTTTTTTTTT
>NW_012110597.1:727394-740639 GCF_000951045.1 Mandrillus leucophaeus | reverse complement strand
GCCCGCCTTGGCCTCCCAAAGTGCTCAAATTACAGCTGTGAGCCACCACATCTGGCCCTAATAGTGATATATTTATAAAATATCATGATATTCTAGGACACTGATAAAATTTTTAAAAATTGTTTCCAGGAGGGTCATTGTGAGTCGCTGCTGCGATGTGGTGAAATAGGACATTCTCCCTCCATTGCATTGATCTCAACGGCTCCTTTCTACACGAAGAACTGGAGGTTAATGGGAGATGGCAGCCCATGGCAGAAACAAAGATGCTCATGGTGAGTCACCTCCAGTAGGGAGTGCAGTAAGTTTTCTTGTAACAGCTTTGCAGGTAACTGGACTTGCTTAGAAGGAGCAGCCAGATTAGAAAAGATAGACTTGGCAGGTATTCGTATGGTAATTACATCTGACTCACTGGCATAAGGGACACATTTTTGGGGGGGGGGGACGTTGGGAGTAGAATTTCCTGATGTAAGTAGGATTTGTTCTGAAGGACGAAGTATCTTACCTGAGGAATGTTGAGTATGGAACCATTGTAACGTGGTATAAATTTATATACGTCTTATTTGTAGCCACAGGCACAGCAAGATTGGGCAATCTCATGGTTACATATTAAAAAAAAAAACAGGCCTGGTGCAGTGGGTCACACCTGTAATCCCCACACTTTGGGAGGCTGAGGTGGGTGAATAATGAGATCAGGAGATCGAGATCATCCTGGCTAACATGGTGAAACCCCGTCTCTACCAAAAAAAAAAAAAAAAAAAGTTAGCCAGGCGTGGTGGCATGCACCTGTAGTTCCAGCTACTCAGGATGCTGAGGCAGGAGAATTGCTTGAACCTGGGAGATGGAGGTTGCAGTGAGCCAAGATTGCACCACTGCACTCCAGCCTAGGTGACAGAGTGAGACTCCATCTCAAAAAAAAAATATATATATATATATATACGTGTGTGTGTGTGTGTGTGTGTGTGTGTGTGTGTGTATTTCAAAGGGAAGCCAAAAGTGCTCCAAATATTGTGTAAATTTTATATATGGCTCTGGAGAATTTTCCCTCTGGGGAGTTTCTTTATGGTTTCGATCAATTTGAAGTCCTCCAAATGACTTCATATGGAAAATACCAGGTAGTCCAAGGAAGCCAGCCAGGAACCCTCTGGTTTCAAACACCAAACTGGGATCGTAAACTAAGTCAATAATTTTTCATAAATTCCTGACACAGTGTCAGAGAGGGAGTAAAGTCAATATCAGTCAGATAAAATTTTCCCATGTCATGCAAATCCAGACCGTAGAGCTCTGAAAGGGGCCTGCTGTCTCTCCGATGGGATGGGGATGAAATAGCATCAAACTACCTCATCTGGAATAAACAGAGCTTCCCATAATCAACATTTGGAACATAATGAACGGTCTTCACATTAAATTTATGATAAAGAAAGAAAAGCTGCTTTTCTGTTTCTTTAAATATGAATTTGCTTGTGCCTTATAAGAAATTTTCTCCACAGGCAGAGTCTGGAAGCTAAAAACGAGAGAAAAGAGGACAAAGAAACCACTGTGTCAAGGGCCATCGTCCCAAAGGCAATACAAATTTTAACACTATCTGCTCCCAGAGTGAAAGTTATAATTGATCTTAAACTGATTTGATCTTAAACTGATACCATTTTTTCTTTGAGATATGTATTTTTTAAGAATGCATGTGTTTGAGTGTTTGTGTATATATGAGCGTGTTTTTTGTCTAAGAGTGATTTCCTAGCAGGACAGAGTAACAGAATCCCAAACTTGGATGAGAATGGGAGGGGAATCCAGGGGCCCTGAAACCCACTTAATTTAATTTGATTGTTTTGAAACAGGGTATCTCCCTGTTGCCTAGGCTGGAGTACAATGGTGCCATCACTGCTCACTGGAACCTTGATCTCCCTGGGCTCAGGCAATTCTCCCACTTCAGCCTTCCACTTAGCTAGGACTACAGCCACTCGCCACCACTCCCATCTAATTTTCTGTATTTTTTTCTAGATACGGAGTTTAGGCATGTTGCCTGGGCTGGTCTTGAACTCCTGAGCTGAAGTACAGGCCTGCCTTAGCCCCCCAAATTGCTGGGATTACAGGCATGAGCCACCACGCCTGGCCCTGACACCCATTTTAAACACCTGTTTGCTGTGAAGCAACTCATCCAACTGCCTCTCTTTTCCTCAAACTACTACCAAAACCTGCATGCTATTATTCCAGTTACATAACTCAGATATTGCAAATAGACAGCCATGGAGTATTATCCTGGTGGAAGGATAATGCCCTGGCAGGAATGTCTTGGGGAAGTGTATAGCCAGTGGGATTTTCGTAAAGAGGCACACATTTTCACTGCAAATAGAAGAAAGTAGGCTCTCTTAGGATGACTACAAGAAAAGAAATCAAAGTCAGGAACTGGGATGTTCCCTAGAGGGAAACCAAGAGATGGAGTCTGAGTTTCTTTCATCTTCTATTCTTAGAATCTAGAAATATAATCTTAACATCTCATTTCCAGGTCTACTCTCTCCACACTGTTGTAATTCCCTGTGGTTATGCTCAAAATTTCCATTAATCATGTTATGCATTAAAACCCAGTATTAGAAGTTTATGTAGTAGCAAAAGTATTGTTGAAGGGACAATGCTAATTCTGTGGTTCTAGGCAGAAACCGTGGATTGATCAGGGGGAGCCTGGTGTCAGGGGAGAACAGATTGCAGCACACCCTACTGCAGATCAGGAGGGAGACAAACCCCATTTAAACCAAATGTTCTACAGGAAAGCTGCCCTTGTCCAAGGAAGGGTCAGGTAGGGGCTAAGAAAAGAAAGTGAGATCTCATCATTTGGTGGATAGTGGCTATCTAATCCACAGATATTTGGGTTACAGAGCAAACTGGATAAATATAAATTTCTATGTAAAAAATAACCTGTAGCAAGTACATGCATGCTTCAGTAGATACTCAATGCAACTAGGTATTAATTTGAAAAGCAAGGTATTCGAAATATGCTTCTAAAATCTTTATTCTGGAAAACACATTTTGACGTAATTTTATTAAAGTTGATGTTTTATCATACAATTTAATATTACTCTGTAACAGTTCCATGACTTTCTCCTCCCAGACCCGAAACCAAATTGTAAGTCTCATATCTCAGAACTATTGCAAAATTCCGTGGCTGGGATTTGCTGTTGCCCATATTTAAATGACTTCCCTTAGTCGGACATCAACAAGAACCCAGTCTTTAGATAGCTATGTTAGAAATGAGTCACCCTAGCTTTCTCATTGTGGTGACACCAATGCTTGCTTTATTTTTAACGTCAGCGGTAGTTTTGTGGGAGAACCATAAGTACTTCATAACATGGGACTACTCAGTAGATCTCAAAATGCCCTCAGTTCATACAGTCTGGTTCCAATAGCCTCCATGAGTTTTCCTTCTATGTGATTTCAGAGTTCTAAAGTCCACCTTTAAAGCTAGATGCTCCCTACACACGTTTTCCTCATATGTAACCTTAAAATGGTTATCATTTATTACCCCTATTCCTATATCAGTGGAGAAATTATGGAATTTGTAAGAAAAAAGAAGGTAAGTAAACATTTGGTTATCTGAGACTGAGAATGTGAGATTTTGAGATCTTTAGGTTTTAGACATATACTCCTAAAAATAAATTTCTGATTTTTATATCCGTTCTTTAGAGCCCAGAAGGAGTTTGTGTAATTCTATGGTTCTCCCATTTGTAATTATTTGATTCTCCCATTGTAGCCATAACAGTGTTAGCTCCTTACCAGTTCTCAGCAGATAGAAATTTCATTGACAGAGCCTTGTAACAAAATTTAATCTCCAGATATCAGATTCATATTCCTTTGCAAACTTCTCTGCAAAACACAAAGTTCAATTATTCCTGGTTGCCAAGGAAACAACATGAGACCACAAGACCACTGACTACAGGGTTAGTGTTGTCAAGGCTGGCCACCCCCTGTGAGCATATAGAGTGTCAGAAACTTATGTTCAAATAGAAGTAGTTGCATTTGTCATTCTAAGCTATATATAGTTCTATTTCATGAAATTAAATTAAAGTTAGAGTAATTGGAATAAAGGCCAAAAGTATCATCTTTACCCTTCCAGACTTTAATGGTACAAAGCCTGGTGTATTAAGATTTTTACTCAGGCAAGTTTTAATATGGTTTGTCATTCAAATATGAACAAAATACAACAACACTGTTATTTGCTCACAATGAGAAATCTATAGTTCATTGAAAATTAATTACTTAATCAATTAAGCCTTCTGAGCTAAACTCCCTCATTTCTATTTTAAATTTTGCCTGGGGATGGCCACATAATCAGGCATATTTTGGCACCAGGTTTTGATGATGCCTTTCTTTTTTGAACCTCTAAGTAAAATATAATAGACTTCATATTCTGTATGAAAAGGGGTGATTGTTTCTTCCTCCCCATACCATTCTCTCATCCCACTGTTCTCATTTATAAATGAGCACCACAGTCATGTGGGTTGGACAATTGTCCCTGTTACACTTCTTAAAAGTGAAGATAGGCTTGTTTCCCTGGCAACACTACCAGTGAAATGTTCTCACACGATTTACCTGTTCACGAGACAGTTAATAGGAAGGATCCAGATTTGAAGGTAGTCATCTGGTTTAAAAGGCAACTTGCTAAGTCTCATTTGACAACAAGAATAAATCTGAGCTCTGGCTAGACAAACTCCAAATGATGTTTGGGTTAGTGAAGGATACAGAGAGCATTAGATGCAAATATTCTACATCTTATTTCGCCATGACAGTTATTAGACCACACAGACTTAAATATTTATGTTTCCAGCTGTTTGAATTTAAAATTAAAATGTTCTTTTCCCATCTCTTTGTGTGGCTGACTCTTCTTTTCAGGCCAAATGCTACCTTCTTATAAGGCCTTCTTCAGGGTACCTCTTCATCCCCTCATCCATAACCAACACATTTTTCTGAAGTTGGAATCTTCCCACTTGTGTTACAATGTGTACTACAGTTTGTGGTTATACATGTCTTTGTTACCATTTACTGTCTTTATCAGTAGATTGTGATTTTAGGCCCTCAAAAAATATGTGTTGAATGAATGAGAATGGACTGCAATTATTCATCTAAGCATAATAAAAAGATAGTAAAATACATGTTCTTTTCATAATTTTAAATCTTTTTGTTTAACAATACTATAAGTATTTATATAATCCAACTACTACTTTAACAAAATCAGAGAAAACTTGTAAAATAAGATCATTAATAAATAAAGACATGGAAGTATGCTCCACACATTTACATTACAGAAAAAAATGATCATATACTTCATACATATTTTCTAGTGAAACATAATATGCATTTGCTATATTAGTTGCAAATATTCAATTATGTATAACACAAAACGAATGGACTGGATAAATCTCAACCATGTCTTAAGCAAAAACAAAATAACATAAGACGAGGCCAACATAGATACAATAAAGCAGAATATCTGAGTGCTAAAGATAGAGGGCCCAAAGTGGGGACTAAGTAAGTATACAGGAAACATATGAGGCTCTCAGTCCTCAAGGGGTCTTAAATTTGACAGCCGTTGGTGAAACTCATTCTGACCACACATGTCAAAACCCCAGGTTTAGTGGCAGTTTTTATCTGTGGATCAAGTGTGCTTGTTCCTGCATCTATTTGATTATGCTGTGTGTTGTGAAGGTCCCAGTCTTATCTGGAAACATCTATCCATTTTCTTTTTTGATATGGCAATTTTGTCTAAGTTCTAAAGGCCCATTTTCCCACATGTTGTCATACTGTAAGCAGGAGACAATCAAAAACAAAGAACAAGGTTTAAAATAAGTAAGTAAATATAAAGCAAGTCACTGTGAAGGCCAGTTCTTAATTACCGAAGTTCAGAAGAAATGAATAAGCAACAGGGGAACAAATGGCAGAAAGTTCCATTTATATTTTCCAACTCTCCCCATTATAGGTAAGAGAGATGAACCCTAGGCAACAGGGCTAAAATAGGGAATCTTTTCTTACAAACCAAACTCGAGTGCTTCGTGGATCTTTCCATCTTCATTTTTGCCTATTCTCCTATTGGTATTATATGGGGGAAAAGGCAAACAAAACAAAAATTGTAAACAACCTTTTGGATCTTAGCCCAGACTTCCTGCCCCTGTTTATAGGGATGGCCAGGGACTCTCACACATGCACTGCAGTGTAGGCAAGCTTAAGGAGAGCAAATACATTGTTTAGTGATAAGCCACCCTTCTGAATGCCTTGCCATAGGAATTTAAGTTAGCTGATAATGGGATATCCTAAAAGAAAGCAGACTTCTGTGTCTCCTCTGGGAGCTGTTTGGGATACCTGGTTTTGGCTGGGGGACTGGGGGTGGGGAGTCCCAGGAATTAGGATGTACACAGTAGGCAGGAGTTAAACAGGTAACACAAACAAAGGGCTATCTTCCTAACAACTATAAGTAGCCACAAAGTCTTACTTCATTTCTCAAACTCCCTTCCTGAAGGATGTGCATTCCTAAAGGAGGTAATAGGACTCCCCTCAGCTGTATTTAAATACTCTTCTTTTTCACCTCCATCTCAAACTCTACACAGTCTAATTTCATACTGTGCAAGCATTAATGATCAATTGTGTTTTGTTCAAACCCCTTCTTTATCCATGTACAGCTAAAGAATGTAGGTTTATTATCTTTTAGTTATATCTAAATATATCTGCTTTCTAGAATATTCTGTTGAATCAGGGAGTTGTATTTCCATTTGTGATATAGCAAAAAAGAAATGTTTAAAAAACATCCATGTTACCACAAATGCACGTGCAAACATGTTATAATTACTTACAGAACTTTGGAACATATTGGAATAAGCCTTGCCTTGGGCCGTGAAAAAAAACTCAAGCCTAATTATATGCTTGCTCACTCTTTTTAAAAGCTTTACATGCCCCAAACTTTAAATATTTGCTTGGATCTGGAAAGACTCCATAAAAAGCCAAAGTACTTTCTGTGTAAATAGTCAAAACTCAAAGGGGGCCCTTATATGGCTATTCTGTCCATGGCCAGTCAGAAATCTGTTAACAGGAGAACAACAGCCCTAACGTTAAACTTGTTTGTAACTTTCTTCAGTGCCTAGTAATAATTTTACCAAAAATAAAAACATCATCTTGTTTTGGAATGGGAAGAAAATTTTGTAATGATCTGTTCAAACACATTTTTCTTCTGCTCGGCAAATATAGGAACAGCTAAAGACTATGTGATATGCTCACAGGCCCATAAATATTTAAGCCTCTGAGCCATGGTTTTTTGATTTATTGACCAACACTGACAACCAGAGTAAAATTGTCTCTAATTCCGGGAGCTGATAGCAGCCACTGAATGGATGGGCAGGAAGTCTAAAGAGAGGTTTGATGCCCCAGTTTACCCAGGACTGCCTTGGTTTTAGTACTGAAGGTCATTATGAGAAACCTCTCAGTCACAGGCAAACCAGGATAGTTAGTCATTCGTGTTTTGAGTAAATAATTCCAATCACTATGGGAGTTTAATTTTTCACCTATAGCTCTGTGATGACCTGAAGTATGAGTGAAAAGGGCACAATAAGGCTCTAAGCATTCTGGTTTTGTTTGGAGGCTAAGGAAGGATGGCCTTGAGAAGTGGATTTCTTAGCCCAGCAACACACATGGTAGCAATTTAATATTAAATGAATGAAAGATTGTTAAATTAATAAGACCAGTAATAAGGGGAAAAAATTGTCTCGATGCAATGCTAGCTTCCAGATATGCCACCCAGGAAGCTATCTGTGGTAGACAGAATGAATAATGGCCTCCAAAAATGTCCATATTCAAATCCGTGTCCAGATATCGTATATAGTTACATGGCAAGGGAGGATTGAGCTTGCAGTTAGAATTGAGTTTGCTAGTCTCTTGTTTTAAAGAGATTATACTCTATTACCCAAGTGGGCTCAGTGTAATCACAAGGGTGATTAAATGGGGAAGATGGAGAGAGAAACGTCAGAACGAGAGAGCGTGTTTTGAGAAAGACCTAATCTGCTATTAATGGCTTTGGAAATGGAGGTGGCTACTGGCCAAGGAAGGAGAGCAGGCTGTAGAAGATGGACAAAGCAAGAAAAGAGATGCTTCCCTAAAACTGCCAGAAAATAACACAGCCCTGTTGGCACCTCAACTTTAGGTCAGTGAGCCCCATTTTGGGGCTCTGACTTTTAGAATTGTAAGATAATAATTTTGTATCGTGTTAAAGCTCTAAAATGTGTGGTAACTTGATATAGCAGCAACAGAAACTAATATAGCATTCTAGAAGTAAAGGAATGGAAGAGTTCATAGACCAAATTAAAATGTTCAAATCACATGGCTTATTAAAGAAATTTAAAACACACGGTAAGAAGCAAAAGATGATGTAAGAAAAAGGAGATAAAGTAAGTCAACACGGTTAAGACAGGGTGCAAGCATACTACTTGAATCCTGAACACTGAACATTATCTTCATATTCTCTGTCCCCTCTCTCTGCCAAATCAGCCTCCCAATCACCCCACTGGTGTGGCTAAGAAAATCAGAGTTGAGATATTGAGTAAAACTGTCCATGAATTATAGGTGCCCTGGACCAATGATACACATTGGCAAGACAAAGGGACAAGTATGCCTGGCCATATCTGTAGCTCACTGATTAACCTAATAAATAGCCATGGGTTTTATTCATGTTTCCTTGGTAGAGGACACATGGAACCAAGATGATGTCACCAACGGGTGGCTAAATTAAGAACTCTTGCATATTGAGTGTTCATATATACTTCCTGTACCCAGAAAAGTGTTTCTTATATGCTTTTTATATCACAAATATTTAATGTTCAGGTGCTTCATGTATAATTCATAGTGACTCATGATTATAAATTATCTCTTGGTACTCTATCTACTACTTATTTATACTTAACACATTTTATGAGTTTCATCCAGCCCATGGCTTCTTGTCTTCTACAGCATAATTAAATATTCTCAAACAATAAAATAAATGCATGTTACACCTGTGAAAAGGATGAACAAAAATTGAAAGGTGTTTTAAGGCCGACCCAATGCAATGACATTCTGAGGATTGGCTTCAGGTTTCATAAGCAAGCCTATCTCTGTCACTTGTCTGTATTCCTCAAAAGGGAAATTTACAGGAAAACATTTTTTTAAAAAGACAAAAGATCTTTTCCTTATCCAGATCTAAAAAAATTCAACTGATTTTTTTCTCCGTGAAAATTATTAATTTAGGACATACTTTGTACCGTTAATCCGTGGAAGCTCTTTATGTTATTCTACATAAAGAAACATGTTCTTAAATTATTGTGCCTTCTTCTTTGAGGGGAGCTGTGAGATAGTATAAAAGACAATACTCTGAATTTAGGAAGATGGACACTTGTCACCTGTCTACCAGTAAATATCTCTGTGATAATAGGCCATTTACCTCACTATCTTGAGCTCCAACTGTCCTCATGTGTAAGATTGGGGAACAAGACTTGAGGATTTCTGTGACCACATTTGATCATACAAACAAAATGCCATCCCCCATTCCTGCCCCTGGATTTGACTAAATGTTGACAGTTTGGCAGCTTTGGCTTTTTCTGGGAGCCTTAAAAATCATGAAATAAAATTCATATAACCCAAAGTAGGTCTCACGGTCTTATATGACATTTAGCATACACATGTGCACAAATTACACCAACGTTTTGTAGAATGTTATTGCATTGGGCGAGCCTTCTAATATCTCTCAATTTTTGTTCATCCTCATCACAGGTGTAACATGCATTATTCCAGTGGCTGAGAATATTTAATTCTGCTATAGGAGACAAGAAAACATGGGCTGGGTGAAATTCACTAAGGAAATGCACTAAAATATAGTTAATTTAGCCTTTTTAGTTTGCAACATCATGACTTGGATTATAGTGCAAGTGGCTAACAGAACTTCTATATTCTACAGAAGAAAATCAACAAATGAAAAATGTCCGGAGATTAGCCCCAAGCTGTAACACAGAGACAGGTTCAAAAGGTCTTAAAGAGTCAGCAAGTGACCTTTTTAAATAAATGAATATCACATTATCTCCTCTACTGGGGCAATTAGTCCAAAGCTTTGTTTTTGCCTGTGTGTTATCCTTGCTGTTAGATCATTCTCATTCAATTCTCTTATGCTGCACTTTAAAACCAGTTTCAGTTGTCTTGTACTTAAGAATATCCGCTTACTGAGCTCTGTAGAAATAACTCAATCAAGTATCTATTTGAATTACTTTTCTTGAAACTAAAGCATCCTCTTATTTTTCTTCTTCCTTAAGATACTGCATTTTATAGCCCCTATTTTCTTTTTCTTCTCTGAATAAGACTGCTAAAGAAGTGAAGATCAGAATTGAACTATTCCCCAGTGAGAACTGACAAGTATGAGGCCAATGAGAAGTTTCTCAGAATCCTACAGATTTTCACAGAAGCAGGTGACTGCCTGCTATCAGGCTGGGCAACTCACAGACTAAGTAAGAATTTGAAATCGGATACCATTCCTGACAGGATCCTGCTCTTTTTCTTTGCGCACCTCAGAACTCAGGTTTGACTTATTCTTCAAAAAGATTGAAAGTACTAAATTTATTTAAGCTTCGACTTACAAAATTTTCTTATGACTAAATATACTATCTAACTCCTTTACCATCTCTGAAAGGCGGAGAAGGGGAAAAAAGATCCAAATGGCATGTGCAAAAGCAAAACAAAAATAAACAAACAAAAAAACAGTGCTACTTCCAACTTACCTCATTCCCAGCTACACTTGTTGTGTTAAGTTGGGTATGATATATCCAACTGATATTCTTTGTTATTCCTAACACCTTCAGTAACAATTTTAAAACATTATCAAAAGAAGTTGTAGAAGGGTTTCCTTTATATAAAATATATTTTGTTGCTTCTATAGAAACTTTACATCAGAAAAGCATCAACTTGCCTCCTTCAAAAATTTTCACCAGCTAAAATTTGCAACTCTTGTCTTTTAAAAGTAGCAGTTTCTTTCGAACTGCCTCCACATTATCTTCCAGTTTTAAAGTTTCCACCAGTAGAAATATAGACATGACATCAGAAATGCGCACACACATATGCAATCATAAGGAAAGTAAGCTCATATTGCATGTGTTTCTGCAGTTGGTGACTGCCACTTTAGCCAGGGTAAAGGTTTTTGATGCTTCTCGATGTTTCTGTCTTGGAATTGCAAAGTTAAAAACAAGCAAACGCCACAAATTCACTTTGCCTTTTAAGATTTTCCTGGCATAAGATCAAAGACCAAAGAAGAAAAGCTCAAGATAAGGCTTAAAAGTATGAAGCTTGCACAAAAGCATGAGAATTGAAAAGTCTGTTTGTAGTTGAAATAACTCTGACAACAACTGCTGCATCCATAGAAACAAGGTCTCGGGTCTAGTCTGAATTTCAGCAATAAAAGGGAAGAACAGATGTCTCAGGTACTGCAAATGTATTTAGGACCTAAACTCTCCTCATCTTTCTGAGAACTGGCCTCTAAAGAATCCACATTGTTCCCAGCTACTCAGCGGCTGAGGCAGGAGAATCACTTGAGCCTGGGAGGAGGAGCTTCCGGTGAGCTGAGATCGCACCACTGCCCTCCAGTCTGAGCAACAGAGTGAGACCCTATCCCAAAAAAAAAAAAAAAAGAATTCACATTGTTACACACTTCATTTGAAGTAAGTAAACAAAACTGAAGAAAGGAGAGCTAGACCATGAAGTGCCTGTTGGAATCACTTTTGCAATAAATAGAAAAGAGGGAAATGACTTAGGTTAATAAATAAATCATATAGTACTTAAAAAGAAGTATGATTTTAGCCTCTGCCAGACAAGTAAAAAGGGAAATTCTTTTTTTTTTTTTTTTTTTTCAGGGAGGCTGTTTTATAAAGAAAATGTGAGCTTACCCAGCACGACTCAGGTACCGGGTTATCTGTCCTTTCACAAACTTCCCTTCAGTAACTCATCCAAACAACACCATCCTTTCCAGTTCACAAGGACAATGAGTTCGCACTGGTGATCTGCTCCAGTGCCTGCAAAAAGATTCCACTGCCCAAAAGTCAGGATAGTAATTACAATTTACCTATGAGTGATTTTTTTCTTCCTACATAGCTTTTTCTATATACTTTCCAATGTACTTTTATGAATTGGCCATATGAGTCTACAAATAATGATAGGATATATGAGGCTTTAAATGCAAATCATGGTAATGTAACACTAAAATTTTCTGTGTGTATGGTACATCTGAGGTTTTGTGAAGCCTTCCTTTTGTTTTCTTTTGGGTTCATGGTGTCATCACTTTTATTTTAAAATTAGAATTAGCTTCCCTTATAAAGCACATGGAAGTAGGCTAGTTAGTATTTACAAAAGAAACAGTGCCTCCCTGCCCACATTACTGCAAGTCTAAAGCAATGAATTTGATTCACTAAAACAAACTTTAGGAAGTATATATAGAAAAAAAAAAAACAGTTTATGAAATGCTTTTCTCAGCTCATTTGTAGTTAAGTCTGATATTTTTATCTCTTGAAAGAGAAAATATTTTTCTGTAGAGCCCACAGTGACATCAGTTCTCTGAATACTACTGCCTTTAGGTTTCCAGAAGCAAGAAGATATGAGTATGAAAGTACATACCTCGAGTCTCTGTGTACTATAAATATTAATCAGAAATCAGGTAAAGAGAAAATTCAGTATGATTGAGTGTATGTATGTACTCAAGTTTCTAAAGAAAGTGCTTATATAGAGAGATCTATGACCACAAAGATATATATTTACATACATAATAATATATATTATGTATATATAATAATATATATTATGTATGTATATATTATATATACATTATTATCTGTCTCTTATACACATCTTTATGTATATATAATAATATATATTATGTATGTATATATTATATATACATTATTATTATGTATACATTATTATTATGTATATATAATAATATATATTATGTATGTATAATATATATAATAATATATATTATGTATGTATAATATATATAATATAAAAAGAGAGACAAGTTTTTATATGTGCATACTATTGTCAGTTTGAGACTATAAATAGAGACTGTGAATCTTCTCCTTCTGTCTCTTATACACATCTAGATGTGTATAAGAGACAGGTTTTTATATGTGCATACTATTGTCAGTTTGAGACTATAAATAGAGACTGTGAATCTTCTCCTTTGGGATAAATATTTGTAGCTTCTGCCTCCAG
>NW_012110597.1:631864-727344 GCF_000951045.1 Mandrillus leucophaeus | reverse complement strand
GTTTTTATATGTGCATACTATTGTCAGTTTGAGACTATAAATAGAGACTGTGAATCTTCTCCTTTGGGATAAATATTTGTAGCTTCTGCCTCCAGCCCTCAGTTCTAAGCTAGAATGGGAAGTCCTAAAGCTCACTGGTCATGTCTCATCTCCTTTCTGTCCCCTGATGACTTAGAGTTCTCAGATATGTAGAATGAAAGAATGAGGAGCTTTCAGGAACTTTCTGGACAGTTGCGTTAGGGCAGAAGAAGCTGTACACTTTTCTAGCTCTAATCTTTTCTATGTTTAACCATGTCTTGAATTTGATTTTTGAAACCCAAATTTAGGTTTCTCTACATTCTGGCTTGCAGGTTGTTTTACCCAAACTAAAGGAAAATTAGTTGGTGGAAATAAGAGTGGGAGACTGCAACATCCTTACAAGGTGTTTATTACTTTCCTTTTTATAAAAGGGACTTGATCCCTTATGTGTCCATTGACTTGCTTAGTGTTCATGAAATTAGGAAACTTCCACAGATGGTGTGGACAGTCTGGAAGCTAGATTCATGGACAGGTAAGCAGATAAACAAGTTGTAGGTTCACGACTCGGACTTAGCATTCATGGAACTGCTTCATCTTGGAGTGGCTTGTGTTAGTTTTAGTTTTTTGTTTGTTTGTTTGTTTGTTTTTGTTTTTCGTTTAACTAGAGCTCTCAGAACCAGCAATCAAACTCTCGCCCCCCACCCAGGTGGAGTTTACATTCTCCTCATTTGCTCATACAGATGACTTCCAGCTTTTAAATATTTTGGGCCACTGCCTTGAAAGTGAGTTTGCACAGTAGTAGAATAATTTGCCTTTGAACATTCTCTGAGTTCCACCTCACACATAATATTTTCAGTTCTCCCTCTTCTTTGACATCATCTTAGGCAGTGGGAGAGATTATTGTACTTAGAATCGGATGCAGATATAGACAGATATATACTTGTAAATATACTGACAAAAGTTTATTCTTAAATAAATGTCACATTATATAATTCATAATCCACAAGTGAGTAATTACAGTTTTATTATAGAAACTTAATGAGTGGGAGCTATGACAGAAGTATTTTCATGAAAAAACTTCCCTTAATTGTGATCAATACCTACACAGATATTTTGATAAGAAGTCCCTACCTGACAACTAGTAGAAAAATGTTCAGGATTATCCATCTTTTTCATCTTTTCAGGCCTAATAATATGTAAGAATTAGCTAACATGCACACTACTGGCACTATATGTCACTAACAGATGAAGACTAAAACTTGGAAAATGATGTTGAATTAAGATATTTAGAAAAATAATATATTTATTCAATTCTACTGCAAAGTACTTGGAATTATTCAGAAAATAAATCAATACTTTTAAAACTATCATGTTATTAATACTTCTCAGTATAACCAAGTTTGAGGTACTATACGAATGAAAGTAGTTTATTTAAAGGACCAAACCATAAAAGGTAATTTTTGCTTGGAAGTAAATAAAATATTAAACATTCCTGGGGTGTATATTTCATTTTATATCAGGAATCTAAACTAAATCAGCCATTGGTTATGATGAGATAATCAACCAGGGCATGTGGTTTTATTTAAACTTCTCAAAAACAGGCAATACTTGTTCTTTCTTTTTTCTCTACTACTTATATACAGCCTACTTGAGTACCTTGCAAATTCAGCAACAAAAAATTAGTTTCAACATAATGTCTTATTCATTTCTACATTTCCCCTATTATAAAACACAGAATTGTGCACATATTTAGTACACAAGAGAGTTTTTAATTGAGTTAAACTGTGTAGAATATGTTTCTGCATTATTCCAATCAATAGTCATTCAAGGGGAAAAATACTCAAATCGTGTTTTCTAATAATGGTCCCCTGAGTTATGCGTGGTATTCCCTTCTAGAGGGAAGTTGTGGAACATCTGGGGACCGCCAGCTGCTTCCGTTATAAATAGTGCTAAAGGTTTTCTGCGTCTGAGCTTTATGTGATTATCTCTTTGGGGAGCCTAATTTTATTGTAATCACTGTGCATTTCATTTTAGTAAGCATTCATATTCACTATCAAGACTTCTTTTTTATCACCAAACAACCATTTAGCTGTTTAAATGTAAAGGCAATGAAGGAATCCAGAAATATGCCAAGCTTCAAACCCCACGTTTCTTCCCTCTTCTATATAAATCAGAAATATCCATTTGAACATTTTATACATTTAAAGTCTTCTATTAAAAACAAATCATATTACAACTTTCTTCCAATGTTACAGTTTTTAGAATAAGCAGAAGGAATATTTCGGTAAATTACTATTTCAGAAAAGCATTTTATTTCATTTCTATAAATGTCTGTCACCATAATATATCTTATTATTTATCCATTTTATTCTTGTTTTGTTTGTTATTTTTCAGTCTTTCATTGTGCAATATCTAATTTTATTTGGCAAAATAATGATTTATTATTTATGTAATTCTGATTACCTTAATGGAAATAATGAAAAATACACATATTCAACAGAAATAACTATTCAACTAATACCTTCATAAAATGATCATGTTTTATGTAATGCCATGAAATATTTAAGAAGATGAAGGCCTGGGAGTATTTTTTTAAAAAACCCATAAAATTTTTAAACCTGAGGGTATGGTAGCTAAGTCATAATTCAACTAATTTTTGTAAGTCTTCTCAATTTTTGCTAAATATCTTAGTAATTTATAATTTACTGAATATTTATCATGCTATTTTCTTTTGTGTTTTCTTTTGGTGTATGTATATATGAACACAGATAAATTATTGTCCTTGGAGCAAATCACCTTGGATTTTGTGTACTTTGATATGTTCTAGTTCAAGAAACCTAAGAAATTGATGTGATACAATTTGTATCACCTTCTGATTTAAGAAAAATGCTGGATCAACTTTAAAAGATTCTTCTCCAGAGGAGAAAGAGAATAAAACAACATGACCAAATTATAGGTAAATGCTTCTTGAAATCATATGATCATATTTTATCACTAAAATTTCAGTCTCTGTGCTTAACATATTTAACATTATTCACAGTTTCCAGTATATCACTATACCAAGAATAAAAGTCATTGACAAACATTCCTATAGTATCAAGGTCCTTTGCATCTCTACATTTTGTAACGCAGTGTCTACAACCATGAGAAGGGACAGCAGACATTCTAAATGGCTGAAGTAACTCTCAACTGGGAGTATATATTGAAATTTCATGTATAAACTTCCATTTGCTCCTCCCACATAATTCTTATATGTCTCTCTTGGCTTGCTTTGGGTAAAGGCTGGGGAGGGGAAGTTCTGAGACTTAGTCCTGCTTAAAAATGGTCTACGCCCTGAAAAGAACTTTCCTTCTGTGTCACACATCTGCCAAAGCCCTGTGACCCTCATTTGCAAAATGGTGATAGTATGTGCCCTGCTTTGCATTTACAAGGTTATTGTAAAGTCGTCGTAATAACTTGAACACTCATTACTAAATTTTAAGAGTTTTACGTGCAGTATCTCAAACCTTCCCAAATGTGTGTCTCCAGTGGGTTTCAGGGGTTTCTAAAGTGAGTAATTCCAGTACCACCTCATGGTAGCCAGGAGGGCCCTGGGACAATTAGAGACTCCAGGCTGAACCCCTAGACTAGAACTGTCATGAGTTACCTCATCATTTACCTTCGTAGGGTATAGGAATTGTGAAGAGTGTTCTTCATACAATAAAAGGAAGTAAAATAAGGATGAAAAGCACTGCTTCATTCATTTAACTCTCATAATATCCTTACCAGGTACACATTATTAGTATTACATTTTATAAACATATAGCTTGAAATCAAAGAATGTATAATACAGGGTTAAGTGATGTACTTTGGAAAGATAACTTACATGATAATATTTTGAAAGAAGGTAAAATAAAATTATCACATGCATTACCTTCAATAATAGATACATTATGTCAATAACAAAACATTTTTAAAGCACAGAGACAGTTAAGCTTTCACCAATATTTGTTAAGCTGAGTAATATAAATATTATATGACCACCATTTTCAAGGGGTTAGAGTTGTTGACTTATTTAATGTCTCTTTAAGCCCTTTGTATTATTGAAATCGGATTGACCATAACCTACACCATTTTGTTGATTCCTCCATAGAGATGTCATTATATATCCCAATATTATAGCTGATTGTCAACAAAAGTGGATACTATAAATTAAAGAAAAATAAAATAAATAATTTTGAGAGATGGAAAAGGAATGATGCTGGCCTATAATTTTTCTAAACAAGTTCATTTGATTTAGTTACTCTTTTTTCAAGTTGATTCATTACATATCTAGAGCTAGCTGAAGAACACCCTGCTGCTTCAAACTAACCCTCATTAACTTGGTTTCAATGCCTTAAATAAGCCTTGATTTCAAACCCCTCCATTCTTGAACTTTCCTAGAATTTTTCTTGTTGGGATAGGTGGAGAGTATGGTTTTCTCTCCCCATTTCAACTGTACTATCCTAGAGAGCTGCTAAATGCACTTAGCTTTAAAGATTTCTATATTATAACTTAAAATATAACATTCAGTAATTTTTACATATTCAATTACGTACTTATGTGACAAAAATTTTATTATATAGTCTGATGCTATTATTAGACAAATAATGGTGATCAAGTTTGACAAAAATCACTGCCCTAGTGGAGTTGTATTTTTTTAATGTTTATTTTAGGTTCAGGGGTACATGTTATATAAGTACCCCTCATTTGGATACTGGCAGGTTTGTTATACAAGCAAATTCTGTGTTGTAGAGGTTTGAGGATCACATTATTTTGTCACCCAGGTAATAAGCATACTACCCGATAGATAGTTTTTGATCCTCATCCTTCTCTAACCCTTCACCCTCAAGTAGGCCCTAGTGGCTCTTTCCTTCTTTGTGTCCATAGGTTCTCAAAGTTTAGCATGCACTAGTAAGTGAGAACATGCAGTATTTGGTTTTCTGTTCCTCTGTTAGTTTGTTTAGGATAATGGCCTCCAGCTCCATCTGTGCTGCTTCAAAGGACATGATCTCATTCTTTTTTATGGCTACACAGTATTCCATTATGCATATGTAACACTTTTTTTTTAAAATCCAGTCTACCATTAATGGGCATTTAGATTGACTCCATGTCTTTGGTATTGTAAATAGTGCTGTGATGAACATACACATGCATGTGTTTTTATGGTAGAATCACTTATATTCCTTTGGTTATATACTCAATAATGGTATTGCTGGGTTGAATGGTAATTATGTTTTAACCTCTTTGTGAAATCATCACACTACTTTCTACAATGGCTAAACCAGTTTACATTCCCACCAGCAGTGTATAAGCATTCCCTTTTCTCTGCAACCTTACCGCTCTATTTTGACTTTTTAATAATAGCCATTCTGACTGGTGGGAGATGGTATGTCATTGTGGTTTTGTGCAATTCTCTGATTAGTGATGTTGAGCATTTTGTCATATGTTTGTTGGCCATGTGTATGTCTTCTTTTGAAAAGTGTCTATTCACGTCCTTTGTCCACTTTTAAATGGGGTTTTATTTTGCTTGTAAAATTGTATGAGTTCCTTACAGATTCTGAATATTAGACCTTTGTCGGATGCATAGTTTGCAACTCTTTTCTTCCAATCTGCAGGTTGTCTCTTTATTCTGTTGATAGTTTATTTTGCTCTGCAGAAACACTTTATTTTTATTTTATTTTTATTTCTTTTGGAGATAGAGTCTCACTCTGTTGCCCAGGCTGGAGTGCAGTGGTATGATCTTGGCTCACTGCAATCTCCGCCTCCCAGATTCAAGCAATTCTCCAACTTCAGCCTTCCAGAAAGCTGGAATTACAGGCATGTGCTACCACACTGGGCTAATTTTTGTATTTTTAGTAGAGATGGGGTTTCACCATGTTGACCAGGCTGGTCTTGAACTCCTGACCTCAGGTGAGCCACCCATCTCGGCCTCCCAAAGTGCTGGGATTACAGGCATGAACCACCACTGTGCCCAGCCACTTTAGTTTAATTAGATCCTATTTGTCAATTTTTACTTTTGTTGCAATTCCTTTTGGCATCTCTCTCATAAAATCTTTGCCAGGTCCTATGTCCAGAATGGCATTTCCTAGATTATCTTCCAGGGTTTTTATAATGTTAGGTTTTACACTAAATCTTTAATCTATCTGGAGTTGGGTTTTATATATGATGTAAAAAAGGAGTCTAATTTGAATCTTCTGCGTATAGCTAGCCAGTTATCCCAGCACCATTTATTAAATAAGCAGTCCTTTCCCCATTGCTTATTTTGTCAATTTTGTTAAAGATAAGATGGGTGTAGGTGTGTGGCATTACTTCTGAGCTCTTAATTCTGTTCCATTGGTCTAGTTGTCTGTTTTTGTACCAGTACCAGTACAAACATCAGTACCATGCTGTTTTGATTACTGTAACCTTATAGTATAGTTTGAAATCAAGTAGTGTTATAATCTAGACTTATTCCTTTTACTTAGGATTGCCTTGGTTATTAGGGTTCTTTTTTGGTTTTATATGCATTTTAAGATAGCTTTTAAAAATTCTGTCAAAAATGTCATTGGTTGTTTGCTTTGAATAGCATTGAAACTTTAAATTGCTTTGAGAAGTATGGCCATTTAAGTAATATTTATTCTTCCTGTCCATCAGCATGGAATGTTTTTCCATTTGTTTGTGGCATCTCTGATTTCTTTGAGCAGTGTTTTGTAATTCTCATGGTAAATGTATTTCACCTCCATGGTTAGCTGTATTCCTGGGTATTTTATTCTGTTTGTGGATACTGTGAATGAGATTGCATTCTTGAATTAACTCTCAGATTGAATGTTATTGTGGTACAGAAATGCTACTAATTTTTTTACATTGATTTTTGTATGCTGAAACTTGGCTGAAGTTGTGTATCAGGTCAAGGAGCTTTGGGGCAGAGGCTATGGGATTTTTTAGGTATAGAATTATATTGTCTTCAAACAGGGATGGTTTGACATCCTCTCTTCCTATTTTGATGTCTTTTATTTCCTTCTTTTGACCTGTTGCTCTGGCTAGGACTTCCACTACTGTATTGATTATGATTGGTTAGTGAAGTCATCCTTGTCTTGTTTTGATTTTCAAGGAGAATCCTTCTAGCTTGTGCCCATTTAGTATGATGTTGGTTGTAGGCTTTACATAGATGGTTCTTATTATTTTGAGGTATCTTCCTTCAATGCCTAGTTTGTTGAAAGTTTTTAACATGAAGTGATGTTGAATGTTATCAAAAGTCTTTTCTGCATTTATTGAGATGAGCATGTGGCTTTTGCTTTTAGTTCTGTGTGTATAGTGAATCACTGTATTGGTTTGGGTATTTTGAACCAACCTTATATCCCAGGGATAAAGTCTACTTGATTGTGGTGGATTTGCTTTTTGTTGTGCTGCTGGATTCAGTTTGCTCATATTTTGTTGAGAATATTTGCATCTATGTTCATCAAAGATATTGGCCTGAGGTTTTCCTTTTTTATTGTATTTCTGCCAGGTTTTGGTATCAGGATGATGTTGGCCTCATAGAATGAGTTACGGAGGAGTCTCTCCTCCCTAATTTTTCAGAATAGTTTCAGTAAAAATGGTATTAGCTCTTTCTTACACATATGGTAGAATTTGACTGTGAATCTTTCTGGTTTTGGGCCTTTTCAGATTGGTAGACTACTTATTACTGACTCAATTTGGGGACTCATTATTGATTCATTCAGGAATTCAGTCTCTTTATGGTTCAATCTTGGGATGGTGTATATTTCCAGGAATTTATCAATTTCTTCTGAGTTTTCTGATATGTGTGCATAGAGGTG
Organism: Mandrillus leucophaeus; assembly: GCF_000951045.1. Classification (NCBI taxonomy): domain Eukaryota; kingdom Metazoa; phylum Chordata; class Mammalia; order Primates; family Cercopithecidae; genus Mandrillus; species Mandrillus leucophaeus. Next base: position 719,509 of record NW_012110597.1, on the reverse strand, counting down.
TTCATAATAGTCTCTGGGGCATTTTTGTATTTCTGTGGATTATTGGTAACGTCCCCTTTGTCATTTCTGATTGTGTTTATTTGGATCTTATCTCTTTTTTCTTTATTAGCCTAGCTAGCAGTATATCTGTCTTATTAATTCTTTCGGAGAAACAGCTCCTAGATTCATTGATCTTTTGTATGATTTTTCACGTCTCAGTTTCCTTCAGTTCAGCTCTTATTTTTGGTTACTTATTGTCTTCTGCTACCCTTGGAGTTGATTTGCTCTTGTTTTTCTAGGTCCACTAATTGTGATGTTAGGTTGTTATTTTGAGATCTTTCTAATTTTTTAACGTGGACATTGAGTGCTATCAACTTTCTTTTTAACATTGCTTTTGGTGTGTCCTAGAGATTCTAGTATATGGTCTACTTGTTCTCATTAGTTTCAAAACATTTCTTGACTTCTGTTCCAATTTCATTGTTTACCCAGAAGTCATTCAGGTTATTTAATTTCCATGTAATTATATGGTTTTGAGTGATTTTCAATATAAAGAAGTTGAAGATAAGGTGAAATTATAATGTAGTGTGATGTATGTGGGAAAGCACAGCTTTCAACTATCACAAAAATAATGAGAAAGAGAATCAAACAGGAGGTAACGTAGGGGGAAGAGGTTAACAGTGACCAGGAAAGCCTTCCTAGAGAAAATTACATTTGAATCATCAAATAGAAGTTAGCTAGGTGAAGAAGTTGGAGAAGAAGTAAAGGAAGAGAAAGTGAGAGCAGCAGGCAAAGAACTGCATCTTAGACTAAACAACTTTAGATAAAGGAAACAGTTCAATATGGTTGAAGTATGGAGGATAGGGCTGGGGAGATAGGTGTGATGTGAGTAGAACAAGGCATAGGACACCATGAACAAGAGTTTGAACACTCTCAGTGTTTTAAGCAACATAGTGACACGATCACACATTTAGATTTTGAAAAGATATATTTATAGTGTGGGAAATTGACTGAAGGCACAGCAAATCACAGTTAAGTTCTCAGGAGACAGCAATTTCATATTGAATTAGGGCTAGTGAACAGGCTTGATAGATATTTGGGAGGTAGAATCAGCACATCTTCCTAACTGATTTGTTCTGAGAAGGATGGTAAAGGAGTGCTTAGAGTCTTGGACAATTCTCAAATTTCTGGCTTGGGCATCGAGGTGGATGACAATCCTCTGTCATAAATATATACACCAGAAGATCAGGTTTTGCACAGTACATAGTGAGTTCAGTTTTAGATGAGTTAATTTGAAAGTACCAATATTATATACAATTAGAAATGCCCCAAAAGTAGATGGCTACATAGGTCTGGAGCTAAGGAGGTAAATCTCCACTACATGTATAGATTTGGGAGATATCACAACTCATTTTGCTTTTGAAGCCATGAGAGTCTCAAAGCTCACTTTTTAAGGAAAAATGAGATGACAAGAGGGCCTAGCACATTTACGATACAAGTAACATTGTTGGCACCTGTGCAGAGACTGAGACGGAAGAGCCAGAACAACAGACCAAAAAGGCAAGTATACTGCCCTAGATGCCGCGGAAAAGGAATGTTATAAAAGGAAGTGATGAGGTGTGTTAAATGTCATTAGTGGGTCCAAGCTATGAAAACAGCACATTATATTTACTAAAGGGATGTGTCAGTGACTAGGATGGGAAAAGTTTCAGAGAAAAGGTGCAGGATAATAAAATAAGCCGGTAAGTGTAACATCTCTTTTATTAAATTCTCCTGTGAAGATGGGATATAAAAATCAAGTGTAGATTAAAGAGAATATGAGCTAGAAAGACTATCTTTTTCAGATAGAAGACACCTGAGGTTGTTTAAATCTGATAGAAAACGAGCAACAGAGAAGGAAAATTTGTCCCAAGAGAGGGAACATAAACAATAGATCAGTCTTCCTCAGAAAGCAGAATGGAATGGGAGTCATAGATCAGATGAAGGGACTGGCTTGGGACTCTTCAACTGTAACAAGATAGAGGTGAAATGAATGAGTACAAGGGTAGGTAAACATGAGGCTTTAGTGGCAAGAGATTGAGGGAATCCCATCAGCTGTTAGTTGATTATACTGGCACATAGTGAAGTACAAGGAGTGATGTGAATATTGGAAGGGTTTAAGGGAGAGAGAGAAATTATATAAGGGAAAGGAACAAGGGGGTCCAAAAATAATGAAGAATAAGAGAGTTGAGAAAACTGAGTGAGGAAGGTCGAAGGCAGGATGTTATGTGCAGGTGATGGCCAAGTGCAAGATCTAACTATGAAAGCGGATTGGAGATATGGCATAAAGGTGCAGATCAATGTAGTTGTGGGAGAACTAAGAATACAGAGTTTTATATGGTTCGTTTTATAGGTTACAAAGCATCTAGGATTATTATGAGTATTGAAATGCAAAGACTAAGCCCAAAAATACAAGGATAGTGTAGAAGAGAAGGTAATTGAGTCCTGCAACCTGTCAGTGATCAAAGAACTAAAGATGCTTAAGTGGACTCAGCTGACCTGTAGGTGCAGTCACTTTTTGGTGGATAGAGGAGTGTCTCTCAGAGCAATGAGCTGTGGCCCTTTGACTGTGTTTGGAAGTCCTTTCCAATTGAGCAAGGGATTTTTCTGTCTTCATATGAAATAGTATAGCAGCTTATTGTAGCTAGGAGAACACTGGAAAGAAACAGTCATGGTCTACTTTTACTTCATGATCTGGATTTAACACTGTGGTTCCCATGAGGAGGTGACGCAGCCTATTTGCTATGGGTGGAATGGACTGAGGCACCAGAGGTAATTGCCTAGTTTTTTGATGAGACAGGTTTCTGGGTCAAATGGAATCAAAACGGAATTTTAGCCACAGTTTTAAGAATGTTCAGCCTCGATTAATTTAAACCATTGTAAACTAGTCTACCTATAAAATGGATTTAAACTGCTGATATTTGGATTACCAATAAACCAAGAAAGTTAACACTAGTCCAAACAATGAGCAAAGGAACTGTCAACATAAAGAATGTCCCTTATACACTATTCAGTATCACATAAAAACAATAATCCAATGCCCCTTTTGTAAACACTGGGAGTAAGCTCATTATTTTATCCTCCGTCAGAAAAAAATTAAATAAATTAGAAGAATATATAAGGAATTTGTATATATATGTGTGCCTGTGTGTATATATATGTGTGTGTGTGTGTGTGTGTATCTCCTTTTTCAAAGGACAAGAAATACCATATATAAAATGGAATCATCTTAGCATTTTTGAAGTATTTGTCATTTTTTCCTTCCTACTGTATGTGCTAAAATGTAGGGCAGAATACCTTCTTTGGTGCTGCCGAGGAAAAATCTGGTGCTAATTTGGAGAGGACAGTTAAATTTGCTAAGTGTGAAATAAAGACATTTAGTGTTCTCTCCACATTCATTTTTTCTTTTTTTGCCTTTACTGGGTTTATCACATAAGAATTTGTTAAGTAGTATTATGTGAGCATGAGTTAGCACTTACAGCTTCTTTGTAAATTCTGAAGGTATAAACATTCTGCTTCTGACTCCAACTGAACTTACCAAATGATGAGAAAGTTATCACCATATCATTATTTTGAGGTTTTATCTTTACAGGCAGGAACATTGGTTTTACAAATTTGCAATTCCTTTTTCAGCCTGAAAAAAATGGTCTTGTGAATGTTGTTTTCAATTGAGAGAATTAATGTCATGGTTTACATAAGCAAATCACATGTCTTTATTCAAGATTATAAAGGCATTTCTTGATGTTCTGAATTTAAATACTCTCCAATTTTTATAATCTACAAATATATAATGAACATGAAATGTCAATATTACTTTGAGAGACTTTGTAATGAAGATTTTTCTAGAACTATGAGAATTAATAAAAATAGAGTTGTTAAATACTGCCAGTCTCCAGAAGGTTTTGCCAGTCACAAATATGGAGAAGTGTGATAACATCACACTTATCTTTGGGTTATATGCTTCTCATGTCAAACTCTAATTTTAAGAAATAAGAGACTTTAAAAGTCTTCACAAAGAGTACTTTCTCAAAAAACTTCTTTTCACCCTTTGGAAGGGTAGAACCCTGGAGGAAATCCACTTGGCCTTAATGTATACCTCAATCCATGCATCCAAGTTACAAGTCAGAAGCCTGGACAACTTGCAGGGTGTCCTGTAACTCATCAGAAACAGCTATATGTTTATATGGCATTCCATATTTGGTGTTCTCAATACTACAAGGCCAATCTTCAGGAAGTTTAGAACCACCTGGAATTTTCCTAGACCAGGGGAAAATGCTTTCATCTAACATAAAAAAAGACCATTCTCATGGTGAATAACAAAATAACCCATTTTAGGTTTCTTTCTTTCTTTCTTTTCTGCTTTCCTTCTTTCACTCACACATTAGCCAATGTTTCCTCCTTCTAATGACAGAGTTATTTTGCTCTTTCTTCTCCCAATAAATTTGTTAATTGTGTCTGACACCACTTGTTTATATTTGAACACCAATTTGAGTTCACAGGTAAACTTTCCCAAAACTTTGGCAACTTAGGCACAACCTCCAATAGTGAATGTGTCTGACAGGCTCAGTGCTGTCTTGATTCCTCTTTCAGAGGTGAAAACTTACATGCTGATATGGCTTGCTCTGTGTCCCTACACAAAACTTATCTCAAATTGTAATCCCCATAATCCCCACGTGTTGAGGGAGGAATCCAGTGGGAGGTGATTGGAACATGGGGTGGTTTCCCCTATGCTGTTCTTGTGATAGTGAGTGAGTTCTCAGGAGATCTGATGATTTTGTAAGTATTAACATATAGTATTAACAATTTCCCAATGAAAACAGATGCTCCAGAAAGATACATCACAGTGAGCATCATCTAATAAAAACTCTTCCCCCTTCACTGTTCCCACTTCTCTCTCCTGCTGTCTAGTGAAGTAAAACGTGTTTGCTTCCCCTTGCGCTATGATTGTAAGTTCCCTGAGGTCTCCCAGCCATGCGGAACTGTGAATCAATTAAACCTCTTTCCTTTATAAATTACCCAGTCTCAGGTATTTCTTTGTATCACGAAAACGGACTAATTCACATGCCCTGCTGCTTCAGCTTTCAGCCCTCTTCAGAAATTGTGTTATCTGAGAAGCATCACGTTGTCCGATATCTCAGTCCCTTCCCAAGGTGGCTTGTTTCTAATTACTAGTCAACACAAGGTTATAAATGCACAGCCCCTTTGCAACAACTAGGAACAACTTTCAACGTTCATTCCAGTTTGAGAGCTTTGTGTAGGGTTCTGAGAGGTCTTTGTTAATGTTAAATTATATCCACATTTTCCATCTGTTCAGGGTTCTTCCCTTCCTTAGGTGTTTATTTCCAGAATACTTCCTCATACATTTTTTGTACACCAATCTTCTCAGAGTCTACTTCCTGGGAAGCATCAAAGAGATTCTGTTTTATCATAATTTCCCACATGAGTACAAAGATTAAATGAAAATAAAAATGTGCCTATCACTTCGTAGATGATCAACAACTATGCATTGGATGAAAGAAAGATTTCATGCTTTACTAAGAGCTTCAGGTGTCAATGAGCAAGCAAGTTCTTTTGCAGAGGGGTTGGGAAGGTAGGTCTGGCAATTTTCCCAGTGCCTCTGAAATAACTTCATTTGGACGGCCATAACCAACAGATAATTTTTTTTTTTGATTTTCTTAATTTTTAACCTCACCTTGCTGATATGTCCTGAGACTTCATGTTCCCAGATTTTTGTCTATGCTTCTGGGCAATTATGTTCAGAATTATTTTCACACAAACACTCTTCTGAGTCAGAAAGGTAGTTAAGGCTCCCTCCCTCATGCCCGGTATCCAGCACTGAATTAAAATGTCAATGATATAATGTAGTTACATTTTGAAATTTCCTATTTTTGCCTATCTATTTTTTTTTCTTTTACCTCTACAAAATGGGGACAAGAAACTTTTAGGGATGTTGTAAGGATTGAACCAAGCACTCCCATAGGATTGGTGGGAATCCTCTTTGCTTAGTAGGTAATTTACATTGTCTAATTATCAACTCCATGCTCAGATTCCTATTGTGATCAGAAATTTACAGAGTCAGTACTATTTTCACCTCTTTTTGTGAATATTTCAAATATAATTTGTATAGAGCAAAAGCACAAACAATAATTATTAATACTAACTTTCCTTAAATTGTTTCCCTAATATTAACTAATATCTTAGAATGTGAAATAACACCTATTTGAGTAAGTAGCAGATAAATTAGTGGATGGTTTTGTCCACAGCTCTCATCTTTGAGGCAAAGTAGAGAAGAAAACAATGGCAGTATTTCATACAGTTTTGCCATTTATTATGCTCAATAAATGGTATTATTGAAATCATCATTGTTAGTATTAACATTTTCCCAGTGAAAACAGATGCTCCAGAAAGATATACCACAGTGGGCATCATCTAATTCCTAATGTAACGATTTGCTTTGTAAATATTTTGTTTTTATTTTTAATTTATTCCATCAGGCAAGTGATGGTAATTTTTTTTAATGTGATAACTCACATTCACATGTGATTTACATAAACTCACTAAAGCCCAATTCTGTTTTCTATTATTCTAGTAAATTTCAATTCAAGTCTAAAATTGTGAACTGCAGAGGTAATCTGAAGGTTAAAATTACTCTTCTGGTTTTTAATGCTGATTTTTTAAGAGACTTACGATAGAAAATATATTAGAAAATATTTAAGCAAAATTTGGTAGTCTCTCAGTGATTTAAGAGTAACACAATCTAAAATAAATGAGTAAGATGTGAATTAATGCAACTCAATTTTGATAGGGAATGTGCTTCCTCCAAGGCTCAAGCAATATGAAATAGAGAAAAGCCATTATTTCACCTGATCATTCTCAAGTTGCACATCATTCAAGTAATGGGGCTTCTATCATTTCCACCAAGATTATTGCTCTTTGCTAACGATAAAAGCCTGTTGGAACATTTGCCAGAGTCTATTTTCCCAGGCTCATTTGTTCACTCTACTTACAATTTTTTGAACAATTCAGTTTTTTTCATTATGTTTTCTGCCTTTAAAAAACCTATGAAAAGTTACACCATCTCAGCTTAGAATTAGGTACTTCTGTTCTGGCACAATTCTTCTTGCATGTAAGAAGTTCTACAATAGAACTGTCTTGTTTATGTCTTAGACCTGTGACAACACCACTCACACACACTGACATGGAATTGAAGCAGTCCTTGATTTTCCTCTCACCCTCTTGAATTAGTGAATACAAATGAGCATCTGCATCTACTAAGTCACCTGCATAACCCTGGGCAAATTATGCAATCTCTCTGTGCCTCAGATTCCTCAACCATTAAAAAAAGTAATAATAAATACCTATACTACTACATGGTCATTATGATGTTTAGACCAGTTAACACACATAAAGGGCTTAGAAAAATATCTGCTAAATAGTACTAAATAAATGTGAATTATTATAAGAGTATTAATATCCTTCTTTGTTTTTTCTCTACCTTTTTTTCTTACAAATCTGGGAAGACTGGAAAGATGTTAGTACTGGGGTCTTATGGCAGAGGACATGGCTGATGAAAGAAGAGAAAATGACTTTCTCCCACACTTGTTCAAGCTGTGGGAGCTGGGTCTCTTCCTTGTTTCTCCTCTTCACCAGCATCCCAAGCCCTTGCTTTTCACTCTCTTCCCTCTTCTCACTTTGCAGCGTTGGGTTAAGCTCTTTATAAATGTTAAGCTGGCAGCTGAAACTAGCAGAATTACATGAGAAAAAGGGAAAAGGAAACCTGTTCAGTTATTTCCTCCCACACACTTCCTATTCTCAGTCCCCTTATTCCTATCATCCTTGCTTTTCCCTAACTTCCTGGTATCAATCTCATCATAGTAAAAAAGGTGGGAGGAAAGGGCAAGAGAAACCTGTTTTCCTTCTCAGAGGGCTGCTAGGACTGCTGCTTCTCCCTCTTTACTTACTTCTAGAGGAGCTCCCAGCCACACACAAGGCTCACTGAGCAATAGTGAGTATCCAGGAAATGAAGGTTCAAGAAAGGTTAGCTCCACTCCGCCATTGTTCCATGCTGAGTCACTGGCCTACCTCTCTGGTCTCCTTCCTCTTAAAATCTCAGGGCTGAGTCCTACCTCTTATTCTCTCATACTATTCCGGATTCTCCGCCCTGATTCTTGAGCTCTCTGCTGTGGTCGGAAAGCATCAACTCAGGGAAGCTGGAGGTCTTGGAAGCCTTCCTATTGCAGTCAGTGAGAGCCACAGAAAAGAGATGACCTCCCTCGCCCATCTTAATTATGGCAATATAGAGAGGGAAGTATTGTCCTAGCATTCCATACTGGAACCTAGAAATACGTTTCTTCCACTGAAACATGGCTAATATGTGCTCAGACCTTCAGATTTATTAGCCTTTTTCTTCATAGACATGTAAATGTTTTTTCTTGAGTTACATAGAGAATTGTAATGGAATTAGACCACCTGTGCAAAATTGATACTACAGGGGAAAAATACATTTCATGTTCCAAGCCACTGAAGTGTAAATTACTTTTGGGACAAAGGCCATTTTTAGGATGAGAATTGTCTATATCTACAAGGCACAGGATATATCATGACCCCCCTCTTAGGGATCATAACCCAAGATTGCATAATACAAAAGCTTCTGGTCTAGTGGTTTTTTTTTGTTTGCTTTTTTTTTTTTTTTTTTTAACCATTCTAATAATGTTTTCATGGATTTCAAGTTGCACATACAGATACTGAGTTCACTGTAAAATAGGTTGATGACTTTTTAAAAAGTAATCCAATTTCTTACCAAAAATTCCAACAGTACAATATGTGTATAAAATAAAAAGTCTTTCTCTGACTGCAAACTTCCCTATTTCCAAAAATAACCACTGCTAATAGTTTCTTTTCCAGGGGACTCCTTTAATAACTTTCAAAACAAATATTAATATATCTAATGGTTTCAGAAGGGTCTTTTAGAGAGGCCCAAGTACATTTGTCACTAGTAGCTCCCAAAAGTTTCTCTAGAAAATAAAAATTTTCAATTTAATTTTCTTATCTCTAATCAGTACAACCCTGAGCAAAATACTGCCTACTATAGAAGTTTCTGTGAGAATGTGGGGCTCAATTATGTCAATTAAAGTCTTTGGCCTTTCTCTCTAAGTCCCTGGTGCAGGTCTGACCATGACCCAAATTATTGTCAGACTTATCAACAGTCAATAGCATTGTGCTGATACAGCAATGCTTCTGATAAACTCTTTCAGTTGTCTTACGGGTAGACTTTAAAAGGAAGGTCATCTGCACACAGCAGTAGCTGAATGACATTTGAGAGTTTTCAAGACAGTGGAATTAAAGGAGTTCCCATTAGGGAACAAGCATATTTCACTCTGGCTTGATCCTAAACATGCCTTGGTATGGTACTTTGATAGAGACAAAGCCTGCTACAGTGTATTTTCTTTCTAGTTGATAGAGAATTTGGTAAAATAAAGTTGGTAAATGATTAGATGATCATATCACAAGCTCGGGATCTAAATTAATTTCTAGCCAGATTGGCCTCAGAGTCTGCTGACAGGTCAGGTACAATATAGATCTTTTACACATTTTTTTTTTTATCCTTTGCCCATCTTTGTAAGGCATCTGAGGCTTCTGTGCTTTGTTAATATTTTCCTGTCCTTTGGAGATGAAATTTTATATATCTCCTCGTTCTGCAAATATGATTTGAATAGCTATTATGTAATCAGTGCTGTTCTAGGTACTTGGAGTACATTTGTACCCCAACTAACAAAGACCTCTACCCTCACAGTATCCACACCTTGATAGGGGAGACCAACAGCAAATGATAAACATCAGAAATAAGTAAATTATACATTATGTTCAAAGTTGACATATGCTTTAGAAAATATTTTAAAAGTAGACCAAGGTAAGGGCCTTATATAGTGGCATATGGGGGTTTGAAAAGGGTAGCATGGGTAGGTCTCAGTGAAAATGAAGCATGTAAATAAAATCTTGAAAGAGGCAAGGAATTAGCCACGAAGGTACTTGGGTAAGAGCAGAGGGAGAACAGATGAAACTAACATACTAAAAAGTGTCTCAAAAACATCCAGAGGCCCACAGCGAGCAGGGAGAAATGTAGCAGGAGATGAAGTCAGAGCAAACAGGTGCCAGATCACACAGGGCTGCATAGAGCATGGCACAGATTCAGGCTTTTAAAATAAGGGAAGTGAGGAGCTGTGGAAGATTTTTGAGCATAGGAGATCCACAATCTATTGTAATATTAAAAGCATTGTTCTGGTTTTGGGCTAAGATTATAGAGGGATAAAAGTAGAAGCAGGAAGACCATTTAGAAAATTATACTACTAATCCAGGGAGGCATGGAGTTTGTTACCCTTCCAAAATGTGTTTTAATTTTACCAGACAATGCCTCACCTCCCCAAAAAAAATGATTGTTTAATTAAAAACAAAGAGAAGATGGAGGAGGAGAAAGAGACAGAAGAAAAGAAGAAGGGGGGAGATCATTAATAGTTTAATTTTAAGCATTGCTGAAGAAGAAATTTCAGGTGGAGCTATTTATGGGCCTCTCAAATTATTCCACAAGCGTAATTTCATTGACACACAAGATAATGGTTGTATCAGATTATTCTAGAAATTGTGAGAACAAAAAATATTGAACAGAGATGTATATAATACTTTCTGTTCACTCATTCATTCATGCCTCAAGTGTTCCTTAACACTTGTGATTCAGGAACTGTTCTAGACAGTGGGAACATAGCTGTGAACAAAACAAACAAATTTCCAAGCCATTGTATTACTTGTATTCTAGGAAAAAGTTGTAAAAGTAAAAATAAACAAGCTGTTTAGCATATTATACAATGACGAGAGTGCCATTGGAATAATGTAGAGCTGAAATAGAGGGCTCAGAGTACGTAGCAGGTGGAAGATATTTCAGGTTTATTTAGAGAGCTCAGGGTAGACCTCAATAATGAGGAAAAAGAATGACAGGATATGAGTACCACACTCAGATTTCAAAAACTGATAATAGAGCTCCTATGGCTTCCAAAAGAAGTTAAAAATTGATAACTTATTACACCTCTGATTCAAAAGGACTTTGACCAGGAATTTGGTAGTGATTGAGCTCTAAGAAAACACTGTATCAATTGTAATCTTTTTATTATGATGATTTTTAGTGCATATCTAATATTGTACTGTATTTGAAATCTCTTATATAATTCACTGTCAAATGAAAGAACACATATCATATGATTTCTGATACAGTTAATTATAATTGTTATGTTTTCTTTCTTTTTTCGACACTACATGTATTTAGGAAATTGCTAAAAAGAATATAAATCAGAATAAATGTTTTAATTCCGAAATACCTTTCTATCTGCCTTATGTCAGTCTTTTTCTTAAATAAATTAAAAGTTAAATGTTTTAAAATATAGGAATTGCTCTAATAATAATATAAGAAATGATGCTACTTTTCCAAATGTGGCTTGGCACTCTGGTATTATAGTTAAGGCAAAATTTGACTGGAATCTTTGACAATTTTGTGATGAACTACACCTTTCCAGCTGACTTTTATGTAGCCCCATGTTCACCATCCAGAATAGTAGTCATCTTTAATATGTCAAAACTCTGAACATCTATGATATTCATTCCAAAAGTTCAGCAAAATATATTAACGAGGCTTAGGCTTTATGAAGAAGGAGGTTGTCTAGGTGATGATGAGCAATTTCTTTTCCATTTTCTCAATCTGGGAACCAAACTCAAAGACCACAAAGCATTTAAATATTATCACTAACCTGTGACCGAGAATCTTCCTCCAGGTGAAATTGAATAGCAAGATTTTAAAAACTATTAATATATTCCTCAAAATAGGAGCTTATTAGCAAATGTGGTATCCATGAATAAATAAAATTGAGGGACACTGTTTTTAAACACCATTACCAGGATCTTTACTGAAAGATTTATTAGTGATTTTAATAAAACATAGCCCCAAGAGATTGATATAATTAGCAATGCTCTTCAACAAGCTATTTCTCATGAAATCATTAGGTTTGTCGAAAAGCCTATTTACAGGGAACATTGCTGGGGAAGCCCTTATGTAGAGGGTGGAAGTAGGAATGATTATAAACACTTAAACACTATATCAGGTGTTGGCCACTTCACTCGTTATGTTCTCTTCAACTCAATGTATTTTTCAGAAGTCTTTTATATGCAAATGCAGAAACCCAATTTACATTGGCTTAAGCCTCCCAGAATAGCTTCCTGTGAAATATAAGTGAAAATATAGGGCTAGAACTGGCTTTGAGTATGGCTAGGTCCAGGAATTCAATCCTGCTTCTATTCAGTCTCTGACTCTCTTCCACCTGTGGCTGATTCACATCCCTCTTACTCAGCTTCTTTTCAGAGGGTGACCACCCATCAAAGTCAGATTTAATTTTTCTGAACCTCTTACTTTAGCAGAACAATGGCTGCTCCTTCCACATTGTGCAATGAAGGTCCCTAATTAAGTCTCATTGGCTTGGCTCTGGTGATGCGCCTATTCCCATACCAGGCTCATTTGTCAAGAGGATGCGCTTTACTCATCCAAGTCTGTGGCACATGCCCAATTCAGAATTAGCACGGGGAGCAAGTCAAGCTCACTCCTCCTCATGTTCTGAAAGTGGGAGGACAGTTCCTCAAAATGTAATGAGGTCTCAGCTGTACTTATGAAAGTAGAGATGCAGGATTGTCAACAACGGAAAAAAAAAAAAAAAGAAAAGAAATGGCCACAGATTAAAATTGTAAAACTAGCTGAGGTAGAAGTAAAAGTAAAAGCTAACTCTACATTTTTTAAAAAGAAAAGTAATGTTTTGAAAATATTGGATACTTCTTCTTTAGCATATAACTTTATTAAGGTATTTAATAAGCTGTAGTTGTTTGCGTAATAGATTATTTCCTCCATTTGACTCTTGACTCCCTATACATATATATCCCATTGCTCCCAAGATTATTCTGTGAAATTATATAGATTTATTTGCAGCTGCCTTCACCATCACTGGAGAGCTCCTCAAAGATCAGGGTCTTGTGTACTCTGTGAACACAGTGTTTGGCACACTGTAGGCATCTCATACTTGTTGAAGAAAATAGAATTCTTGTAGCAGGGAGTATGTCTTACTTACCTTCTTTCTCTAGCCTATATTGCCATACAAATACAGATATTCACTGAGTGAGCAAACAAATGCTTAAGAAAATGGAAGACAGTAATTTAGAAATAGACTCAGGACTCCAGTGGTAAATAAATGTTATTTCTTTTACGCATTCAAAATCATAACTTAGACATCACTACAATGAGAGACTACCACTGAAAGAATGGGAAATCCATGATTTTTAGGCTCACAGCCTGCACGTTGTGCACATATACCCTAGAACTTAAAGTATAATTAAAAAAAAGAAAAAAAGAAGAAATGTCAATATCTATATGAAATTATAATTTTAATTCTGTATTGCTCAGTAAGTGGGTTAAATGAACAAAACATAAATTTTGATATTAAGTTTTAAAAATTACAATGCAAATATATTGTTCGAAATTATAAAATTGTTTGGAAAACCAAATGCCAGTGGCTCAGATGATTGGAACAGAGACTGCTGGTTGTCCTTTCAAGGTTGTGCTCCCTTCTTTCTCAATAATAGGAACCCCAAATTTTAGCTGGGCATCTGGCAACATCAAGAAAAAATTACACTTTCTGTCTGACCATTCAGCTAAGTGTCAGTAGATAACGAAGTTCTGGAAATGGTATGTACACATAAATAGGTCACATCTTCTTGGAAATATCTTTAAAGGTCAGAGATATGGCCCGTCCCTTTCCTGCTCTCTTTCTTATTGTCAGAAATAGTTTTTATGGCTAGAGTTGAAACAGCCATGTGAGACCATGTAATCCCTGGGTATGGAGACCACGCATGGCAAGCAGCAAGACAGATGAAGCCTGCTCCCATAGCATCATGGACCATCATATTCATGTCACGCCTGGGCTCCCCCTCTGGACATTTATGTGAGTGAGGAACAAATTTCTATTGTGACTAATTTTGAGTTTAATTTTGAGTTTATTGTCATTTGTGACCAAACTTAGTCCTAACTAAAGCAATGACTATTTATTATCTATGTCGTATTTCCATTCCATTAACATGAATAACAGACACTTGCTATGTTCTGACCTACAAATCTCTTGGTTAGCCTTTCACTTTTTTTCTGGTCAGTTTTTGTTCTAAGTCTTTGAATGTTACAGGCAGTAAGGTCAACAATAGCACTTTGCCAAGAGCCAAAATATCTCTCCAGGGAGCCTATAGCAACACTGACAGGATATCAGCCTTTAACATCCAAACCACATGGCTCAGATTAATTGATTTCTTCTTCCCCCTACTGAAAGGATTTTAAATAGTTCTGTCATGCCACTATCAAGCCGCTACCTTATCTGACATGTGTCCTTTCTGAAAGACCCATTCGAGCTCTGTTCCTCTTTTTTTTCAGCCCAGCCCTGGGTGACCTGAGTCATCCCTCTTATTCTCTTTGCTGCCCATTTGGCACATACCATTTTTTATAGGGAGAAGGGAGACTGCCTCCTTCCCTCTTCTACCTTCAACCATGTAGAATCTACTGGTTTGGCTATTTATTTTTAGTTTTCAAAATACTATAGAACATGAATAAAGATCAAGAGAGGAAGGCTTTTCATTTTTGACTAATTACAAAACAGAATATTTTAAAGTTTTTTTCCCTATTTGATGACCAAGCTGAAGTCAATTTAATCAACATAATATCATGGTCTCTCTGTAAGTGCTGCAGCACTTTGTTTTAAGAACTTGCATCATTTAACATTTGCCCAACCCTCTGTCATTGCAGTAAGAATATTCCATGTTTAGAATCTAGAATCTAGATTAGAATTAGAATCTAGAAATTAGAATCTAGAATCTAGAATCCATCTATTATATAAATATGTTCCAAAGTATTTCTTAGCAATACACTATTAGATAAATATATAACTGAGAGGAAGTAAACACAGAAGGTGCTCAAACTTCTTTGAATTAATAGAATTAATAGAACATTATTTCCAGCCATTTTTACTAACCTCATAAAATGTTGTCTTGAAACAAGTGAAGGAATGGAGACACACAATTTACTCATGATCTCCCTAGATTATAACAGCAGGTTAAGACCAAGAGCCCATGACTCTGTGCCCTAGCTCCTGGACAGAACAGTCTCAGCAACAAGTCACAAAGTCCCCACAATTACAGAGCCTGGTCATCACCATCTTCTTATCTTCTCCCACTATTGCTTGTCTCTGCCTGTCCTGGGATAAGGGTCACACACTGTCAGAGTGTCCATCATGCCCTGAGAAGCGTTCACTCATCAGCTCTACTGCCCATGTGTGGCTCAGCCTGTCATACTGAGGCTATGGCTTCCCAGTGCCTGCTTGGAGGGGCCAGACAAGACAACTTAGACATGGGGAGGAGAGGGCACCCCACCGTGAGAAGTTTGGCCAATTAGAAACAGCAGGTAGCAAGAAGCTGGCAGAGAAATTGTTCCTGTCTTGCCTGTTATGGATGTTCCCGTGATTGTAGAACCAGCTGTGTTTTCTTCTTAAGCTGTGGATGAATCAGAAACAAATTTATATTTGCTTTTCCTCCTCACTTTCCCTTTTACTCTCACTCCCCTGAATAATAAATTAGCATGTAAGTTTATCTAAGCCTCTACTTTCTAAGAAACCTAGACCTCTTAGTTCATGGTCCAATTAGTATACTCAAATATCAGGCAATCAAGGATTACATCTGCAATCCAAGCAATAGTACAACAGTAAGCAGGCAAAGAGAAAGAATACAGCTTCTCCTTAATCAGACAATTTCCCAGAAATTATAAACAACACTTCTTCCTAATTCTCATTGGCTATACTTGGAAAAAGAGACACACCTAGCTACAAAGAAGGCCTAGATGTTCCAGAAGATAATGTGTTAAACTAAAATTTGCAAACCCATAAAAGAGGCAGAAGGAGAGGATAATGTTGAGGGTGGACAATCAGTGATATTTCATACAGTATTCACAGATTGGAGCTGAAACAGTCCTACTCCTAAGTCACAATTGCATTCATTTTTCTCTATCTGCAAACCTCCAGCACACCTTTTACCATTTTTGTTTTCAGTTAATGACCTTGGTTCTTTTCTCAATAAAAAATTGAAGCAATCAGAAGAATAATTCTACAAGCTCCTATTGTAATATCTGCCCACCTGCCTGCAACTATGTCCATATTCTTTGTGTGTGTCTTCACTCTTAGTCAAGGCCATTCCTTTCATGCGTAAATTACATCTCAATTCTTTCTCAGTCATTCAAATACAACACTCCACTTATTCTTTTCATCTCCTGTGGTTCACTATTTTAAGCAGACAAAAGCACGTTGTAATTTCTCCTATCTCCAAAAAGACTTTCTTTATCCTCTTCCTCCCCCAGTTACTGTCCCATTTCTCTCTTATTATTTACAGCAAAACTCCATAAAAGAATCATTTATGTTTTCTCTAATTTTTCTCATCAAATTCTTGAATTCAATCCAGTAATCCATTTGTTCCTCTGTCACTTCACCAAACTCCTGTCATCAAAGTCACAATAGAGTCCGTGCTGCTGAAGACAATCGTCAATTCTCATTCCCCCTCTTAACTGACTTCTCAGCAGTATTTGCTGCAGTTAATCACTCTCTCCCCTTTGATGCAGTTACCTTGCTTAGCTTACATCACAACGTATTTGGCTGTTTTTGTTTGTTTGTTTGTTTGTTTGTTTGTTTTTTCTATCTTTCTGGTCCCTGCACCTGACTCTGCTCCCTGAATTATCCTCTTCCTCCTCACTGCTAAATGTTAGACTGCTCCAAGGCTCAGTCTTTGATTCTCTTCTCTATGCTATCAGTGCTCACTTGCTAGGTGATCTTTTCCAGTTTCGTGGTTTTGAATACCATCTGTGTTCTGATAGCTCCCATATTTATAATATCTTTTGTGGTCCCTACCTTTCACACTCAACAACCACCAACTCACCATCTCCACTTGATTTCTAACACGTATTCCTTAAATAGGATGTCTAAAACTGAGCTCCTGACCCAAATTGGTTTCTTCCACAGTATTCACCACCTAAGTTAACGGCAACTCCGTCTTTTAGATGTTTAGACTCAAAGCATTGATGTCATTCTTGACTTCTCTGTTTCTTTTACACCACACACTAATCCAGTCAGTCAATCTTTCCCACTCTACCTTCAAAACAGATCCAAAAATTACCACTTTCCACCACCCTCATCTTTTACCTGAGTCAGTGCTACTTATTCTTTTATCTATTCTCAACCCAGAACCAAAAGAATGCAGTTAAACCCAGGTCATATCATTTCACTACTCTGCTGAAAACTCTCCTGTGGCTTTCCATCTTATTTGGACTGAAAGTAAAACTTATTACTAGGATCTAAAACTCACTGTATGACCTGTCTCACTCTCTCACCTCTCTTACTTACCCGCCTCTTGATGCTCTTGTCGTCCGTAGATGATGCATTCTACCTGAAACTTCAGCCCATTCCACTACTTCTTATCTCCTTCCCCTGCTTTCTTTATCTCCTTAGTCTTTAACACCTTATGACACAGTACATAATTTACTTAGATCTTCTATTATCAATCTCTTTTGCTAAAATATAGGCTAAATAAAGCCAAGATTTTCTTTCTAGTAGTTCTTTTTGTCTGTATTCCAATATCTGGATATACCCTGGGTACTTACAGTATCTCAGTTTCTAGGGAAGTCCCTGGCACATAATAATAAGTATTCAGTAAATCTTTGAGAAGGAAATAAATGACAGGTTGCCCTGTAGTCTTACAATGGCTTAGCACATACCATGTTCGTATTGTTCAAAGAGGCTCACACCTGTTCTTGGCTGAGCCCCAAGAACATCTGAACTTAAATTTCCTGAGAGACTTTCTAAAAATTGCTTCCCTGGGGCATGCATTACCAAATGGCTGCATGTGGAAAATCCTATTGCAAGAACAACAGTAGCTAAACAGAACGTGGAAATAAATTCAATTACAACAAATGAAAAAAGTGAGGAGGCCATAAGAAAAAAAAAATATATGAAGCACATAAAACAAGACCTAAATGAATGGAAAGACAGCCTGTGTGCTAACACTAAGTAAAAATGTAAATATATCAAAAGTTAATATACAATCTAAGAAAACTCAATCAACATTTCAGTGAGAATTTTTGAACTTGCTCATGTTATTTCGAATTATATGTGGGAGAAGGAATCTGCCAAGATTCCCAAAGAAATACGGAAAGTAATAGGGAATAGGGACTGTCAAACATAAAAACAGTGTGGTATAAAAGCAACAATGCAAGAGAATAAAGAAACTGTGGCTTACATAGAGACTCCAGTCCTTGGGGGGTCTCGACTCTTGCCCTTGATATGGCAGCCCTTAGGAACCCAGTGACTTGATTTTAATCACTTTTTGAGAGACTTAATTCTTCCCATCATACCTGTCTGATAGCATTGATGACAGCACTTCCAGCAGGTCCACTCACACATAGCCTATATCTGGTTCAAAGAAAACTTGTGTCTCCTACCCCAATGCACTGAATGCCAGACCTGACTTACTGCCACAAGGACTTGACTTCCCTCTTCCACTGGATCTCTCACTCTCCCACCTGTCTCATGCTCTACTTTTCCCAAACAGAAGGCAGAGGCCTACCTCTGTCTAGTAAAGCAGAGGGAAGAGATAAAGCTGTAATGGTCTTGGTGAAGCCTTTTCACTGGGTGTAAGCTAAAAGCTAAATCCCTATCCCTTCTCTCTTGGGGATGCGTGTGGAAGTCACAGCACCCTAGCCAAATAAATTTTCTTCATAAATCCTCTTCTCATTTTCCTTGAAAAACCTCAGCATAGGCTTTCGTAAGTTCTGAAACAATATTTCATACAATTCCTTTAAACTTCTGTATTATTATACTAGCACCTTTCTTTGCAATTGTATTACATATTTCATTTTTGTGTTTTAATCAAAACCTACAATTAAATATACTGATTAAAATATGTAACTTTCAACCTATTGGATAGACTATTTAAAAGATAGTATAGGACATCCAGTTTATATAATAGAAGCCAAGAAACAGGGAAATACAGTTAGAAGGAATAAGTTGCAGTATTCAATAGTACGGTAAGAAAATGACAGTTAACAATGATTTATTTTTGTAAATAGTTAGAAGAATTGTAGTGTTCCCCATACAAAGAAAAGATACATATTTTAAATTGTAGATATCCTAATTATCATGGATTGATCATTACACATTGTAACACATTGTATACTTGCATCAAAATAATCACAGGTATGCCAAAAATATTTACAGCCATGATATATCAATTAAAAATACAAAACAAAAAAGGAAGAATAAAGCCAAAAAGAATGATAATTTTTAAACTTTTCACAAACTATAGAAGAAATAAATTCTGTTATAAATATTTAATATTAATTCTGATAATTGCCTACATTTAACCATTTCAGTTAAAAGAAAAAGATCTTCAAAATTTAAAAAAATCCAGCTAAATGCTTTACATAAACATTGCTTAAATATAATATTTCCAAAATATAGAAAAAAATAAAGAATTCTGCCCAAGCCAGTCTATGTGGCTAGTATGAAAGATTCAAACTGTATGAAAACAGCTTTCGATGTGAATGGAAAATTATAAGCCAATTCTACTTATGAATAGAAATGTAAAAACTTCTTATACTTATTTGCCCAAAAAAGTACTTATTTGTATTCAATTCTGACAAATAGAATTATGAGAATTTGAAATTTCTTAACATTAGAAAACTCTATCAATGAATTTGTCTATGTCAACACAAAAACTCAGAAAAATCATAACATTATTTCATTCGATGCAGAAATATTAGATGCAAAAATCCAACATCCATTTAGTACAAAAATTAAGAACAAGTGAGAATTTTCTTGACTTTAATAAAAGGCATATTTTAAAAAATTAGCAAACATATGTAATAATGAAATGTTAAAGTAATTTCACTTAAATATGAAATAAAACATAGTTTCCCATTCTCATTATTTTTAACCAACATTTTAGTGAAGGTTGTAAGTCAGTGAGTGCAATGAAGCAGAAACATTAAAAATTATATGTAAATTTGTATCATTTCAGCAACAAAAAATGCTTTTTGTCAATTGATATTTACATACTCAGTTGGAAATTTTGAAATGTTCACTGAAAATTTGGAAAAACAACAATAATAATTTTAACCTTTGATTCCTCAAGTTACAACAACTAAACTCATGTTTTGTTAAGGAGGTAAGGAACAGGAGGCATTAGAGAGAAAGATCATTAAAATTAGAGGTATTAATTCGTTTCACATTGACTCTAAATTATTATTCAGTAACAACACCCTAACTTCAAAGCTCTCAGGTATCCTCCTCTCTCCTGAAAATGTCATGGTTCATTCTATGTTTATTATTCTCCCTCTTCCATCCCTTCTATCATCTGTGTAGCTTGCACCACATCAATCTTGTTGCTTTTCTCTCTGTAGAAAAAGACTAGAAAAAGACTAGCTCTCTCAGATTGTGAAAGCTTCTACATTAAATAACATAAATCTTGTTTTATTGATTAGAGAGATAATTTAAAAAAGACATAAATCCCATTCTTTCTTTCAGCAGAAGATATAATGGATTTTTGAATGGTGTCACGTAGATTACATTCAGAAATGTTCCTCTTCACCAAGCATTTTATTCTCTCTTCCCCAAGATGAACTTCCTGATTTCTTGGGACAGACAGATCCTTGTCATACATTTTTCTCCAGTCCTTTCCTTGTTTTGCTAATCCCAGAATGCTCCAGTGTCCTAGCTGTAAAATATCATTATTATTTCTTCTTTCAGAGATAAGATTTATTGACTTCCACCTAGATATTGTGGGATTACCGAAGTGAATTGACAAAATAGAGTGCTCCAATTTCTTCCAAAACTTACAAAATTTCCTACTTCTTAAAAACACACAAACCAACAGATATCCATAAATACACACACACACACAAACACACACATTACCTCACCTAAGATTTGTATAGCCATGTTCTGTCTCTTCAGATCATGTGACATTCATTTCAGACAATCTATTAGACATGGTTATAGTTATTTAAGTGAGGTTGTCTGCATTAGTGGTATAATAATTTAAGTAGTAGGTGAAATAGTGATTGATATCATGAGGTAATTAAACATCATAAAAATGCCACAACCAACATTAGTGTTTAAAAGCAGTGAAAACATAAAACCAAAATTTTCCAATTATTTAACGTGGCTGTCTGATACTAACTTGCATGAGTATTTGTACACTTTAGTGACCTTATTACCAAAAAATCAGCAAAGAATACAAAAATATTACCATAGTAGTATATCCTTTAAAAATTTAAAAATCAATTGTAAGAAGCCAAAACAAACAAAAAGCACCCAAAGAACTTAACTCTTAACTCTTTAGGGAGCGCTCAACTGCACCCTAAACTCTTAGAGTATAAACATCAAACACTTCCTTAAGCTAAAATCTTCATCTGGATGTCTTCAATTTACTTCTTTCCATTAATGCAACTGCAAATCATTTTTGGTTTCTGAAAATCCTTTTAAAAATATAATTATTTAAGCTCATGGCCAGAAAAATACATGAAACCAATTTAATAAATAGCTCTGAATCCATTAAACTGCAACTGCAGCCCAAGTCTATATTCATAAATAATGATAACTATGTATATAAGCATGGGTATCATTTACTCTTCTGATTGCAATCTCTAGTTAATAGACATACTGCATAGTGCATTGCCCCGTAGAAGCTTCAAATAATTATCTGCCTGTCTTCATCTCTTTTGCGCTGATGTTGAAAAAGTAAGGAATTCATTGATAGAGCCTCCACATGGAGAGCACTGATTCAAGAAAGAGAGCATCACAATTGAGCGCTAGTGGTAATAGCCAAAAAGCCAGAAGTAATAAGTGGCAGAGAGCAAATTAGTATTCAGTTGACCAGTTCTCATCTCGTTCTCCTCAGTCCATTTCAGGTGTGTCTCATTCAAGGTCAACAGGGGATTCATGTGCAGAAAAATAATGGGAAAGCCAAAGGGTAATAGCCCAGGCTCTGAGTCCCCTGGGCTTCAAAACTTGGTTCATCCTCTCAGAACTCACCTGTGTCATATGCTGACACTATCAAAAGGCTGTAAACACACTCAGCAGCTAATTTTAAAATCTCATTATTGAAAGCATTTTGCACTTTAGGAATGACAATCAAATTGTCTAGTAACTAGATAAAAATAAGGGTAGGTATATATACTAAACCAGCTAGCTTCTTTAAGGTACTTCTCATTCATTTTTGACACTTCAAAATCCCCACATTGCTATCTTTCAAAGCAGCACGGTCCCTCTGAGGCTGAGTTATTTGGCAACTTAAGGATTTTAGCCAATTTTTATGACTGGAACATAAGCCTTTCACATCGTCAGTATGATACAGCAGTCCTACTGAGTAAATTAAATTAAAAAGCACTTGTCATAATTCTGGCTCAAATTAGTAGAAATACCCTAATTAAATCCACTAGCAGTTCTGGTTTCCAAATTTCTAAGAGACAAGTACATTTGCCTCTAATTCTAGCTTTCTAAGACAGGGCAAAAAACCTCACATGAGTTGCTATGTTTCAATGAGAATTTGAGTTTCTTTATTTTTTAAGTGACTAGAGCAAGAAAATCACACCCGCAAATATTTGCTTTATCTCCTAGAATTGCAAGTGAACATTCTTGTTACTATCATTTTCTATTTAAGTTCAGTTTAAAGAGCAGTTTTTCTGTCTCTAGGTGATGTATAAACATTTCACTATGAAAATGTTCTGGCTTAATCAAAATGAGTCAGAAAGAAGTTTAGCCAGGAATTTTCCAACTTTCATCAAAAGTGGCACTGTCAAGGTTGAAAGAAAGCACTAATAATCTAATCTTCTGTTCTCGGTTCTCAGGTTTTTCTCCCTGAAGTCTGAATGTTTATGTCAGTTTGAGCAATCTTGCAATCAAATGCCTGTGAGGAGAGTATGAGGCATTTAAGACAAGTGATGAAATGCCAGCCATGACTCTGATTCAAATGGAAACTGTGGAAGAAGCAAAGTCTGTTTAGTTTTTAGTACTTAAGAAAAGTACTAAAAGAAGAAAAGAAGAAAAATTGTGTAACAAAATTTTAAGAGATATACTGATATATATATATATTTTATATATATATTTTATATATATAATATATATATATATAAATCAGATGGAAAAATGGTACAGCTCTGCTCATGTTAGAGTATAGGCATGTTTGAGATTGGTCGTCATTTTCATTACTTTTAATTTCATAAAGACTAACATAGCAAAGCCTGTCATTTAAAACCAAAGTATACATATGACTTCTGATGGTGCTGTTTTGTTCAATGGTAGTAATCACGTGGGCATGCCAGGTTCCCAAGAACAGCCTTTTCTTATTAAGTAATAAGAAACCTAGCAAATCTAGTTGGCAAAGCCTCTCAGAATAACCTGACTCTGTTAAATGGTTGCAGCCTGGGCATTTACTTGATGTTATAAGACATGTTGGCAACAGTCTAAATAATATTTCTGTCTATAATTTCCTTATCCTCAACAAAGATATTCATTACCATTGTCAGGAGTAAACCGTGTGTTGGAAGTAATTAGAAGAGTTAGAGCTGGGGAAAGCAGGATTGAGAGGGAACTGGAAAATTTTGAAGGCATTTTTAGAGAATGTATATATCAATATCGAAATATGGCCCAATTCAAAATCAAATGATATTTTCCTTTTTATGGTCCTGAAAAGTTCTACAGTGATTCTTAACTAAAACTTTTTATTCTTTCCTTTGAAAATATGAATTTTTTTCACAACTTATGCTGAGTAGCCTGGTCGGTGCTAAATTCCTTTCATAGATTTGCCAATATCCAATTCAGGTACAGGCAAGTAGACATGATTTCTAGATTTTACTCCCATGTAACAATTGTAGAATATGCTATTCTTACTGTGTCCAATCCAAAACACAGACTGTTAAAAAATATGTGATTTCCCATAAAAGATATTCTCTGTTGGAAGTAAACTAAAGGTGGCTTTTAAGAAATAGGTTAAATTGCCTCCCTTCATACCCAATTTAGAATGAAATCCAATATAAAGTTCTTACAATTTTCCCCCTGCCTTCCTCCCTTCATTTTTTCCTTTTTCCAGAAATGTTTATTGAGTACCACTATGTCCCAATTATTATTCTAGATACTGGAGATTTGACAATCAACAAAACATAAGAAAAATTCCTACCTTCATGAAGATTAAATCCTTCTAGAGGAAACAAACAAAAAACAAGATAAGTAACATAGGAAAAAAAATGAGAGACAAACAAAGAAGATAAATAGAAAACATGAGATGCGAGTTGAGTTTTGAACTGAGTGCCCACGGAAGGTCTTATTCAGTAGGTAACGTTTATGTAAGAACCTGAAGTATGAGAGTAAATGAGATGTATTTGAAAAAGACGTATATGGGGAGGTGCAACAGTAAGTGGCAAAGCCCCAAGCTATGAACATACCAGGTTTTCTTAATGCAAAGTGTGGAGGTCAGATGATTAGAGCAAAATAAACAAGGCAGAGGTATAAGAGATAAAGTCAGAGAAATATGTGAGAACAACCAGATCATGTTGGCTTATAAGTTGTTGCAGTGATTTCATCTTTCCTTCTGAAAAGTGAAATAGTCACCATTGCAGGGTTGTGAGCCAAGAAGTGATATGATCTGACTTATAGTTTAGCAGGATCACCCTCACTGCTTGTTAAGGAGGGAATGAGATGGGCCAAAAACGGCGTAGGGAGACCACTGGGAAAACTATTAGAATAGTCTGGGGAGAAGAAAACCATGGTTTGGATAAGGGAGCTGGCAATGAATGTGGTAAGATGTTTGAACTCTGTGTGCAACCTAAAGGTAAAACTAAAGAGATTTGTTACTGTATGGGGCATGAGATGTAAGGCAGAATAAGGCAAGAAGCATTCCAAGATTTGGGGGCAAAATAAAAGTAAGAGTGGGATTACCATTTACTGCAATAGGGAAGGCCACAGGAAGAGTATTTACGGGATGAAATATCAGATGAAAAATTTTAGATGTGTTAAATATGTTGTCTAACATGAAATGGAAAAATCAAATTGTAGAGTTCAAGGGAGAGAATGGGACTTGGCCCGTTGTGATTTAAAATTTCCAGTATGTGCAATTTAGGCATAGTATTCTAAAGAATAATCACTGTTAAGTTTCAAGTGGAGGTGAAATTTAATTACATGCCATTAGTTTATAATAGAGAGGGCAAATTTGAACTACTTTTGTTCATCCTTCTTCATAACTAGACTAAATAAGCTTTTCAATAATTTTTGTCAGGCTGGTAGTAATCATTCCTTTGGTTAACTTCCACCAGGCCAAAATTTCAGAGTCTAGCTTTATTATAAATCACAAGACCACTAAGCTGCAAAAATCAAAGGAATAAAAACACTATTTCAAAACTACGTATCTTTCTATTTTAAAAAATTATAAAACACTGATCCACACTGATCTAGCAATTTAAAAAAAAATGTATTGTCAGGGCATATCTTCTATACAATGTGGTATTGCTCTCTTCAGTCTGTGAAAAAGTTCAGAGAAGAGTTAAAACAATAATAAAACTGCTCTGAGACTTTTGGACCAAAATGACAAACTGAGTATGAGTACATGACTTTTTCTCTTATTTTTCCCTGAACTAAGTGAAAGGAATTAAGGAAATAAAGATATAACTAAACCTAAGACATAGATGCAAATTGAGAATATGCCATTAGTGACATACAATTTAGACAAATGTCTGAAGATGAAAAGTAAATGTGTTTAAACTGATTCATCTATCAAAATGGAGAAAGTTGCAGTACAAAACCTAGTCAAAGAAGAATTCTATGTGGGAAACTTTCTTGCTTACAGAACCCCAGACATACCTGAGGTTTGATATGGTTAGATATGAAAACAAGACCAATGTGTGAAATAGTACTTAACGTACCATGCAAGATGAATGAATGAATACCCATATTGAAAGCATCCTTCTGAAATTTCACATGGGAAAATGTTAAAAGAGCTTTCAAAGTTCACTTTCAAAGGGAACTAGATACATATATTTATCCCTTGCCTTATGATGGGGATACATTCTGAGAAATGGTTCTTAGGCAATTTCGTTGTTGTGTGAACATCACTTAGGGTGTACTCACCCAAACCTAGATAATATATCCTATTACACACCTAAGTTATATGGCATAGCCTATTGCTTCTGTAACGCATGTTATTGTACAAAATAATGTAGGCAACTGTAGCACAAATGGTAAGTATTTGTCTATGCAAACATATCTAAACATAAAAACGGGACAGTAAAAATACAATGTTATAATCTTAGGGGCTCCCATCATATATACAGTCCATTGTTGAACAAAATGTCATCATGTTGTACATAGCTGTACATATATATGTGTGTGTGTGTATATGGGTATATATGTGTATATATGTATGCATATGTGTGTATATATGTGTACACACATATATGTAAGCATATACATATACCCACAGGCATACATACACACATATATGTATTTGTATGTGGGAGTATACATGTGCATATATGTATATATATTTACTTATACATATGCATACCTATGTATATACACATATGTATACACCCACATATATATACCCACATATATACTCTTTTATAGCATCATCAGATAAAATAATTTAAAATTCTGAAGGAAGGTGATTTTGAGTTTAAATTCTATACTCAGCTGGACAGTCACTCATGTGAACAGGTAAACAATCATTGAAAAATTGGTAAGGTCTTGGAAAATTTTGTGCCCCCACATGCCTTCTTCACAAAGCAGAAGAGAAATACAGAGATAAGAAAGAAATAGTGGACCTAACCCAGTGCTTCATTTCAAAGACAGCTCAGAAAATTACCTGAGCAGAAAGCAATTGATTCATATCAGTACAGAAACCAGAGGATTTCCTGAAGGAAATCTTTAGAAAGAAAGTCAAGTCCATTCAACAAGAAATTTAATTTAAAAATTAAAAGTTCTATGTGTAAAATTAAGATAACATACGTACCCATTATGTTGAACAAGCATGGCATGGTTTGTGACAACAAACAAATTAATTTTATTTCCACCAACTTTTTAAACCTTTTTCAGTAGAAGTAATCTGTCCCATTCCAATGTAAAAACTCTGGAAGGCCCATAACATCTTTGCTTCCCTGGGTAAGATATTCTTACTGTATGTAAAGTTGCATAGTTGTGATTTATTAATTACAGTCTAATTGTAATAATTAGTGGAATTCTTCTTAGCCGTAAATAATTTCCCCTCCGCTAACTAGGTTCTAATACAAGGTGGTAGCCAGTGAGAAGGAGGGGAAATTGTGGCTTCTCTTCTTTCTCGACCTTCTTTGCTAGTTGCTGTGTTGATACTACTACAGTCTAAGCAGGAGAGAGGAGAGATAAGGGAATATAGAAGTTATGAGCAATATTGTACTGATAGAAGCTAGCTTGCTACTCTACACCAGGAGAAGATAAAACTGATTCTTTTTCTCTTTAAGCCACTTCTGAAAACTTCCAAGAGATTCCTACTGAATTCCTCTCTCCTGCTACTCCGTTGTTCTAACTTAATGTATGTCTATTACTGATGGTCACTTGCCCCTGAGCATCTCGTGATACTGCTCCTGATTTTTTTGGCTAAGTTATACTCACTTCACCTGAAAATTCTACTGGAGAGAAATCAGGAAAATCTCATTCTTTTCCCTATTTTTTCGTTTTTCAAACCAATAATCTATAGGAAACACCACATCTCTTGTTCCAACAGTTTTTAAAGGCGTGGGTGATGCATTTGAAACTTTAGACAGATCTCCTCAAAGTCTTCCCCTAAAAACAGTGACTTTGCACTGCTTACTTTCTCCCTCATGCCCTGCTTCTGCCTTCTATAGTCCACAGCAGAGGCCCAGAACAAAGGAGACACACAACAGATTTCATTCACTCAAAAAAAATTGATTATCAATCTAAAAAATCAAACATTATTGCATTTCTGTAAAAATATTTGGCAATTGACTTATTAGTATAATTTGTTTACCAATAGTCAATTTTTACACTAAGTAACACACATAGTTGTAAGGGTTCGCCATTTGTAGTTGTCACTAGTTTGTGACACAGTTCAGGAATCTGAAGTATAATTTGAGGCCACAGGTGAAGATGGATTTTTTTATCAATTTGGAGATAAATATCTATAAACTTGACTTAATCTGAACCAAATATTCCCATGAACTAGTTTTAAAAAGTGGATAAAGTATTTACATATTAATCTATTCGTTTTTCTCCCAAAATTAGCTGTATTTTATATCATAGTTGTCTACCACTGACCTACAACATAAAGTATCATAGAATGATAGTTCTTAAAAGTTACTTTAGAGAGTATGCATGCCAAAAGAAATACTGCATGTATAAGGTCAGATAGCAATTAGTAGAACTAGAAAAACTTAACTATCTTAACATTAGTCCCGGTTTCTTATTCTACTTCTCCTGATTAATATGTAAAACATACACCTATTCATGTTTACTTTGGAAATTACTCAGAATACAGAGTGGAATTTTGCAACATTAACTAGATGGAGGCTATGAGACTGCAGCAATAATTAAAGATGCCTAATTTCAGAAACCGAAAAGGAGAAATAATCCAAAAGTTGAAAGCAAACAAATTATGAATCAGGGTTGAGGTTGAGATGCAGAAAATGGTTGTGGACAAATAAAAAGTAATTGCTTTAAATGGGAATCAAAAGAGAAAAGCATGGAGGACCATAGTGCAGAGGACTAATCATTAAAGAAATGCAGATTAAAACCACAATGAGATACCATCTCACATCAGTCAGAATGGCTATTATTAAAAAGTCAAAAAATAACAGATACTGGTAAGATTGTAGGGAAAAGAGAATGCTTACACACTGCCAATAGGATGTAAATTAGTTCAGCCATT
This sequence comes from Mandrillus leucophaeus, assembly GCF_000951045.1. Lineage (NCBI taxonomy): Eukaryota > Metazoa > Chordata > Mammalia > Primates > Cercopithecidae > Mandrillus > Mandrillus leucophaeus. The sequence goes on along the minus strand of NW_012110597.1, from coordinate 690,427 downwards.
GTAGACAGCAGTTTGGTAATTTGTCATAGAACTCAAAATCGAATTACCATTCAACCCAGCAATCCCATTATTCAGTATATACCCAAAGGAATGTAAATCATTCTACCATAAAGATACACGCATGCATGTGTTCATCACAGTACTATTCACAATAGCAAATACATGAGGTCATCCTGAATGCCCATCAATGGTAGACTGGATAAAGAAAATGTGATACGTATATACCATGGAATACTTCACAGCCATAAAAAGAATGAGATCACGTCCTTTGCAGCAATATTGATGAAGCTGAAGGCCATTATCCTTAGCAAACTAATGCAGGACAGAGAGTGGAGGGCGGGAGTAGGAGAAAGATCAACAAACTACCTATTAGGTACTATGCTTATTTCCTAGATGCGAAATAATCCTGACACCAAATCCTCGTGACATACAATTTATCTATATAACAAACTTGCACATGTACCCCTGAACCTAAAATAAAAGTTAAAAAATAAAAGAGGAGAGGAATTGTGCAAGCTCCATCTCCAGAAATTTAAAAAGAAAAAAATCTAAAAAAAAAAAAAAAAGAGAGAGTTAAGAAAGAAGTTGGACAGGTGTGGCTTGATTTTTATGTACAACAAAAATATATGAAAAACTACTATAAAAATTTTGAGCTTTTCTTAGCCTTTGTTATTTCTTCAATATTTTATCATCTTTCTTATTGTTTTATTCCCCCATCATAAAACTCTTAGAAGTATAAACAGATCTTATATACATGTTTCAGCACCAGTGAAAGAAGTCTATGCTGGGGTTTTACTACACAGTTAACCTAAACAGAAGAAAATTTGGATACATTTAACTATTGTGGGCATCTGTGAAGAAGTTCAGAAACAGGATTGAGCTACAGAAAATTTACACTGAAAGCCAAAAGACCTGCATTCTCATCCCAGTCCCGCTGATAACCACTTGTGTGACTTAGACTAATTATATCCTCTCTGTTCCTCAGTTTATTCACTAATAGACAAGTGGGAAGGCATAGATGAAACAAGACTCCTTACAGTTTTCTCTTTCACTGTTTGTGTTCATTGTCAGTGGAATAATATATGCTATATTGGTGGATGTCAAAACTTATTACCAAAATACTAATGTCAACCTTTTGCAATATGACAGTTTTAAGTGTATCTGTGTGTGTGTATTTGTGTGTGTGTGTATGTGTGTGTTTGTGTATTTGAAGAATGTGATGGTTAATACTTAGTGTCAACTTGATTGAAATGAGAGATACAAAGTATTAATCCTGGGTGTGTCTGTGTGGGTGTTGCCCGAAAGAGATTAACATTTCAGTCAGCGGGCTGGGAAAGGCAGGTGCATCCTAAATCTGGTGGGCACAAGCTAATCAGCTTCCAGTAAAGACAAAGCAGGCAGAAAAACATGAAAATGAGAGACAGGCCTAGCCTTCCAGCCTACATCTTTCTCCCATGCTGGATGCTTCCTGCTTTCAAACAACAGACTCCATGTTCCTCGGTTTTGGGAATAGGACTGGCTCTCCTTGCTCCTCAGTTTACTACCTATTGTGAGACCTTGTGATCATGTAAGTTAATACTTTAAAAAACTCCCCTTTATATATATGCGTGTATATATACATATATTTTATATATATATATAAATTCTGTCCCTCTAAGATAACTCTGACTAGTACAGATTTTGGTACCAGGAGTGGGGCATTGCTGAAAAAGATAACTGAAAATGTGGAAGCAACTTTGAAACTAGGTAACAGGCAGAAGATGAACAGTTTGGGCTCACAAGAAGACAGGAAAATGTGGGAAAGTTTGAAACCTTCTAGAGACTTGTTGAATGACTTAGACAAAAATCCTCATAGTGATCTGAACAATAAGGACCAGGCTGAGGTGGTCTCAGATGGAGATGAGGAACTTGTTGGGAACTGGAGCAAAGGGGTTGATGGCATTTTGCTGTGAAACTTCTAATCTGAGAGAGATGATTTAGGATATCTGGTGGAAGAAATTTCTAAGCAGTAAAACTTTCAAGAGGTGACTTGGGTGCTGATAAAAACATTCCATTTTAAAAGAGAAACAGAACATAAAGGCTCAGAAAATTGCAGCCTGATAATGCAGTAGAATAGAAAAACTCATTTTCTGGGTATAAATCCAAGCCGGCTGCAGAAATTTGCATAAGTAGAAGGAAGCTAAAGTTAATCCCCAAGACCATGGGAAGAATGTCTCCTGGGTGTGTCTGAGACCTTCATGTCAGCCCCTCCCATCACAGGCCTGGAGGCCCAGGAAGAAAAAGTGGTTTCATGGGCCTGGCCCAGTGTTCCTGTGCTGTGTGCAGCCTAGGGACTTGGTGCCTTGTGTCCCAACTACTCCAGCCATGAAAGCGGCCAATGTACAGCTCAGGCTGTGGCTTCAGATGTTGGAAGCCCCAAGCCTTGGCAGTTTCCATATGGTGTTGAGCCTACCAGTTCACAGAAGGCAAGAATTGAGGTTTAGGAACCTCCACCTAGATTTCAGAAGATGTATGGAAATGCCTGCATGCCCAGGCAAAAGTTTGCTGCAGGGGAGGGGCCCTCATGGAGAACTTCTGCTAGGGAAGTGCAGGAAGAAAATGTGGGGCTCTGGGGTTGGAGCTCCTCTACACAGAGTGTCTACTGGGCCACTGCCTAGTGGATCTGTGAGAGGAAGGCCACTCTCCTCCAGACCTCAGAATGGTAGATCTACTGACATCTTGCACCGTGTGCTTCAAAAGGCTGCAGACACTAAACACCAGCCCATGAAAGCAGCTGGGAGGGAAGCTACACCCTGCAAAGCCACAGGGGTGGAGCTGCTCAAGACCATAGGAACCCACCTCTGGCATCAGTGTGACCTGGATGTGAGACATGGAGTCAAAAGAGATCATTTTGGAACTTTAAAATTTGCCTTCCATGCTGCATTTTGGACTTGCATGAGCCCTGTAACCCCTTTGGGCTAATTTGTCCCATTTGGAACAGCTGTATTTACCCAATATCTGTACCTGCATTGTATCTAGGAAGAAACTAGCTTGCTTTTGATTTTACAGGCTTATAGTCAGAAGGGACTTGCCTGATTTTAGATGAGACTTTGAACTGTGTACTTTTGGGTTAATGCTGAAATGGGTTAAGACTTTGGGTGACTATTAGGAAGATATGATTAGCTTTGGAATGTGAGAACATATTTGGAGGGACCAGGAACAGAATGATATGGTTTGGCTGTGTCCCCATGCAAACCTCAAATTTTATCTCCCAGGATTCCCATGTGTTGTGGGAGGGACCCAGGAGGAGATAATGGAATCATGGGGGCTGGTCTTTCCTGTGCTATTCTAATTTTAGTGAATAGGTCTCATGAATCTGATATTTGTATCCCATGTGAGTGCTTGCCAATAGGTGACCTCAGCAGAGGAGGATTTTAATAATCAAGTGGATAGATGACCCATTCTATGGAAACCACTCAGCCTCCTTGCCCAGACAATCGTGTCATCACCCAATGGGCCCATGAACAAAGTGGCCAAGGTGGCAGGGATGGACGTTACGCATGGGCTCAGCAACATGGACTTCCACTCACCAAGGCTGACCTGGCTATGGCCACTGCTGAGTGCCCAATTTGCCAGCAACAGAGACCAACACTAAGCCCTCCATATGGCACTATTCCTTGGGGTAATCAGCCAACTACCTGATGGTAGATTGATTGTATTGGACCTCTTCCATCATGGAAAGAGCAGAGGTTTGTCCTCACTGAAATAGACACTTATTCTGAATATAAGTCTGCCTATCATGCACACAATTCTCCTGTCAAGAGTGCCATCTATGGACCCACAGAACGCCTTATCCACCATCATGGTATTCCACACAACATTGCCTCTGACTAAGGCACTCACTTTACCGCTAAAGAAATACAGCACTGGGTTCATGCTCATGAAATTCACTGGTCTTACTATGTTCCCCATCATCCTGAAGCAGCTGGATTGATAAAATTGTGGAATGGCTTTTTGAAGTCACAATTACAATGCCAACTAGGTGACAATACTTTGCAAGGCTGGGGCAAAGTTCTACAGAAGGCCATGTATGCTCTGAATCAGCATCCAATATATGGTACTATTACTCCCATAGCCAGGATGCACGGGTCCAGGAATCAAGGGGTGGAAGTGGAAGTGGCACTCACCATCACCCCTAGGGACCCACTAGCAAAATTTGTGCTTTCTGTTCCTGCGACATTGTGTTCTGACAGTCTAACGTTCTTAGTTCCAGAGGGAGGGACGCTGCCACCGGGAGACAACAATTCAATTAAACTGATATTTAGGATTGCTACCTGGACACTTTGAGCTCCTCCTACTTTTAAGACAACAGGCTAAGAAGGGACTTAAGAGTGTTAGCTGGGGTGATTGACCCGGACTATCAGGATGAAATCAGTATACTATTCTATAATGGAGGTAAGGAAGAGTATATGTGGAATACAGGGGATCCATTAGGGTGTCTCTTAGTATTACCATGCCCTGTGATTAAGGTCAATGGGAAACTACAACAGCCCAATCCAGGACTACAAATGGTCCAGACCCTTCAGGTATGAAGGTTTGGGTCACTCCACCATGTAAGAAAAAACCATGACCTGCTGAGATGCTTGCTGAAGGCAAAGGGGATACAGAATTGGTAGTGGAAAAAGGCAGTCATCAAAACCAGCTATGAGCATATGACCAGCTGCAGAAATGAGGACTGAAATTGTCATGAATATTTCCTCACTCTTTTGTTAAAAACATATATGTCAGGTATACACTTGTACTAAGAAAATATCTTCATTTTATTTCCTTTTCCTTTATGACGTGACACAAGATTTATTGACTTCATATAGCATTTAAGTATTAACTTTATGTAATAGTATTTGGGTTGGGGATTGGTGCATTTCCAGTTGTATGAAAGATAGTTGTACTACGTTAGGCATAATTATGACTTCATTATTGTCTTTATTTGAAGATTATGTATGATCTCAGGAGTTGTGTATCGGTTCAAGTTGACAAGGGGTGGACTTGTGGTGGGTAATACTGAATGTCACTTCACTGGATTGAGGGATACAAAGGATTTATCCTGGGTTTGTCCCTGTGGGTGTTGCCCAAAAGAGATTAACATTTGAGTCAGTGGACTGGGAAAGGCAGACCCACCCTTAAGCTGGGTGGGCACAATGTAATCAGCTTCCAGCGAAGATAAAGCCTGCAGAAAAATATGAAAATGAGAGCTGGGGCTAGCCTCCCAGCCTACCTCTTTCTTCCATGCTGGATGCTTCCTGGCCTCAAACATCGGACTCCAAGTTCTTCAGTTTTGGGAATCGGACTGACTCCCCTTGCTCTTCAGCTTGCAGACAGCCTATTGTGGGACCTTGTGATTATGTAAGTTAACACTTACTAAACTTTCAGTTTATTTCTGTCCCTCTTCTAGTTCTGTCCCTCTAAGAGAACCCTGACTAACACAAAGTGTTTAACAACTTTCCTAGTATATTTTCTACTTTACAAAACTTGTTACTTGAGGCACTTCCACGTTGCAAATAGCTTATTGTGCCTTCTAGTACTTATGTTTGATAAATCCATGGAAACTTTTCTCTTTTCATGTTTAATTCCCTTTTCATCCTCACCATTTTTTGGCTTATCTTCATCTGCCTTGACATAAAATTTAAAGTCTGTCTCATATAAGTGATCAATTTACTACCACCTCCAAAATTTCTTTAACAGTTTTGTCAAAGTTTAGTCATTATTTCTGATAGATGCAGTAGGCAGAGAAATTCTAGGCGGACAGAGGTAGGTCTCCAGAAAACCCCACCTTTGAGCTGAAAGCCCTGAAACCTGTGGCCCAAAGTGAGACCTACTATCCCTGTTTGCCTGATCTCTCCCAATTGGTTCTTGTTGAATAATGTATTTTTATCAATTGAATGCTGCCTTTTCGAAAACGACCTGTGGCCCGCCCTGCCACCCATCCTGTGTCTATAAAGACTCCAGACTCAGTCAGTAGAGAGGGAGAAGTGGCTCGACTAGAGAGAGGTGACTTGACTTCAGAGGGATGGCTGGACTTCAGAGGAGCCAGCCAGAGATGGCCAGAATTCAGGGAAGATTATCTGCCCTTCCTCTCCAGCTCCCCACTCCGCTGAGAGCCATCTCCATCACTAAATAAAATTCTCCACCTCTACCATCCATCAAGTGATCCATGTGACCTAATTTTTCTTGGACATCGGACAAGAGTTCAGGACTCACTGAGTGCAGGTACTCAAAAAAGACTGTCCCACTGGCCCTTTGTCCTGTCTGGTGGAGAGCAGTCGCCCCACACCACAAGGCAAGGGGCTCACTGAGCTGATAACACACTGCTGTCCATGAACAGCAGAAATAAGAGAGTATTGTAACGTGCCCTGTGGGGCTTTGGAGGTTGCAAGCACCCCCCTGTCTCTCTCATTGGGTGCCACTGCAAGGCCTGCATGGAGCATGCCCCTGCCACACAAAGCAGCTGGCTGGATCCCTCACTTCATCACTCACACCTGTTCTGGCCATGAGATCCCCACAAAGCCTGCTCCTGCCAGTGCCCACAGTGGCTGGCTGAATTTTGGACTCACTCACTCACGGGCTCCCTCCTGCAAGAAGTTGCAAGAGGTTGAGCACAGTGGGCCCAGTATTCACGGCCCCCAGTCGCAAGTCCAATAAAGGAGTCAAGAAAACTCCTGCATCATTTTTACAGTTCTTTAAATGTGTACTTAAGTTTTTTAAAAGGTGAAAAGAAAAAACATTAAGTATAATTATGAGGAATTCCTTGCCCATTTCCCTGCCGGTAAAATGATACTGGATAGTACCTATTTCATTGGGCAATGTTTAAAGATTGTCTATGCATGAAAAGAATATAGCCCAGTGAGTAACACTCAATAGACATTGGTTTTTCCCGTTCTTTAAACAGCCAGACAGGAACCCAGTTCTGAAATATAGGATTAGTACCATGTCGCTAAATTCCCAGAAATTCATGAAAAGGCAGTTTCTAGTATCACTGTTCTGAAAGATGTACCCCCCAGGCCTATTAAGATGCAAATCCCTTAATTTTTCATACTATTGTCTTTTCCATGACAAGTTTTCATTTGACCTTACTCTCATATAAAGAAGGACTTAAAGTGAAGAGAAATATCTTGCCTGTTGTGTGCTAATTACTGGAGCTTCCTTCACTACCATCCTGGTCTTTAGTGAAAAAGAAAGACAAGTCTTGAGCCTCTTTGGCTTGAGCTAATTATCAAACATTTTTTTCACTGGGCTCTTGCTCAGAGGAGGGCAATAATCAGGACTCTGAGCATTGGCGTTTCCTTGGCAGCCATGTCAGATACTAATTGGCAGGCCTGAGGCTGTGGGGGAAGAGATTTTACCTGACTAGTTGAGCTGAGAGCCTCAGGACTTCTTTCTTAAAAGCAATCTCCTGCTGTGATTTCTTACAGAAAGCCTGAGATTTAACCAAAATGCTAGCGATTGTCACTCATTGGGGCTGTAAAAAGGTTCGGGGCACTGGGAATTTTCCACTTTGTTGCCTGTGCAAGTGACAGTGTTCTGGATTGCCCAGGGTTTACTATGTTGATAATTAACATTTTGGCTACAGTCAATTTTAAGAATTGACCAGAAAATGAAAAACTGATTAGCATGATGCAAGTGGATCAACCTGCTTATGAGGAAACGATTTGGTTGAATCTTTTTGAATGAAGTGATGAAAATACTCCCAGCCTTCAGAATTGCACTAGAAACAACACATGCAAATGAAGGTATAAGAATCCACAATGATAATTTGCATTTTACACACTTTCACACAAATGTCCCAAAGGCCTCCCAAAACACAAATTAAATTTCACAGATCTCCCTCTAAGGACACATTTATTGTTGTTTATGAAAACAGAATGGGAAATTGAGACATAAATCGAGAGAAAGCCACAAATTAGTCAGGTCGACAGAATGCATAAAAGATAGAGCTCAGTTTCAAGTTCTAAGCACTAAACTACATAAATTCTTATCCGACAGTAAAGATGAAAAGGAAAAATATATTAAATTTATTTTTCTGTTCTTTACAAGGTGGAAGCCTACATTTCAAAGCTTGTCATGCTGAAGATTTATAATTTATAAAACAAAGCAAGCAGAAAAATATTTCTTGTATCAGTATAATAATTTTTTTTAATCCAATTCTCTTGCCTTTTCAGCAGATATCCATTGAGCCATCACCATACATAAGGCACTTTGCTCTGATGATGGAGAGTATAAAACACAATGCATTCTCTTGCAGACTTTGCCATCCATTTGTATAAAACAGCAGTCAAGCCTGGAAAGTAAAAGACAACTCCATATCAGACTGTGATTAAATGTGAAATGATTAGTGTCATGATTGTTCAAAAGAGGGACAGCTGCCTGTGGCTGAAGGCATTTCAGGAAAGCTTTTAGAAGAAAGGAATAATTGAACAAGCCTGCTACAACATGAGAAAAGACAAAAAGACAAAGAGTGATGAGAACATTCCAGTGAAGGAGTGAACCCTAGGGGAAGGTAGAAATGAATTATGTCACTTCGTGAGAAACAGGCAGACCAGTATAAAAAGTTTGTGAAATCAGCTGAGCAGTTTGGAATCTGATTATTGGAAGCCTACAATGTCAGGAACTTGAGCTTTATATTATAAAATATGTTCTTCCAATTGCCGAATTCCCAGTGGTATAAAACACATTCCTGCTTCTGTCATTTTATTCAAATATAATAGCATCAATGGTCAAATTTATCTTTGATTATTTTCATACAAAACAGAATATTTCAAATGAATTGTTTTCATCACCTGTTTGTGTATTTTAGTAATGAGATAAGGTCATTTCATTTCTCACTTCCTACCTCATTCAAAAAAGTGAGGAAAACTCATTACAACTTGGGTGCCCTGGGAAATTAAATCCAGTAATGAACAAATAAATGTTCATAATGCATGTTTTTACAAATTGCAACCCTACCTAGGCCACAAACCCAGAGATAGCCCTTCAAGGAGGTTAAGAACTGGGATCCCAGAGTCACTCACACTTGATGTGACTCTATGCTGCCAATCATTAGCTATATAATCTCATACAAATTACTTAACCTTTTTAAGCCTCAGTGTCATTATCTGTAAAATGGGGATATGATGTTCTCTCATTGTTAACATTGTTATTCATTTATCTTTTCAACAAGTATTTATTGAGCACCTACTCTGTGCAAGAAACTCTTCCAGGCACTGGAGATATAGGAGTGAACAAGATAGATGAGCAACAAGCATGTTTGGAAGGTTTAAATAAGACAATACCTATAATGGATTAAGCAATACACCTAGTGAATGATCAATAAATGTTAACTATTATAACTATTATTAACACCTTACCACATACTTTATGACTTTGAGCAAGTCCCTTTACTGCTCTGAGCCTCAGGTTCCTTATTTTTAAAATAAGAAAATAAATATATAGGGCTCCTAAATTCCTTTCCATCTTCTACATGCTACAATTTTACGACTGACAAGCTTTTTCGAATGTTGAGGGAGACACCAGAAAAGAAAAGAGAAAAAGGAAACAATCCCATCGATTCACAGAAACAGAAAGGTAAGAAAAAGTCAACATTAGCGTTTTCTACACCTATTACTCTATATATCAGCTAAAAGAAGCATTCCACTATTAAATCAGAATGTAGTATCTACAAAGATTGAGAGTGATATATAGTGCAGACAATACAATCACGTTTGTAGGGTTTATTACTACTTATATTTTTGTTTTAAAAATTGGGTAAACATAGAATAATTTCTTGGAGGTAACTGTATGACAGAGATAACCAGACTGTAAGACAGTTGGTCTAATGACAAACTCTAGAAAATAGCAGCCAATTCATATGCAATCAACTTATAAATATGGCCGATGGTACTAAATGAATTGTAATATAGACAGTTTGATGATCTTATATAAAGACTTTCTGTGAAGTTCCAAGCACAACTATACTTAGTAAGAATGTTATTTTCTTTTGCAAGTGGAGATTTAGTGAAACACTTTAAAAAATCTGTTCCAAGCCAACCAGTTAATTGATTTGTCATCTGACAACAATTTGTGGTTATCCTGCGAGCAATGGTCCTTGAATCAATGACATGAACATTAATTTATGATTCTGAAAAATAAAGAATCAAGAGGACTTCATGCATGACTTGCCGTGCTTTTAAAATTGTGAAGTAAGTGTGATAATAAAAATGGTAGTAATAATAGTAGTAGCTACCGTATTCCAAGGGAATGCAAAGCCAGGAAATACATTATTTCATTTAATTCTTATAGTAATCCAAGGAGCTGGGTATTATTCTTTCTATGTTTTCAGTAAGGAAATGACTCAGAGAGTTTCAGGAACTTTCCCAAGGTCACACAGCTAGCAAGCAGCAGCAGAAGCCTGAAAATTGTCACTCCTCTTTGTTAATGACAGTTGCCAGATGACTATGCTAGAAACTCTTTAGGTATAAAAGCAATTCAAGAGAATATAAATGAGTCATTCCTGGACTTCTTAGCAAAGAGACCTTCATTTTCTGCATTTACATTTCAAAAGACTATATGATAAAGAAATCATTTGCTATTGCTAGATAAGTGCTCCTTCAAGCAAGAAATTTAAAACCCGTTTTTAAAAAATAGGCAAAAAAGAAAGAAAGAAAAAGTACCAGCTCTAATTTCCTCTCTATATTAGACAACCACAAAAGACACTTGAAATTTTGGCATTAAAAGCAGGCTGCCCAGAATGACTGCAATCTCTAAGAGTTTGCATTTTAAATGAAACAGTTGCCTCTGTGACATAAATCAAGATATTCCATACATTTATGAAGTTGGAGGCCTGCTTTATTTGTGTTCATATTGTTAACAACCTTCTGGCATATTCTGGAATGTATCTCTTTCTTTTCATCTATTTTCCCAGCACAGTTTAACTCTACTGGCATGGGGATTTTTGTCTTCTTTATTCAGTATCCTCAGCACCTATAAGAGGGTTTGAAATAGTAGGTATTCACTATATATTTGTTAGTTAACAACTTAATAAATCAATTAATATGATATAAAATATATTGAAGAAAAATGCTATCAAATTTTGTGTGTGCGTGTCTTGAAATTGTCACACAACTCAGAAGCCGAGTTCCTCTGAAGCCATCATTTGCGTATCTGAGAAGTTACTTTTCATGATACCCAGGACGAATTCAAAACTGTTCAAAGTATTTTTTCCTTATAAAATCAGATGGGCTGGAAGTCTAAAAGGATTATTAATACCTAGACTACATCAAGAAGAAAATTCTCCAATTCCAATGTTATCCCATTTCAAAGCCTACCCTTTGTAGGTTTGTATATAAAATATGCTCTGCCTTCTTTCAAAAACAATTGGCAACAGCTTAGACCAAAATAACTTAATCAATCCCTGGAAAGATTTTTTATTTTTCAACTCATCCTGTTGCTTTACCCTGAGAAGCCTTAAAAATGGTCTTAGAGCTGCTGGAATTCCCTTAAACTAGTCTCTTAAGGAAACTATCAGGAAGATTTATGTGGCAGCCTGCTTACTTGTCTGCCTGTCTTCCAAGGGGCTGAACTTTAACTGCTAAATTAACTTAGTCCCTTTGGCATTTGGGGACTTACTATAAGGGAAGTTATATATTTTTTTCTCTCTCCTAATATCTACTTCAGCCTATTTGATAAAAACTTCTATCCCACTAGAAATCTTAGAAAGAAAACCTCACCCATTTTTTGGACCCCTTTCTCTCTCTCTTCTACCCTAGAGAACAGTAGCTGTGTAAATTAAGATAATGCTACCTGTTGTAACAAATCTTCAACTTTCAATGGCTTAGCTCAGCACAATGGAGATACCTTTTTCACTCATGTAACAGTACCAGTACCATGCCATTAGATCTAACTGTCTTTCATAAAGTGGCTTAAGAATGTAGACCCCTCCCTTGAATGGCTCCACCATTTGTTAGGGTCTTGAAAATGTCTACCTCTAAGTACCCAATGAGAAAAGGAAAGAGATGGAGAATAAGGTGCATCATGGTTCAGAACTGACATACATACTTTCTATTAATATTCCATTAGTGAAAAAATGTCATATGATTACACCTGGAGGCAAGAGGTGGACTGGAACACATAGTCTTTGGCTGGGAACCTGCCTTCCAGGGAAAACTCCAAAATAAGGAAAGGGTACACATTATTTTATAAAATGTTTGGTGGATTGCATGCACCCTGCCAAAGTGAGACTGTGGGACCCTGCCCTGCACTGGGGAAGTCAGATGGTTGGGTTGGATAAGTCTGTTTGCAGATGCGTTATGTCACTTCCTATTTGGTGCTTTGTTGTTGAAATGGTCCACCTGGAGTTATCTCTGTCTTGTGGTTAGCCCTCCAGGGCAGACTAGAAGAACCTGCAGAGGAGGCTTGCAGTTGTCAGTTTTCCAATTTGTGACTAGGTGAGTAAGTTCAACTCACAGGGAAAGTGGAATAAAATGCCCCTGTTGGCCTCAAATTCAAGCTTATTGTAGTATCTAGGCTTATCAACAACACATCTTATTTATTTATTTATTTATTTATTTTTGATACAAGGTTTCACTCTATTGCCCGGGCTGGAGTGCAGTGATACAATCTTGGTTCACTACAACATCTATCACCTTGGCTCAAGCGATCCTACCACTTCAGCCTCCTGAGTAGTTGGGACTACAGAAACGCACCACCATGCCTAGCTAATTTTCTTTTCTATTCTTTTTTGTTTTGTTTTGTTTTGTTTGTAGAGATGCAGTTTTGCCAAGTTGGGACTCCCGAGCTTAAGTGATTTGCCCACCTTGGCCTTCCAAAGTGCTGGAATTACAGGCATGAGTCAACACATCTGGCTCACATCTGGCTCACTTCTGACATTTTTCTAAGTTTCTGTTAGATAGAGGAATATAGATAGATAGCTAGATAGATAGCCAGATAAATAGCCAGATAGATAGATATATTGATAGAGAAAAAGGAGAAAAAAATCGAAGCTCTATAATTAAGTTGAAGGATAGCCAAATTTAATTTTCTTAAAGTAATTATTACTCTTACTTGAGCTTTTCAAAGTGGCTTAAAGAAAATAAACCACCAAGACTCTTGTAAACACTTTAGAAAACAAAAAATATATATTAAATCCTTAACCTTCCAAATAATCTGAATTCTTGACATTTAAATAGCTTTCCCAAGATAAAACTAAAGGCTCAAAAACGAAGTAAATGTTTAATGGAAGCATACTTTGATTCCTTTGAACTTGCTGCCAGCCATTGTTCAGTCTCCTTGTTGGGTTTAGGTTTGCAGGTTTTTGCCTAAGCTCTTCAAATTTCAAACCTGTTTCTTCAGAGTGGCATTAGCCCCTACCTATATGTGAACCAGACACAACTTCTTTTTGTGCCATGCCACAATACTGTAGTGATCTTTTAAAGTGTTCTGGGTGGAATTTCAAGGGGGAAACGGCAAAGCTCTCCAAGGAGGTACTTGGGTGGCCTAGCATTGAAGACAGAGAAAGATTGCAGAGAGAACCAAGCAACCAATAAATCCTGGTTATCCATTTAAATATAGCCACAACTTTAGTACAATAAGCCTTAGCCACAGTGGCACAGGGAGTTGGACTCAGCTCTCTGGCGACTGGCACACAAGCTACATTGAATTGGCAGAGGAGGAGCTGGCTTGCTCACAGTCCAAATACGAATGACGCATTAAGTGTGAATTAGGAAAAAAAAAAAAAAAAACCACAACATTTTAAGACATGTGTGGCCTCTTCTCTCTCCTGGCTGTTTTGGAATCAGTGTTTCATTCACGGAAACAGAATCACAAGTAAAACCTTACTGGATTTTAACTTCTCAATCAATATGGAGTCATTTTTGACATGATCCTGTAGCACCTATTTTCTTTTCTTTATTTTTCTTCAACAACAATGTTTAAAACAAATTAAATGTAGATTTGAATACAGTCCCACACTGGTTACCTTCTTTGGCAGGAGAATCCTCAAACATAGTTTGGAAGTGACGTCTATACACATCAAGTTAACTAAAATGTAGCAAGTAACACCAAATCACGGGCTTATCCAGAACATTAATTAGAAAAAGGTCCTGATAGTGGTCGTTTAAACAGTAAGACATCAGTGAAGAAAGACATAAAGAAGAGATATAATGGATTGCCTGTTAATTTTCATTTTATTGTAATTTGCACATTTCAAATAACCTGAACAACAAAACAGCCAACTAGGTTAATGATTTACGTCAAGTCTTCATTTCCAACAAAGTTAGTAGATTACTGCATGAAAACAGACTGTTGATGGAAACTGTTGGAAATGAACTCCCTCAAATTTTTTGTTTGTTTGTTTGTTTGAGACGGAGCAAGGCTGGAGTGCAGTGGGTTTGATTTGGGCTCACTGCAAGCTCCGCCTCCCGAGTTCACGCCATTCTCCTGCCTCAGCCTCCCTAGTAGCTGGGATTACAGGCACCCACCACCGCGCTCGGCTAATTTTTTGTATTTTTAGTAGAGACAGGGTTTCACCGTGTTAGCCAGGATGGTCTGGATCTGCTGACCTCATGATCTGCCCGCCTCCACCTCCCAAAGTGCTGGGATTACAGGCGTGAGCTACTGTGCCCGGCCGAAGTCCCTCAATTTTTAAACAGCAGTAAGTTTTTATATTGTTATTTTAGGGGAACCCTTTTCAGGGTTATAGATTCATGTGAGAATAGATTCATGTGAGGAGAGATCATGTAGGTTCTTCTTTATTTTCTAGAGTTGGCTATTTAAAAGCCTACTGCTGAGAAAAATGAAAGGGATATCTTATGCCTGTCCCATCTTTCTATTTTGGAGTCAGATAACTTGTTTTCCACCAGAGTCTCAGTCATACCTGACTTAGATAATTTAGAAGATGAGATTTTGGAACTTTTTTTTTTTTTTTTTTTTTTGAGATAAAATCTCGCCTGTTGCCCAGGCTGGAGTGCAGTGGCAGGATCTCCGCTCACTGCAAGCTCCGCCTCCCGGGTTCACACCATTCCTGCCTCAGCCACCTGAGTAGCTGGGACTACAGGTGCCCGCCACCGCTCCCGGCTAATTTTTTGTATTTTTAGTAGAGACAGGGTTTCACCGTGGTCTGGATCTCCTGACCTCGTGATCCGTATGCCTCGGCCTGCCAAAGTGCTGGGATTACAGGCGTGAGCCACCGCGCCCGGCCTGGACTTTTTTTATGTAGTTGTACGTGGATGAGATTTTGGATTAGAAGCTGAGGCTAGAATGGGTTAAGCTTTTGGATGGAGGTGAATGCATTTTGTACATTGCAAGAATATAATTTCATGGGACCAGAGAGTAAAAGGGTGTAGACCGAATAGTATCACCAAAAAAGTCATGTCCAGCTGGATTCTCAGAATGTGGTCTTATTTGGGAATCAGGTCTCTGCAGATATAATTAGTTGAGAGGAGTCATAATGGATTAGGTTGGGCCCTAAATCCAATATGAATGGTTTCCTTGTAAGAAGACAGAGTTGCAGAGCAACACAGAAAGAAGACTCTGTGAAGACAGACGAAAGGACTGGAGTGATGCAACTACAAAGCAAGAAATGCCAGGGATTGCTGGCAACAGAAGCTAAAAAAGGTAAGGAAGTATTCCTCTCTAGATCCTTCAGAGGAAGCAAGGTCCTGCTGACACCTTGATTTCCAGCTTTTAGCCCTCAGAACTATGACAAAATACATTGTTGTTGTTTAAAGCAGGAGTTCCCAATCCCCAGGCCAGGGACCTTGGAGTATTCTCATAGGAGCATGAACTCTATTGTGAACTGTGCAGGTGAGGGATCTAGGTTGCGCAGGCCCCATCCCATCCTACCCCATCCCGCTCCATGGCAAAACTGTCTTCCAAGAAACCAGTCCCTGAGGCCAAAAAGACTGGGAACTGTTGGTTCAAAGGGAATAAGAAAAATCTCTGTGAAAAGATATAAAAGTAGTTCTACTTTGGTGGCAAAAATGGAAATACTATATATCTGTGTGTGTGTGTGTATATTTATATCTATACCCACATAAACACTGGAAAAGTAAATGATAAAGACAGGATAATGTTTTAGAGAGTTCATAAAAATGAGCTGGAAGAATAGGAATGGGAGTGATGTTTTTCTGAGTATTTTGATATTTGAACTCTATATTAAAAATTAAAAAATAATTAAATCTAAAGAATGAAAAAGAAAATTCTCAATTGGAGTTTAAATAGAAATAAGTGAATCCAATCATATATTGAAATGACTGGTGAACTAGGTAGAAAAAAATTCATACAGTTTTGGACATAATATCTGACTATATATCCAAAATAAATTACATGGCCAATTGAGAGAACTTAAATATGATTTATATATAAGACAGTATTATGAAATGATTTGTAATTTTCTACATTTCCAAAAATTTCCCAAATTTCTATAAACACTTCCAAAAAATATTGTGTATTTTCGGAGAGTGGTAATGGTATGTGGTATTTTTTTTTTTTTTTTTAGAGACAGTGTCTTGCTCCATTACCCAGGTTGGAGTGCAGTGGCATGTTCATAATTCACTGCAAATTCACACTCCAGGGTTCAAGAGGTCTTCCTGCTTCAGCTTTCCAAGTAGCTGGGACTACAGACACATGACAGTGTGCCCAATTAATTTTATAAAATGTTTATAAAATTTTATAATTTATATTTTAAAATTTAAATTCTAAATTTTTGTTTTTAATTTAATTTTATTGTTTCCTCGGTAGAAATGGAGTTTGACTGTGTTGCCTAGGCTCATCTTGAACTAATTTTAATTCTTTTTTTCTTGGTAGAGGTGGAGTTTCACTGTGTTGCCTAGGCTTATCTTGAACTCCTGGCCTCAAGGGATCCTTCCGACTTGGCCTTCCAAAGCGCTGGGACTACAGGCGTGAGGCTGGCCTTGTAATTCTTAAGAGATGCATTTTATATTTTTTAGAGAAACATTGCCATAATGCCTACAACTTACTTTTAAATAGATTATATACATAGTTAACAATAATGTTTACATGTACACGTAATTGTGTACTTGAAATTTACTAAGATAATAGATCTTAAGTATTCTCACCACACACAAAAAGGTAACTATATGGTGTGATTAATATGTTAATTAATTTGATTGTGGTAATCATTTTAAAATGTACATGTGTGTCATATCATCATCACATTGTATACCTTAAGTACATACAATCTTTGTCAAACATACCTCAATAAAGCCAGAAAATATGCAATATAGGGAAAACACATAAAAATATATAATTTTTAACTTTTGAGCTTGACTTTGTTGCCAAATCATATCAGTCATTCCATGAAATACCCATATAATATAATGGTTAAGAACACAATTTCTAGAACTAGAAAATCTAGGTTTAATCCCAGCTTTAGCTTTATAATCTCAGGTAAGTTATTTAACCTCTGTGTGCCTCAGTTTCCTCAGCTGCAAAATTGTGATAGCAATAGTACCTAGCTCATATAAAGTTAAACACATACAAATAGAAAGAAGAAACTGTGTACATGTATATATAAATAATATTAATATACATATATAATTAGCAAATATAAATAAAAGGCATATGGCAATCACTATATTCTTCTTTATGCATTCTGTAGGCTTGAACATTTTCAAGATAGCTGGAGAAAAATTAATCAGCTAAATTTTACACCTTGGAATGTGACTGTTTAATCGTGGAAAGTAACTGAATAATTTTGGAATCGGGTAGAGATAAAAAATTAAAGCCAGATATTTAGAGGAAAAAAACAGTTTCTACTGGACATGGTTTGCAGCAGTTATTAAAAAAACAATCAAACCAATCCTTCTTTGTACCCCAAAGATCGGGCTGTTTGGTGTATTTATTATGCAGGAACCACCACCCCATAAAGTGGCTGCTTTTAAAATTTTTATTGACATTTCCTGTATTATATTCATCCCTGAAACCTTCACAGCAGCCAAGTCGAACTTTTCTTGTCAGCAGAGGAAAAAACAATTCAGTGTCATTAAACACTTTGAAACTGCCATTATAACTCATTCTCTGATGAAGGCAATATACTGGAAATGAATTATCAAGGAGAAGATAAACAAAGAAAATTGAAGGGAAATCTTCCGACGCTGGAGGACTATCTTTTTACTTTTAGCCTGCTCTGCACTGTAACTCAGAAGTGGAGGTATGTGTGGGTGTGGGAGTGGGACTGATGCTTGCAGGCTGCCTTTCCCAGGTTCCAGTGACAGCTGGCTTGCAGCTGGTTTTGGTCAAAGGGAGACTAAAAAGGAAATGAAGAGTAGAAGGGATGCAGAGAGAGGCCAGGGTCTTTATCTCCCTCCTCTGGTCGGGTGGGTTCTTCTACAGCATCAGAGTCTCTGGCTCCAGCCTCCCCCAGATAGGCCTTAGATGATTCCAGCTTCTACTGTGTGAGCATAGTTGGGTTCTGGTAACAACTTACCTTATACTCTGGAGCCTCGGGGCTTCTGTTGCCTCTTACTGCTGCCAGTTTCAGGGCTTCCTCCCCATCAACTGCTGGCATCTCATCTTTTCTATTTCCTGTTTAAATAATCCCTTTATAAATTCCTCATGTTTCAAATATGCAGAATTATTTTTTCCTGATTCAGGATGTGACTGGAAAATGTGAAGTAAAAAGAAAATGAACTTCAGAACAGTCATATATGAAGACAGAGAAAATTAAGAGAGAATGGCAAGTATTCTGATAGAATATTAACCAATATATATTATTCTCTTCTACAGAACCTTTAACCTACTATTTTTAACTTTTGAACTTGGTTTTGTTGCCACATCTCATCAGTCATCCTATCACAACAGCAATATAGCATAACGACTAAGAACATAATTTCTGAAACTGTACAATCTAGGTTTAATCCTAGTTTTAGCTTCGTAACCATAGGTAAATTATTTAATGTCGGTGCCTTAGTTTCCTCATCTGCAAAATGAAGGTAGTGATAATACCTATGTTATATGGAGTTGAATTATGTAAAAAGGCAGCATTCAGTAAATGTTATTTAATGCATGTGTTTACTTACTTTATTTTATATAGTAAACTTATAAACAAACTGATATTGGCAATGCTGCCTTTCCCATATTATAATTTTTATGTCAGATCACAGCTTTCAAAGAACTTTTAGATACATGACTTCATTCCACTTAACAATTTAGTTGAAGTAAGTAAAATAGGCTTTATTATCCCAATACAGACAATAAAACTTAATCTGTAAGAGATCACTAGCAAGAGAGAGATAAGCAAAATTAAAACAAGTCTGTTGATCCCTAGTTGAGAACTTTTCTGTGACATCATTAGTCACATTTTTGGGATACTACCATACTTACTTTTAACACATTCTCTTAACTTCACCTTGCCAAAATAATGTATAAAGAGTAAAAATAGTTGAGCGCCAATGATTAAATATAATCTCATAGGTAGCTTTATTACATTTAATATTTTCATTTTTAAGAAAAAATCATCACATATTTATAATATCAAGAAAACAAAAACAAATTGGAAGGAGCAACCAATGATAAAATTAACAAAGTAGTTAATATAGAATCAAGAGATGGGTGCTGTACAATTTGAAAGCATGTAATTAACTCTGAGTTATAAGAATCTGTGGGGAAAGTAGACAACTTCAGAGATAACATACTGAAAAGACCTAGGAGAAAGAGAGACATGTAGGTGGGGTATAATTCATAAGCTCTATTACCTCAGGTTCATTCAGTGTTATGAGTTATTTTATTCATCATTGTTTCCAAGGAAACAATAGTTAACTCATTTCATGGTTTAATATCTTGCAATCACATATACCATTTTATACATGACATGAACATAATGGTTCTTACTCTACAATTCATCTATGTGCTTCAAACTCCCACATACAGTACCCATTGAAATCAGTTAAACAGTGAATTTAACCTGAATAATTACATAGTACTTTAGGTATTTTCTCACTATATTCAATGATCTAATGTTAAAAATAGACCACTACACCCACATTTATTCAATCGGGTAGAGGGTAGCCAGAATATATTTATTTGCTTTCATTATTATATTAACATAAAATATGTCATTAATTCTTTAAAATGAATTTTGAATTATGAGTTATCAATGCATGCCAGTCTTTTCAAATATTTTTCTTATACAACTCTCATGATAAAAACATAAACATAACATGCATATATGAAAGAAAAAGTAAAAACTTTGAAGATTTCCAAACTGTGCCTCATGAAAACAACATTTTTCTTCATATTTGTTACAAATACAGCGAAATTTTTAAGTAAAAGTTTTCTAAACTTTTAAGACACAGAATATTTGAAACCTTGTAAAAGCTTACATTTATAATGTTCAGTAATTCATTCATATATTTGATATCTTGGACAGACACTATTCAATGAATAGGAAAACATATTATCTAGAAATAATTACATCATAAAATTGATTAGCATCAGGTAACAGAAAGATAGCATTAATGAGTTCAGTCTTGATAATGAGGACATATAGATTGCTAAGTAAAACTTAGAGGCACTCCAAACACAACACTGGCAGAAAAGAAGGGCTATCAGAGAAAATATAGCATAGTACAACATTACTGCAAAAATAGAAAAAGAGATCATTTGCAAGATTTCAAGTAGCTGTTCAAATACTTTTAGATCATTGTAGAAAAAGAAACACTTAAGGACAGAAAACTGCACTTTGTGAGCATGCATAGACAAATCATGGACATTTCCATAAATTATTAATAAGTATTCTGATGCAAAGAGTTGACAATTCTAGTGGATCTCAATTTAGGATGAGAATCCTGAGTCATAGTCATATAGAAAAGATTAGTAAAACTGTATTATTCAGTAAGCAAATATTTCCCTAGATCAGAACAGATGAAATTTTCAAACTCTACAAGGTAAGGATTTTTACAGTTTCTGAGAGAAGGTAACGGAAATATTTTTAGAGCTCTGGCTTTGTTGATATCTACATCTGTTTATAACTAGCTAGCTGGTTAGTTTTGTGTGTGTGTGTGTGCTTTAAGTATATTTTAAATATCCTAAACAAAATATTAGCAAAGTGAATCTAACAAACATATGTAACATTTTGTTGAGAATATTCTTATAGAAAGAATAATACACCACGAACAAGTGGGATTTATTTCAGGGATGCAAGACTGGTTCAACATTTAAAAATCAATTAATGTTATCCATCACATTGACAAACTAAAGAGGAAAAGTCATATATTAATAAATGAAGAAAAAGCAGTTGAAGAAATTCAACATTCAAGATTAAAAAAAACAACAAATTAGGAGAGGACTTCCTGAACTTGTTAAGGAACATCTACAAAATCCTATAGCTAACATCATACATAATGGTGAGAAACACAAATCTCTTACACTAAGTTCAGGGAAAAAGCAAGACTGTTCTCTATCCCCATAGCTTTTCAACATTATATAGGAAATTAAAGCTAATGCAATGAAAAAGAAAAGAAAAGGTAGATAAATTGGAAAAGAAGAAATTAAGCTGTCTTTGTTTCTCAGGTGACATGTTTACCCATGGAGAATATCCAAAGAAACTGACAAGAAAAAAAATCTGAAACTAATAAGCAATTATAGCAAGGTTTCAGAATAAATGATTAATGTACAAAAGACAATTACTTTTTTATGCACCACCAATTAAAAATGAGACTTGAATTGTAAAATACAATGTCACTCATATTAGCACCCAAAAATGAAATAGAAATAAATGAAGCAACATATGTACAAGATCTATATGAGAAAAACTATAAAAATCTGATAAAATATCTACGAAAAACTAAATAAATGAAGAGAGTCCATGTTCATGGAAAGAAAGACTAAATATTGTCAAGTTGTCAGTTCTTTCCAACTTGATCTACAGACTCAACACAATCTCAGTCAAAACCTCAGCAAATTATTTTGTGGACACCAACAAACTGAATCTAAAGTTTATATGGTGAGGCAAAAGATGCAGAACAGCTAGCACAATACTATGAAAAGAGCAAATCAGAGTACTTACACTATCCAATTTCAAGCCTCACAATGAAGTCACAGTAAGTAAGAAAGTGTGATATTGGCAAAAGAATAGACAAATAGATCAATGGAACAGAAATAGGTACACATAAATGTAATTAACTGATTTCTGACAAAGAAGCAAAGCAAAACAAAGATAGTTGCTTCAACAAATGGTTCTGGAACAAATGGATAGCCACATGCCAAATTTAAAAATAGAAGAAGAATTTAGGCACAGACGTTATACCCTTTACAAAAATTAATTCAAAATGGAAGCTGGACCTAAATGTAAAGTGCATATCTATAAAACTCCTAGAAGATAACAGAAGAACAAGTAATCAAATTTGGGTATGCTGTTGACCTTTTAGATAAAACACCAAAGGAGTAAACCATGAAAAAATAATTGATAAGCTGAAATTTATTAAAATTAAAAACTTTGACTGTGAAAGACAATGTCAACAGAATGAGAAGATAAGCCACCAACTAGGATAAAATATTTATAAAAGACACATCTAAAAAAGGCCTGTTATTCAAAAGATACAAAGAACTCTTAAAGCTCACCAAAGAAGAGTTTTCATAAGCATATGAATAAAATGTTCAACATCACATGTTGTTAGGGAATTACAAATTGAAACAATGAGATACCACTCCATACCCAGTAGAATGGCTAAAATCTAGAACACTGACAACATCAAGTTCCAGTGAGGATGTGAAACAACAGGATCTCTCATTCATTGCATTTGGGAATGCAAAATGGTGTAGCCACTTTGAAAGACAGTTGGCAGTTTCCAAAACTAAACACACTCTTATCATATTATCCAGAAGTCACCCTCCTTTGTATTTACCTAAAGGAGTTAAAAACTAATTAACATACAAAAACTTGCAGGAGGATGTTTTAACAGCTTTATTTATAATTGCCAAAACTGAGAAGTAACCAAGATGATCTACTTTAGGAATGGATAAATAAAGTGAAGTAATCCAGAAAATTGAACATTATTCAGTACTAAAAAGAAATGTGCCATCAAAACATGCAAAGACATAGATAAAGTTTAAATGCTTATTACTAAGTAAAATACACTTGTCTGAAAAGGCAACATACTGTATTATTCCAATTATATAACATTCTGGAAAAAGCAAAATTGGTGTGGTCACACTGCCTCTCTAGATTCCTCCTCTCTGGGCAGGACCTCTCTGAAGGGAAGGCAGCAGCCCCAGTCAGGGGCTTATAGATAAAACTCCCATCTCCCTGGGACAGAGCACCTGGGGGAAGGGGTGGCTGTGGGCACAGCTCCAGCAGACTTAAATTTTCCTGTCTGCCAGCTGTGAAGAGAGCAGATCTCCCAGCACAGAAGTCAAGCTGTGCTTCCTCAAGTGAGTCCCTGACCCCCATGCCTTCTGACTGGGAGACACCTCCGAGCAGGGGTCAACAGACACCTCATACAGGGGAGCTCTGGCTGGCATCTGGTGGGTGCCCCTCTGGGGTGAAGCTTCCAGAAGAAGAAGCAGGCAGCAATCTTTGCTGTTCCACAATTTCTGCTTGTGATACCCAGGCAAACAGAGTCTGGAGTGGGTCTCCAGCCAACTCCAGCAGACCTGCAGCAGAGGCCTTGTCTATTAGAAGGAAAACTAACAAACAGAAAGGAATAGCATCAACATCAACAGAAAGGAAGTTCACACAAAAACTCCATCTGAAGGTCACCAACAGCAAAGACTAAAGGTAGATAAATCCACGAAGATGAGGAAAAAACAGCAAAAAAGACTGAAAATTCCAAAAACCAGAATGCCTCTTCTTCTCCAAAGGATCATACCTCCTCACCAGCAAGGGAACAAAACCGGATGGAGAATGAGTTTGATGAATTGACAGAATTAGGCTTCAGAAGGCGGGTGATAACAAACTCATCCAAGCTAAAGGAGCATATTCTAACCCAATGCAAGGAAGCTAAGAACCTTGGAAAAAGGTTAAAGGAATTGTTAACTAGAATAACCAGTTTAGAGAAGAACATAAATGACCTGATGGAGCTGAAAAACACAGCATGAGAACTTCATAAAGCATACACAAGTCTCAATAGCCAAATCAATCAAGCGGAAGAAAGGATATCGGAGATTGAAGATTGTGGGGAAAAGAAAGAGAGATCAGACTGTTACTGTGTCTATATAGAAATAAGTAGACATAAGAGTCTCAATTCTGTTCTGTATTTGAGATGCTGTTAGTCTGTGACCCTACCCCCAATCTTGTCCTTGCAAGAGACATGTGCTGTGGTGACTCAAGGTTTAACGGATTTGGGCTGTGCAGAGTGTGCTTTGTTAAACAAGTGCCTGAAGGCAGCTTGCTGGTTAAAAGTCATCACCATTCGCTTAATCTCAAGTACCCAGGGACACATACACTGCTGAAGGTCGCAGGGACCTCTGCCTAGGAAAGTTAGGTATTGTCCAAGGTTTCTCCCCACATGATAGTCTGAAATATGGCCTCGTGGGAAGGGAAAGACCTAATCGTCCCCCGATCTGACACCCTTGAAGGGTCTGTGCTGAGGAGAATTAGTATAAGAGGAAAGAAGGCTTCTTGGCAGTTGAGATAGAGAAAAACCATCTGTCTCTTGCCTGTCCCTGGAAAATGGAAGATATGGGTGTAAAACCCGATTGTATGTTCTACTTCCTGAGAAAGGAGAAAACCGCCTTAGGGCTGAAGGTGGGACATGCTAGTGTGCTATAAAGCACCAAGACAAGATTAGAGAAAAAAGAATGAAAAGCAACAAACAAAGCCTCCAAGAAATACGGAACTATGTGAAAAGACCAAACCTACATTTGATTGGTGTACCTGAAAGTGATGAGGAGAATAGAACCAAGTTGGAAAACACTCTTCAGGATGTTATCCAGGAGGACTTCCTCAACCTAGCAAGACAGGCCAACATTCAAATTTAGGAACTACAGAGAACACCACAAAGATACTCAAGAAGAGAAACCCCAAGACATATAATCTTCAGATTCACCGAGGTTCAAATGAAGGAAAAACTGTTAAGGGCAGCCATAGAGAAAGGTCAAGTTACCCACAAAGGGAAGTCCATCAGACCAATAGCAGATCTCTCTGCAGAAACCCTACATGCCAGAAGACAGTGGGGACCAATATTCAACATTCTTAAATGATATGAAATCCAGAATTTCATATCCGGCCAAACTAAGCTTCATAAGTGAAGGAGAAACAAAATCTTTTACAGACAAGGAAATGCTGAAAGATTTTGTCACTACCAGGCCTGCCTTAAAAGAGCTCCAGAAGGAAGCACTAAATATGAAAAGGAAAAGCTGGTACCAGCCACTGCAAAAACATACCAAATTGTAAGGACCATCAACACTATGAAGAAACTGCATCAATTAATGGACAAAATAACCAGCTAGTATCATAATGACTGGATCAGATTCACACATAACAATATTAACCTTAAATGTAAACAAGCTAAATGCTCCAATTAAAAAACACAGACTGTCAAATTGGATACAGAGTCAAGATCCATCTGTGTGCTGTATTCAGGAGACCCATCTCATGTGCAAAGACACACATTGGCTCAAAATAAAGGGATGGAGGAATATTTACCAAGCAAATTGAAAGTTAAAAAAAGCATGGGTTGCCATCCTAGTCTCTGATAAAACAGACTTTAAACAAACAAAGATAAAAAAGACAAAGAAGGTCATTATATTATGGTAAAAGGATCAATGCAACAAGAAGAGCTAACTATTCTAAATATATATGCAACCAATACAGGAGCACCCAGATTCATAAAAGAAGTTATTAGAGACCTACAAAGAGACTTAGAGTCCCACTGAATAATAGTGAGGAATTTAACACCCACTGTGAATATTAGACAGATCAACGAGACTGAACATTAAGAAGGATATTCAGGACTTGAACTCAGCTCTGGATGAAGTGAACCTGATAGATATCTACAGAACTCTCCACCTCAGATCAACAGAATATACATTCTTCTCAGAACCACATCACACTTATTCTAAAATCAACCACATAATTGGAAGTAAAACACTCCTCAGCAAATGCAAAAGAATGGAAATCATAACAAATAGTCTCTCAGACCACAGGGCAATCAAATTAAAACTCAGGATTAAGAAATTCACTCAAAACCACACAACTGCATGGAAACTGAACAACCTGCTCCTGAATGACTACTTGGTAAATAGTGAAATAAAGGCAGAAATAAATAAGTTCTTTGAAATCAATGAGAGCAAAGAAACATGTACCAGAATCTCTGAGACACAGCTAAAACAGTATTTACAGGGAAATTTATAGCACTAAATTCCCACAGGAGAAAGCAGGAAAGATCTAAAATCGACACACTAACATTACAATTAAAAGAGCTAGAGAAGCAAGAGCAAACAAATTCAAAAGCCATCGGAAGACAGGAAATAACTAAGATCAGAGCAGAACTGAAGGAGATAGAGATATGTAACACCCTTCAAAAAATCAGTGAATCAAGGAGCTGGTTTTTTGAAAAGATTAACAAAATGGACCATTAGTCAGACTAATAAAGAAGAAAAGAGAGAAGAACCAAATACACACAACAAAAATGATAAAGAGGATATCACCACTGATCCCACAGAAATGCAAATTACCATCAGAGAATACTATAAAAGCCTCTATGCAAATAAACTAGAAAATCTAGAAGAAATGGATACATTCCTGGGCACATACACCCGAACTAAGACTAAACTAGGAGGAAGTCAAATCCCTGAATAGACTAATAACAAGTTTTGAAATTGATAGCCTACCAACCAAAAAAAGCTAGGACCAGATGGATTCACAGCCGGATTCTACCAGAGGTACAAAGAGGAGCTGGTACCATTCCTTCTGAAACTTCCAAATAATAGAAAAAGAGGAACTCCTCCCTAACTCATTTTATGAGGCCAGCATCATTCTGATACCAAAACCTGGCAGAGACACACAAAAAAAGAAAATTTCAAACCAATATACCTGTGAACATCAATGCAAAAATCCTTAATAAAATACTGGCAAACTGAATTCAGCAGGACATCAAAAAGCTCATCCACCACGAAGAAGTCGGCTTCATAACTGAGATGCAAGTCTGGTTCAACATATGCAAATCAATAAACGCAATGCAATGCATAAACAGAACCTATGACAAAACCACATGATTATCTCAATAGATGCAGAAAAAGCTTTCGAAAAAATTCAACACCATTCATGCTAAAAACTCTCAATAAACTAGGTATTGATGGAATATATCTCAAAATAATAAGAGCTATTTATGACAAACCCACAGACAATATCATACTGAATGGGCAAAAATTGAAAGCATTCCCTTTGAAAACCGGCACAGGACAAGGATGCCCCCTCTCACCACTCCTATTTAACATAGTATTGGAACTTCTGGCCAGGGCAATCAGGCAAAAGAAATAAATAAAGGATATTCAAAAAGGAAGCAAGGAAGTCAAATTGTCTCTGTTTGCAGATGACATGATTGTATATTTAGAAAACCCCATTGTCTCAGCCCAAAATCTCCTTAAGCTGATAAGCAACTTCAGCAAAGTCTCAGGATACAAAATCAGTGTGCAAAAATCACAAGCATTCCGATGTATCAATAACAGACAAACAGAGAGCCAAATCATGAGTTAACTCCCATTTGCAATTGCAACAAAGAGAATAAAATACCTAGGAATACAATTTACAAGGATGTGAAGGACCTCTTCAAGGAGTACTACAAACCACTGCTCAAGGAAATAAGAGAGGACACAAACAAATGGAAAAACATTCCATCCTCATGGATAGAAAGAAGGAATATCATGACAATGGCCATACTGTCCAAAGTAATTTATAGATTCAATACTCTTCCAATCAAACTAACATTGACTTTCTTCACAGAATTAGAAAAAAAACTACTTTAAATTTCATATGGAACCAAAAAAGAGCTTGTATAGCCAAGACAATCCTAAGCAAAAAGAACAAAGCTGGAGACATCATGCTACCTGACTTCAAACTATAATACAAGGCTATAGTAACCAAAACAGCATGATACTGGTACCAAAACAGATATATAGACCAATGGAACAGAACAGAGGTCTCAGAAGTAATGCCACACATCTACAACCATGTGGTCTTTGACAAACCTGACAAAAACAGCAATGGGGAAAGGATTCCCTATTTAATAAATGATGTTGGGAAAACTGACTAGCCATATGCTGAAAACTGAAACTGGACCCCTTCCTTATACCTTATACAAAAATTAACTCAAGATGTATTAAAGACTTAAATGTAAGACCTACAAACCATAAAAACCCTAGACAAAAACCTAGGCAATATCATTCAGGACATAGGCATGGGCAAATACTTCATGACTAAAACGCCAAAAGCAATGGCAACAAAAACCAAAATTGGCAAATGGGATTTAATTAAACTTAAGAGCTTTTGCACAGCAAAAGAAGCTAGCATCAGAGTGAACAGGCAACCTACAGAATGGGAGAAAGTTTTTGCAATCTATCTATCTGACAAAGGACTAATATCCACAATCTACAAGGAACTTAAACACATTTAAAAGAGAAAAGCAAACAATCCCATCAAAAAGTGGGTGAAGGATATGAACAGACACTTCTTAAAAGAAGACATTTATGTGATCAAGAAACATGAAAAATAGCTCATCATCACTGGTCATTAGAGAAATGCAAATCAAAACCACAATGAGATACCATCTCACACCAATTAGAATGGTGATCACTAAAACGTAAGGAAACAACAGATGCTGGAGAGCTGGAGAGGATTTGGAGAAATAGTAACGCTTTTATACTGTTGGTGGGAGTGTAAATTAGTTCAATCATTGTGCAAGACAGTGTGGTGATTCCTCAAAGATCTAGAACCAGAAGTACTATTTGATCCAGCAATTCCATTACTGGGTATATACCCAAAGGATTACTAATCATTCTACCATAAAGACACATGCACATGTATGTTTATTGCAGCACTATTAACAGTAGCAAAGACTTGGAACCAACTCAAATGCCCATCAATGATAGACTGAATAAAGAAATGTGGCAGATATACACCATGGAATATTATGCAGCCATAAAGAATAATGAGTTCATGTCCTTTGCAGGAATATAGATGAAGCTGGAAACCATCATTGTCAGCAAACTAACACAGGGACAAAAAAACAAACACTGCATGTTCTCACTCATACATGGGAGTTGAACAATGAAAACGCGTGGACACATGGAGGTGAATTTCACACACTGGGGCCTGCTGGGGGCTGAGTGGCTAGGGAAGGGATAGCATTAGGAGAAATACTTAATGTAGATGATGGGTTGATGGGTGTAGCAAACCACCATGGCATGTGTATACCTATGTAACAAACCTGCATGTTCTGCGCATGTATCCCAGAACTTAAAGAAAAAAAAGTAAAAGAATAGAACAAAGTATACCATGTTAATCCTACTCAAAATAAAGGAGATTTGGTATATTAACAGCAGAGTAGGTTTAACTTTTTAAGATTATTTGTTTCAGAGATGGGATCTCTCTCTGTTGCCCAGGTTGGAGTGCCATAGTGTGATGATCATAGCTCACTGGAACCTCAAACTACTGGACTCAAACAGTTCTACCTCAGCCTCCCAAATAGGTAGGAATACAGGTACACAACACCATGCCTGGTTAATATATATATATTTTTTAATAAATGGGGTCTCACTATGTTGTCCGGGTTGGTCTCCAACTTCTAGCCTCAAGCAATCCTCCCACTTTGGCCTCCCAACATGTACCCGTGTTTCCAGCCAAAAAAGTAAATTTTAAAACATAAAATATTACCAAGCATTACAAGGGTCATTTATTTATCCTGTGGTCAGGATTATAATAATACAGTTGCCAATTTCTTAGGGGCATAACAACTCTAAATTTTTATGCTGTTAATACAAAGTTTCAAAATATATCAAGAAAAAAACTGATAGAAGTACAAAAAAAAAATACCACATATATAGTCTCGGATTTCAACATCACTCTATCAATCATTGATAGAATAAGAAAAGAGACAGTCAATAACATAGAAGACTTGAAATTAACTGTCAACTAACATATCCTAATATATCCTAACATATAACTAACTAAATAACAACTAATATATCCTAATAACTTAATTCTAAGAATAGAGCAATACTTTAATTAAGGAAAAACAGAACATATACCAAGATAGAGCATATGAAGGGCTATCAAATGAGCTTCAATAAATTTTTAAAAATTCTGTTTTCATACTCAAATGAAAAATTAGAAATCAATAACAAAATTTTATCTTTAACTTCCTAAATATTTGGAATCTGACTGATATAGTTTAAAATAGCCCATGGTTCAAAAAGGAAATCAGAAAGCAAATTAGAAAGTATTTTGAAATGAAATGAAAATGAAAAGAAAACACATCTAAATTATGGGATGAATCTTAAATAGTTCTCAGAGTAATATTTATGTCACTATATATTAAAAGAGAAGAAATGATTCAAATTGATGACCTCATCTTATATCTTAAACTAAAAAGTGATAAGAGAAAATTAAATCTAAAGTAAGGAGAGAAGAGCAAACAGTAAGTCTGAGTGACAATAAATGAAATAGAAAACAGAAAAAATAGTGGAGAAAATAATAAAAGCATATATGGTTCTTTCAAAA
This sequence comes from Mandrillus leucophaeus, assembly GCF_000951045.1. Taxonomy (NCBI): domain Eukaryota; kingdom Metazoa; phylum Chordata; class Mammalia; order Primates; family Cercopithecidae; genus Mandrillus; species Mandrillus leucophaeus. The sequence goes on along the minus strand of NW_012110597.1, from coordinate 659,742 downwards.
TATAAAATTGATAAACTCTAGCCCAACTGAAAATTTAAAAAGAGAGGATAAAAGGACACAAACTGCCAATATCAGGAATCAGAGAGGTTATATCCTCAAAGATGCACCACATACAAAAAGATAAGGGAATATGATGTACTACCCTATGCCAGTAAGTTGACAACATATGGAATAACAGATGGCCTGAAAGATAAAATAACAAAGCTTACTTATGAGGAAATGGTAGAATAGCCTATGTATATTAAGTAATTTATACTGGATTTGTAGTTTAAATCCTACCAAAATTAAACTCTATTCATAAATGGCATGCTTATATATGTAGAAAATCTAATGTGATCTTCAAAAAAGTGACTAGAAGAATGAATTAAGCAAGGTTCTGGAATAAAAAAATCATATGCAAAAATTAATTGTATTTCTATATACTCTTAATAGTAATGGCAATCAGAAGTTAAAATTTGAAGTAGTATTTACAATAACTTCAGGGAAAATGAATTATTTATGGATATATTTAACTAAAATGAGTTATAATTGTACATAAATTCTAATACTAAAGTGAAAGAAGACCTAAATAAATGAAGAACTATATAATGTCCCTAGATTAATATGTGGTTAATGTGGTTTAGATATCAGTCCTTCTCAAATTAATATAGAGATTTAATGCAATCTCAATTAAAATTATTGGACTTTTCTCTAGAAAATAAGCAAATTCTAAAATTTACATGGAAATGTAAAGGTCATAGTATAGCCAAAGCATCTTTGAAAAAAAACTGGGGGGGTGGAGGGGAACTTACTCTACCTGATTTGTAGACTTATTGTAAAGCTACAGTAAATAATCAGATTGTATAGTATTAGTGGTAAGGTAGACAAGTGGATCAATAGAAGATATTAGAAAGTGAAAAAGTAGATTCATGTATATATAGTTAAAGTATATCAGTTGGAAAGTAGCAGACTTTTCAAAAAGCAGGAGTAGGACAATTGAATATTTATAACCAAAAGAGAAAAAAAAAATCTGTAATCCATCCTCACACATATAAAAATAGTAATGTAAAATGATTTATAGATCTAAATGTAAATCTTGAAATTATAAAAATTTTAGAAGACAGCGTAGGATGAAATGATTGTGATTCCGTGCTAGGGGCAAAGAGTTAGTAGATACTCCACCAAAAGTATAATTCACAAAAGAAAAAATAAATTCAACCTCATCAAAATTAACAATTGGGCTGGGCGCAGTGGCTCACGCCTGTAATCCCAGCACTTTGAGAGGCTGAGGCAGGTGGATCACTCGAGGTCAGGAATTCGATACTAGCCTGGCTGACATGGTGAAACACTGTCTCCAATAAAAATACAAAAATTAGTAGGGCATGGAGGCACATGCCTGTAGTCTCAGCTACTCGGGAGGCTGAGGCAGGAGAATTGCTTGAAGCTAGGAGGTGGAAGTTGCAGTGAGACGAGATCGTGCCACTGCACTCCAGCCTGGGAGACAAAGTGAGACTCCATCTCAAAGTAATAATAATAGTAATAACAATTAAAGACACTGTAAGAAACATTAAAAGACAGCAACAGACAAGAATAATTAAGAAGAATTACAAACATACTTACACATAATGAATCTGATAATATGTATCCAGACTATGTAAAAATTCTCAAAACTCTATAGTAAAAAATTTCAGCCATATAAAGTAATAAGAATCTGTCACATGCCACAATTTGGATGAACCTTGAAAACATGCTAAATGGAAAGAAGCCATACCAGAAATTATCACTATTGCATGAATTCATTTATATGAAATTTTCAGAGTATACAGATCTAGGGAAACAGAGTAGATTCATGGGTTGCCAGAGATGAGTTGAGGAAAAGATTAGGCATGATTGTTAACAGGTATAGGATTTCTTTATGGATTAATGAAAATATTCTGGAATAAAATAGTCACAATTTTTGTACAACATTGTGTAGATATACTAGAAACCACTGACATGTACACTTCAAAATGGTGACTTATATGTCATGTGACTTATATCTCAATGTTAAACATTATAGAATGAAGGAAAAAGTTTATTTATAAGAAAACAAGCAACCCTATTTTTAAAAATAGGTCAAGACTGTGAACAGATCCTTTTTAATAAAGATTTACACATAGTAAATCAGCATAGAAACAGTTTCTGAATATCACAAGTTAAAGAACACAGAAATACTAGTACACACACCGGTAAGGGTGACTAAAATTTTAAGACTGACCTTACCAAGTATGGTAAATGTCAAACAAGTGGAACTCTCATTTAGTGCAGGTAGGAATGTAAAATCTGACAGTTGCTTTTGAACAAAAGTGTAGTAGTTTCTTAAGAAGTTAAACGTATACCTACCATTTGACTCTGTCATTGCATTTTTAGGTGTTTATCAAATTAAAGCACATATGTTTATACATAGACTTGTACATAAAGACTGATAGTAACATCATTAACATCATCTTTAATGACTCAAAACTAGAAACAACCAAAATGTCCCAAATGTCCAATTGCCTAAACGTGAATGGATAAACAAATTGCAGTATATCTATAAAATACAGTATTTCTCAGCAGTTAAAGAAGCATGGCATAATGATACACACATTAATGTGGGTGAATGTTAAAATAGTTATATGGATGAAAGAAATGAGGCAAACATGATTTCACTTATATAGAATTCAGTCATCCATTGTGAGAGCAGATAAAGGATTGCCAGAGAGGAATCCAGAGAGGTGAGGGCTGGAAGCAAGAGGTTAGAAAAGGGCATGAGGAACGCTTTGAGGATAATGCACATATTCATTACCTTCATTGCGGTGGTGGTTTTACTGGTGTACAAATAGATTATGTTTTACCGAATTGTACTTTGAGATATTAGTCATTTATAGTATGTCAATTATACCTCCATAAACTGTACAAATACATTAATTTTTTAAAACTGAATCAAATAAATTGAGTTAGTCTCTGGAGATATAACAGATAATTAATGTCAGAGTTCATGACATTTTAACCACATACTATGTGTAAACCAACATTATCAGGATGCCAATTCTAAGATGTTCATTTTGGAAGTGAGGCTGCAGCAAAGTAAAGCAGTGTGCAGAAATATATGCAAGATAACTCATCTTGAGTTAGAGAGAAAGAATGGATCCCTAGTGATTTTGGTTCAATTATTGCCAAGCTTGTTTCCTGAGATTCTCTTTTTTCACTTGAGTTTCTATGGGTTCTTTTCATCTTTTAAAACCAAACTTTCATCATTTGAACAGTCTTTTTATTAATTAATTAATTTTGTTTTTTTGTAGGCACAGGTCCTTGCTATGTTGTCCAGGCTGGTCTCAAACTCCTAGTCTCAAGTGATCCTCTCACCTCTGCCTCCCAACATGTTGGGATTACAGATATCAGCCACCACAATTGACCTTTCCTTTCAAGCGTGGAGCAAAAACAAACAAACAAACAAAAGGCTTTGTTGGTGTTTCTATGAATTAATAAGTAGGTAACTAAATTGGCAAATAACCTAGACTGCTTTGACCAAGATTTTATTGACCAGTACCTTAGCTTGAAGTCCTTTTAGAAAGAGACACGGAAGCAAGAATTCAGGTAAAAATAATTTATTTAGGAGGTGATCCTACACTTTTACTGATACACAGACACTCTACACTAATAATAACAAAGGTGATATACTCAGGGCACAGATGTCATCTGCTATGCCCAAGTAAGGGAAACCAGGCAAAACATCACTGCTTACAGAATTTTCTTTAAGAAGAGTTATTTCCAGCTGGCAATGCTGTATTTTATACCTTCCCTTGTTTTCTTCCCTTATCTAACCTGGCTCCCTGTTGCCGATAAGAACCAAAGTATGTGTTGGCCTGAGGCACAACAGGCACAGCATTAGCTAACCCTCACCTACTTCACCATTGTCATCTCCTACATGATCCTGCCATAGATAGCACATTGAACTACTTGCAGTTCTGCAAATACACCGTAGTTTTGCATAACAGTATGAATTTAAACATACAAACCAGCAACCAGAAATAGCTTTCCTCTGTGGTGACTGTTTACTTAATGTTTCAATATGCAACATAAATATACCAACTTTTACCTGAATACTCCAAGTGTCTGTCTCCTCTTGTGTCTCTGTGCATATTTCTGAGACAGCATTTACATTGCATTATATTGATTAATTCATTGCTGTATTCCAGTAGATCAGAAACTCCCTAGTGGCAGAGATTATTGCATTCATTTTGGCTCCAGTTGTTGGCACAATATTGTGCAGATTGAAAATGCCCAATAACTTTTATTGAATTGTTTATGATTTTCATAATTTAAAATAGCATCAATAAATTAGCTAAATAAGTGACTGTGCACTTAAAGAGTAGTATATTATGCAGCTTTTAAAAAGAATCGACTAATGGTACATACACAGTTATGCAAAGGTAACCAAAATATATAACAAAAGTTTAAACATAATGTTAAGTGAAAATAACAAGTTACAGAATGCTATACATAGTGTGATCCAATTTTTGTAACATTTTGGTAAAATACAAACATATCTATATATAGTATTCATAACTAAATACATATATTCTATGGAGAGTCTGGATAAATCATATAGTCATACATGACTTGACAACAGGGATATAGTCTGAGAAATGAGTCATTAGGATATTTTTTTCTTTGTGCAAACATCAGGCAGTGTATTTACACAAACCTAGATAATGTAGCCTACCACACAGCTAGGCTATCTAGTATAACCCACTGTTCCTAGGGTATAAACCTGTACAGAATACTACTGTACTGAATATGGTAGGCAATTATAACACAATGGTAAGTATCTGTGTATTTACACATATCTAATCATAGAAAAGATACAGTAAAAATACCAGATAAAAGATTTAAAATGATATGCCTGTATAGCATACTTACCATGAATGGAGCTTGCAGGACTGGAAGGTGCCCTGGGTGAGCCTATGATTGAGAGGTGAGAGAATGTAAAAGCCTAGGACATTACATTACTGCAAACTTCATTAACACTGTACACATAGGATACACTAAGTTTACAAAAAAAGTTTTTCTTTCTTCAATAATAAATTAATATTGACTTATAACTTTTTGCTTTATAGAGTTTTTAAATTTAAAAACTTTTTGACTTTTCTGTAATAACATATAGCTTAAAACACAAACATATTGTACAGCTAGCTATATAAAATATTTTTCTTTATATTCTTATTCTATAAGTTTTTTCCTACTTTTACATTTTTTAATTCTAATTTTGCTTTTTAAACGATTTTGTTAAGAACTAAGACATAAACACAAAAGTTATACTAAGCCTACAAAGTCTCAGGAGCATTAATATCACTGTCTTCCACCTCCACATCTTGTCCTGAAGGTCTTCAGAGGCAATAACACAAGTGGAACTGTCATCTTCTGTGATAACAAGACCTCCTAAAAGGACCTACCTGAGGATGTTTTACAGTTAACATTTTTATAAGTAGTCATACACTCTAAAATAATAACAGATAGTATAGTAAATATGTAAACCAGTATCATAGTGATTTGTTATCATTATCAAGTATAATGTAATGTACATAATTGCATGTGTCATGCTTATAAACTGTCTGTACAGTAGGTTTGTTTACACTAGCATCACCACAAATATGTAAATAATGCATTGCACTACAATATTATGATGATCACAACTTCACTAGATGATAGAAATTTTTCAGCTCCATTTTAATCTTATGAGATCATCGTAGTATATGCAGTCCTTCTTTGACGAAATTGTTGTCGTGTGGTACATGACCATATACAAAACTATTAACAATGGTAATGCCTGGAAGCTAGAATTATGAAGCATGTACATTATGTATACAACTCTATGTTGTTTTAATTTATATAATAATAAGGTAATTAATTTTATAGGATAAAAATAACAATGATAAATACAGAATTAGGTTTTATCATAAAAAAACCTAATTTAGAAATAGTAATGTGAGAATCCAATTAATTCCATTTAAGTCAGCCAAGAAGCTTGAGTTCCATTTAACAGGGTATCCTTGTAGATTAAAAAAGAAAGGTGGTGGGGAAAAGCATAATGAGACGCTATGAAGGAAATTGAAAGTTTTTTGTATATTTTAAGCTGAGATAGAGAAGACTTGGTAAGGAACATAACCTGTCTTCAAATTCTTGAAGACTGTTATATGGAAGAGGTCATAAATATGTTCTGTTTTGCCCTTGGGGTTTTACCAAGGTCTATGTGTGAAACTTGTAGAGAGAGATTTGGTTTTAGTATAAATAGAGACCTTTTGCACGGTCATCATTCTACAAAGATAGAAAGAACAAGCTCCATCGTTTCCTCATTTTCACAATACCTGAAGTTATCCAAATACAATCTGGAAAAACACATGTCAGAGAAATTGAGCAGTAACTCCCGGTCTGGTTAGAAGGGTTAAATGCCCTATCTAGGCTCCCTTCCAGCCATGAGGTTACGATATAGTGAGATCAGAAGTTTCCAAAAGAGCTTTGTAATTTTAAGGACATGAAAAGCATTTCTATAAAAAATGACTCTTTTTTATTAAATTTGGTTCACATTACACAGTTAAAAGCAAAATGAAAAGAAGTCTGGAGATGTAGTTCTGTTCCAAACTTTCTAATAAATTCATTCATTCATAAATTCAAAATTATTGAGTGCCTGCTATGTGTCAGGAGCTTCATGAGAAAAAATAAAAGAAAAAAAAAGGCATAGTCCAAGTAGTTTGTATTTGAAAGGATGAAGAAAATTCTTAAGCAAACAATTACAATGCAATAGTTGAATAAATAGAGGAACATAACACTGTTCAGTAGCAACAGAAAGAAGAGGAAGAACCTTGTCAAAGAATGCCAAGAGATGTATGGGTAGGGGGACACACAGAAGCATGCAAATGTGTGAAAAAGGATGTAGATCTGCAAAAATGTAGGTGGTTTACTATTACTACAGCTTAGAACATCTATATTTTAAGAATATCGGGCTAAAAAGTCAAAGCCATGTTAAAGAGTATTTTGAATACCATTCTAAAAAAATACAGGGTTTTCTTTAAAGGTAATTGGAAGCCACAGGAAAGACTTTAATAATTAAAAAGAAAAGAACACCAAGTATGCACTTTATAAAATTTGCACCTGTCAGCTCCATGAAGGAAACGATGGTGCAAATTTAGATAAGAAAAGGAAAGCCAGTTAAGAAAATTTAATTGGCATTTCAAAATGTGGCTAAAGAAATGGAGAGATAAGCAAAAGAAAGGAGGGCCAATAAGAAGGTAGAATAATCAGGATTTAGTGATTAACTGAATGTGGATATTGAAGGAAAAAGTAAAATTCACTAGGCCTACAGTGAGTCTGGTTTTTGAAACTGCGTAGATTATCTGAGACAAGGAATGCAGAAAGAGGAAGTCTTTCTGGGAAAAATAAAAAATAAATACAAAACAATAGACAATAGCATCAACACAAAATCTTCTCCTGTTTGATGTTATTAAGAGGACTAAATAAAAATGTCCTGGACACCCTGAAAGAGATGGACTGGAGCTGAATTACAAGATCTGAGCTAGAGACACATAATTGGAAGTCCTTATGACATAGATATTTGAAAAAGCTTATTGATATGTATAATATTCCTGGAAAGGGGAGCAAAACAATAAGAGAAAGGAAAACTGACATCTTTACACATCATATCTTTAAGAGAAAACAGCAAAGGTAAGACATTAACTAACTGGTTAGATATCATGATTGATCCTCTGACTTGAAAGCAACCTACAATGCTAGATAAGTTTTTTAAAGCATTTTTTTTTTTTTACTTTACTTTAAGTTCTGGGATACATATGCAGAATGTGCAGGTTTGTTACATAGGTATACGTGTGCCGTGGTGGTTTGCTTCACCTGTCAACCTGTCATCTAAGTTTTAAGCCCCACAATGCATTAGGTATTTGTCCTAATGGTTTCCCCCACCTTGCGCCCCATCCCCCAACAGGCCCTGGTGTGTGATGTTACCTTCCCTGTGTCCATGTGTTTTCCTTGTTCAGCTCTCACTTATGAGTGAGAACGTGTGATGTTGGTTTTCTGTTCCTGTGTTAGTTTGCTGAGGATGATGGTTTCCAGCTTCATCCATGTCCCTGAAAAGGATATGAACTCATTCCTTTATATGCTGCATAGTATTCCATGGTGTATATGTGCCATTTAATCTCATTTGCAATAGCTACAGATGAAATAAAATACCTAGGAATAAACCTAACACAAGCAACGAAATATATCTACAATAACAACTGTAAAACATTTATTCGGGAAACTGAAGAGGACACACAAAAACTGAAAAGATACTCCATGTTCATGAATTGGAAGACTCAATATTGTTAAAATGTCCATACTACTAGAGGCAATCCATAGATTCACTTCAATCCCTATCAAAATACCAATGACATTCTTCACAGACACAGAGTAAACAATCTTAAATTTTATATGGTGCCACAAAGGACTCAGAATAACCAAAGCTGGAAAAAGAACAAAACTGGAGGAATCATATTACCTGGCTTCAAATTATACTACAGAGCTATCTATTATAACTAAAATGGCTTGTTACTGGCATAAAATACACACATAGACCAATGAAATAGAACAGAGATCCCAGAAACAAATCCATACATCTACAGTGAACTCATTTCTGACAAAGTTGCCAGGAACATATACTGGAGAAAGAACAGTCTTTTCAATAAATAGTGCTGGGAAAATGGGACATCCACATTTAAAAGAATGAAGCTAGACCTCTATTTCTTACCATATACAAAAGTCCAATCAAAAATGGTTTAAAGACTTAAATCTAAGACCTCAAACTATGAAATTATTACAAGAAAACAATGGGGAAAATATTCAAGACTTTGTCTGGGCAAAAATTTATTGAGCAATATCCACAAGCATGGGTAGCCAAGGAAAAAAAAATGGATAAATGGGATTGCATTGAGTTAAAAAAGCTTCTGCATAGCAAAGGAAACAAGCAACAAAGTGAAGAAGCCCATTCTAATTCCCCCACCAAAAGCTCCACCTCTCTTACCCTAACTGGCTCTAACAATGCTGTCAATTAGGTCTTTACCTTCCAGAGAAATCTGGAAATATGACAGCCTCAAATGAAATACCTAAGATTCTGATATCAGAAGTTTGCCAAATGAAAGCTCTAGCCACATCATCCTACAATGAAGCTTATAGTCAACAGGCCTCAGAGGATTCCACTACTCTTGATCATGTGCAGGCAACCCAACATGAGCACATATCTAGGCAAAATCTCTAACAAGAGGTATAGAGATGAAAGAAAACATATAAGAACAAGCGCTTTACAGGCTATAGGGAGGATACATGGAAATAAAACTCTTTAATACAACAGTTAGTATCCTTAAAGAAAAAAGGAAAGATGGCAAACCATAAAGTAAGAACCATAAAGGAATACTTAAGGGAATAAAATGATCTCAGTAATTAAAAATATAACAGCAGTAATGAAAAACTTTGGAGAAGTGCTAAAAGATAGAGTCAAGAAAACGTTCCAGAAAGTAAAGCAAAAGATAATAAGTGTAAAAAGTATTAGAAAATGAATGCTGGAGATATAACTTACAGATAGAAGTTCTAAAAAGAGAGAACAGAGAAAATTGAGAGAAAGTAATCATTAAAATAATTTCAGAATAGTGACCACAACTGAAGGTTATGAGTTTCCACATTAAAAGGATACTTTAATAACTAAATTTTAACTATTAGTATAGGAAGTCAGTAAATGATACCTAAAACTGACCAATAATAAAAATGTATTATACTCCTATTATTTAGAAATGCTGAGACAAATGCCAAAATAATCAGATAAAAGAACAAAAAAATATTTATCAGGATGAAGAAATAACAAGAGAGAGGTTCTAAGAACTGCTGTTTTTCATAGTTTGTAGAATCATTTGATTTTTAATTCACATTTATTAATTAGATAAAAATTAAAATTAAAAATTAAAAATAATCCTGAATAAATAGATTTAATGGTAGATTCAACCAACATGGATGAATAAAAAAACTAATTACCTAGAAGATACATCTGAGGAAATTAATCAGAATGTAGCATAGAGGGATAAGGAGATAGAAAATATGAGAAGGAGGCTAAGAGACTGGGAGAACATGTCGGGACGCCTAGTATGTAATTAATTGGAGTCCCAGAAGGAGAGAGAGAGATAATAAAGGGGAGACAATACTGAAAGGAATAATGACTGAGTTTTCACGAACTAATGGAAGACTTCAATGCCTACCCTTAGAAATTCCAAAAGAAAGGTCAAAGATAAACCAGGAGGTGAGGACGTCATGGAATCTAAAGGAGTACAAATTTTGTGATAAGAGCTGGATCCACAGTTCTGGTTATTTTTCTATCCTGTCATCAATTGTTGACTAAAATATATAAACCTACTTGGCTACACATTTAAAGAATGTATTTGCCATCCACAAAATATTTCAATTTGGGCAAATCAGATACACATGTGTAGACACATATCATGTAAACTATTTAGGAAGGCTCTTTACTAGTAAACTCAACCAAAGTGATCAAACTAATTTGTGGGTATAGATTTAGTCTCATAACTAAAGAGAAAATTATTTTCCCTTAGACAGTCTCCCTAGGAAATGTGGCCTGAGATACAAAGGTAAAGTAGTTCGAAACATATGTAGTGTTGTCTCTATAACGCCACAAACAACTGAAGACAGAACGCAAGCATCAGGGAATCAGTTCTCTGTTTTGCTTACATGATAAAACTCAGTCTAACTGATTCAAAATACGAAATTAGTTATTTTGGCATTGTGTAGATAAAACCTTGGTTATCTAATTAGGGAGTTCATTTCCTGTTCTTTTTCCTTAGCAATCTGGTTTCCATCTGTTTATTATCTGATCATTATTAGTTTCTACTTGGATGACCAGGTATAATTTAGGCAGTATAAGTATCATTTCAAAATGGTTAACCCTGCATCATACTATAATAAAATTCTTTTGCTTTTAAAATTTTATATGATTTTAAAAGTTAGTGAGCATGTCAATTGGGGGTTTCATGAAAGGCAAAGCCAACAAAAAAAATATTTTGCAATGGATTTATTTGTTAATTTAAGACATTTCTCTAGTTGTAGTCACATGTGAATAAAACATTGCCTTAATTGACAGTAAAAAGTTTCTAGCCTTAATTGACAGTAAAAACTTTCTTCTAGAATCTAGTGCAAACTGTGGAGAAATGCAAAACATGCGAATATCTGCACTGATGTGTTTATGGACAGGTAGAAGTAAAGACAGAAAGTGGCAATAAGACCAGTGAGCAAGTGACAAGACTTTTTTGGAAAGAGCTTGGTAATTAAACACATTAACACTGTTTCTTGGCAGTATGTTAGTTTACCTAAAGCTAACGTAGAGGACATTTTACAGATTACAAGAGCTCATATGAAACTTTTATTTAACAACTTTCGGATCATCACATCCAGGTTATAAAATAATAGCATCTTCACTTACAAGAGAGTATCATGATCAACTTTGTCTTGTAAATGTTCTTCCTGGCTGGTTTCCGTATTGACTTAGGTAATGCAAATATTTCCTGTGATATTTTTAGCGTTAAAAGGGTCCTTTCATAGCTAATTTTTTAACATTTATTAAGGAAGTAAGCAAATGATACCTAAAATTGACCAATAGTAAAAACGTATTCTAGTTCCATTATTTAGAAATGCAGAAACAAATGCCCAAATAGTTAGATAAAAAATAATTACATATTATTTATTTTGGGTTTTGCTTTTCTTTTTAGTTGCTGATAGAAACACAATTTCCTTCTGCTCTCTCTTTGCTTATTTCTTATTCTTCAAATAAACATTTTATGTGTAAATGGAAGAAGAGCATTACTTTTTCTTTTCTTTTGCCTCAGCTAGGTTCTTCCATGACACAGAATTGTTGAATAAATTGCTCTAAAGCTAAAAGTAAGAAACACAGCACTCTCTCTGGGGAAAGCTGCGTTGCATACCCTGAGGAAATGACAATAGGCAGTTAAAACAAATATTGATAATGAATTTTGCTATTTATCTTTGTTTTGTTTTGGTCCAAGTCAATGAAGACAAAGAGTCAAGATGGTGAGCAGTGGGTCTTGACTGATTCTATTGAAAATCTAATTAAAAGATTCTTCTCATCTAAGATTATATTGGAATTCTGAACACAAAAGGTGTTGTCACTAGTTAGAACAAACATAATTTAAAACACTCCTAAGAAAAGTGGTGGTTTAATTGCTTGTCAATAGGCTATTGTTTAATGTTATTCACCTTAGATCAAACTTGCTCAAAGACAAATGTTCATGCTTTTATTAGCTGTACTCTGTGACATGACATTCAAATAAACTAAGGACTAATAAATCAAAGTGTAAGAATTAGAACCATAATATTTATTCTTTCTGGGCATCCATGATATACAAATGATTGTTTTGTGTTAAAATTCTCAATAAATAAAATAATATTGCTTGAAGGCATGAAATTATATTAAGTTTGCTATTACTCTGAACACACCACCATTTTTTAGTACTCTTTTTGTATGTGGAAAATTGGAAACCTTCTTTACTTCATAATTTCCAGTGTTTATACATATGCCTGTCAAACAAACTCTCCCTTTTAAACAGAAACTATTCTTCATTTAATTTTGCATTCTCATTCAAAACCAAGGGTTAACACAAAGCAATTGCTTCCTAATGTATAGAGACCAGGTGAGTGTGTGAATGAATGAATATGGATAGGTGGAAATTTTGGAGGTTTGCCTCTCAGTGTCAGAAAGTCAGATTAGGCAGAGCAGCATCTTTCCTTGGCCTCTAATATAGTATCCCACTATAATTCTTATTTTTCCCTTTCATGTTGATGCTCCTTCACCTCCTAATTTATTCAGGCAAAGAAGAATTTATGAAGCACCTTTTCACTGCAAATTAATTTAGGTATATGCTAATTGTACTCATGGTTTGTTCATTCAATAAGTTTCCTGTTCAGTATGGAAGATAAGAAAATACTAACAAGAATAAATTAAAAAGTTATATCCTAAGAGTGAAGCAAATGAAGTTCTATGGCAACCTCCGTTCTTCTAATGATACCATTAATTTACCACATTTCCTTCACCCTAAAACAGTATTGATTTTCAAGGCGTATCATCAAATTGAGAATAGCATTTTGAGGAAAGACATTGTATTAAAATGCACATACTTAAAAACTACTTAACAGTAACATTCATTTATCCATAAAATTGCATGTCACTTTATTCATCAGTATCAACATCTAAGCCATGACACAGACCAAGTCTAAAAATTCTTCTGATAAATTTTGTCCAGCAGTGGATAAGCATATCATCATAGTGATCAACAGTGCTCACGATCCTAATTTCTTAACATTTTTAGGAGCAACAGTGTAATTTAGAAACCAATCAGGTAATACTAGAGTTTTTTTTCTTCATTTACTATTTTGTTAAATTCTAGTTAACTTGTTTTTGTTTATGGTTGTTAATTAAATGAGTGATAGTTCCCCAGGACTCAAAAATTGGTCACAGTTTTTATCTGGTTTTGAAAAATCTGTAGTGAATTCCAAAAACTTTGTCAATACTACGACCTTCATTATGCTAGATGGCAAAAAACAGGCGATCACCTAGGTTCACAGTAACTTCTAGTTCTAATGCTTCTTAAGGGGGTTATCTTTTTGTGGACATTTTAAATGACAAATGCAGAGCCAAATATAAAATTCAACCATTGCTGATGGTATTAAGGCAAATAACCCTTCTCAAATAGCAGACTGATGAAACAGAAGTCAGATGAAGATACCTTTAATTCTTGACCATGTTATCATAAGCTCAGAAATGACAAGTATAATTTATTTCAAGCATAGAAGATTTTTTTGACATCAATGATGTTTACCAATTTCAGAAACATTAAAAGTAAGTTGAATTTCTTAGAATTGAATTTCATAGAATATTTCTGTTTGAATGTGACCCGTAACTTCTGATAATTTAATAAAACCACATTCTCTATTTTTATTTGTGCCTAACATGCTGGACATGTTACACTTTATTAATGTACTCAGGATGTTGCTATATCCTGGCCAGTAGTGTTGCACCTCTAATTTCTACTGTTACTACATGTATACATCCCCTAGGTAAATCACTAAAAATATAATAGACCTCTTAGGGCAATGAGGGAGGCTTAATCTGAGTTGTTTTTTATTCATATAAATCAGAAATGTACAAAAACAAGTAGAAATGTAAAGTACCCAATCAATTAAACTTTGTGTCACTGATATCAACTTTCCAGTCTGCCTTAAGGTTTAAGTATAAAAGAAGGAAATAAAAGATAAATCAAACATAGGTACGTAGGGGCTGGGGATGTCACTGAAAAACAAACAAATCAACAAAAAACTGTATTACAAGGGAAATTCAGTACCAGAGGAAGATGATAAATCTAAATTCACATATGTTATTTGCAGGTAACAAAATAATATCCAAGGAAAAGTTTACATTGGTTATTTGGAAATGGTATAAGTTCTGCAATTAAAGAAGTGAACTGTTGGTAACTGTTTGGAATACAGCCAGTAACTGAAGCCACAAAGAATTAACTGCTATTAAGAAATAATGATAAAAATAAATTAGAACTTGTGTTCAAACTTAATGAATATTTTAATGTAACCATGGACTTCTATAACATACATATGTTCCTTGAATGTGGCTAATATGATGAGGTCCACTCAATCCTATATTGGGAAACTTAGACCACACTAGAGTGAGTTTCTAATACCCTGGCATTGCTCTGAACTGCCAGTTCCTAACCTACCTAAATCCTACAATTTTTTTCCTCATCTCTACAGATTCTTACCACAGGGTTTCCCCCCCAACCCCATTTATGGCCTTGCTTCTGCCTTCAGACTGTAGGATGGATTCACTCCTTTGTTCTTACTTTCCATGACATCTGTACATCATTATTTTGTCTATAGTTGTACAGTCTTCTGCAGCCCTAGGTGAAGATCTGCACATCAAGAACAACGTTCAGGATTCTGTCTCATTGCAGTCCTCCCTGAGTGTCGTCCTCTTCTGTTTTAGAATGGATCCCTCTAATGAGACCCACGTCTATTTACTTAATAGGAGACCACTAGTTTCTACAAAGAATAAAAAAGGATTGAGCATTAAAAATAAAGAGTATGTTTCTTGAGGGGAGCTCTAAAAACAAAAGAGCAAATTTAAATATAAGAGGAAAATCCATAGGATAAAAACAAGGTGTTCTTAAAATTTTATGTTTGCTCAATAGTTTCTAAAGTACATTTCATCAGTAAAGACTAACTTCTCCAAATTCTAAAAGCACAAAAAGTGCCAGACTATGAAAGATCTATTCAATTAACTCACATGTACACCATCTGCCACCATCATATTTACAAAATGCATAAACTCCACAAAACAATTTTTAACAATTTATAACAAAATTGCAAATCATGCATTTAAAAAATAAAATTTATATTTAAGTGTTTATGTATACATATCAACATATATTAATATGACTATGTATATATTAAGCTAGTATGCACAAATAAGTAAAACAACTACATGTTAACAAATATAAAAAGTATTTTCTTACAGAGCAAATCTTATGAAATTTAGCAATAATTTAACTGTTAAAATTTCAAATTCTTAGAACAAAACAGGTTTCTTTTTTGCTAAAAACATTTTTTTTTGAAACTTCCAGCACAAGTAATAATGAACCCTAGCAGCTTTCAAACAATACTTTTGTTTGAGTCCTGGGCTTCCAAGTTGAAAATGGCAAAATAAA
This sequence comes from Mandrillus leucophaeus, assembly GCF_000951045.1. Lineage (NCBI taxonomy): Eukaryota > Metazoa > Chordata > Mammalia > Primates > Cercopithecidae > Mandrillus > Mandrillus leucophaeus. Next base: position 643,909 of record NW_012110597.1, on the reverse strand, counting down.
TCTCCAGTAGAGAAAATTATCTTCCTTTTTTGAAACCTTTATATTACAAATGCTACTTGCACAATATTAAAGTTAATAATCACAGATTTTTAATTTCATTAAAAATGATATTTGTAAAAAATGCAAATGTGTGCTAAGAAAAGTTTATCTGGATCATATTTTGGACAAGATGAACAAAAATGAGGTTGAATATTTTGCTCTGATCTCAAATCCATCCCACAGGAAGTAAAATGAATTTGAAATGAAATCAGGCGGTTTTCACAGGCTCAGAGAAACTGAATTCTGCAGCTAGTATTACGTACCACTAGTGGCCAAGAGTCCAGATGGATCCTAAAGTTAAACATGGCTTATTCTGAGCTATTAGTGCCAGCCACCAGACAACTGAATATTCTGAGAGATAATCAGCCATTTGTTGAGAACCTCAGGCATACACCTGTGGCTTCAGGAGCTAAAAGGGAAATACATATTTCCAAATATCATCTCATAATTATTTAGCAGCAGGCCTGGAATCACTTGATTACCTCTTAATTGAGTAAAGTGTTCTTACCAAAATGACCATAGGTCAAAATGGGAAAGCATCTACCATCCTTCTTTTCTCAGATTTGTTTCCCATCATATACCTGGAAAATCCAAAAATAGAATGTGGAATTTTGCTGCATTTTAAACCAATAGGTCAATAACTGGTTATTATAGGTTGGAAGGTTGGAAAACGGGGAGATATATATATATATAAAATATATATGTGTGTGTGTGTATATATCTCTCTCTGTGTATATATATATATTCACTTGAATGGTCTTGAATTCAAGTCTCATAGGAAAAAGGCCCACCGTGAAGTAGAAATGGAAGTGAAATTTCATTCATTTGAACAGATCAAAAGGATTATAAAGATATGTACTGGAAATAGATCTACAGGAGTTGTTGAGATTTTAGCAGGCTAAGAATGAAATGGCATGTTTATCCGAGGGAATGACAGAGGTTAAGAGGCTTATGTTTAGGAAATAGCCATCGAGATGCAGGAGGGTAACAATAGCTCTCTTCAATGCTTGAAAATTGGGTGCCAGGCACAGCCAATAATATACACAAGTAGATCTAATGACTGGTCTAATATTCCAATAAGGTTATGGGAGTAGCAGTATTAAATTATCACCATTTAATTGATGAAGACAGTAAGGTACAAAGTGTTCGTATAACTTACCTTCAAGAACACAATTAACAAGTATGAGAGTTAGGATTATGAACTGAGGTGGAATGACTGTCAAGCCAATATTCCTAATCAGTATGACATACTATATATTGAGGAAGTAGGAGAATGTGAACTGGTTAAGTAGATTAAGGCTATGTCGTGGGGACCCTGCCTGCCTCCTAGACTAAATAATTTGTTTAGGCATGTCTCCTATTGTGTGAGTTTATGTGATATGAATTAGAGAGAACATGATTGAATAATTAAGGGGAAAGATTGTCACTACTCCAGCAGCTGTTGGAAACAATGTTATTGTGATTGGGAAGAAGCACCTTGCTCAGTGGAAAAATGCTATTGAGTAAACAGAGTAGGAACCCACACCTGCTTGGTTTGCAATAAATGGATGCTCAGCAGGTGTTCTTTCTTCTATTTCCTGCCGGAAGTTGTAAACAACACTAGAATTCATTTTGACTATACAAAGTTTATTGATTCTTGTCTGATCTTACATGCTCTTCAGTATCTCCCCAGGGACGTTTTGGTTTATTTTTATTGGTTTTGTTTATTATTTGTCGCTTTCATATAATATTGCCATACCTAGTTTGAATAATAATTTTATCGAAGAAATTTTTGAATAAAATATAATTTAGTTATTGTGGTCTGGTATTATTTACTCCTTTCCTTATCCTTTCTTAACATATACATATTGAAACAATTGGTTTTATAATACAATTTTTGAAACTGTGAATTTTATTAGTAATATTGCTGTCATTAATAGCAAACAAACAAAAAAAAAGGTTTAACTTAAAACTCAGTATGCAATGGGGAAGCATTAATGGTTTCTGAGCAGATAAATGTTATACAAAGAACCATGAATTAGATAGATAGATACTGGGTATATGGTTTGCAGTAAGGGAGAGAGAAAAAACAGGAGAAAATAAAGATGAGTCAAAGATGACTGCATTTCAAACCCATGTATCTGAGAGAATAGTAGTAACATTAATAACCTCAGCTATAAAGACATAAGGACAAATGTAATAAAACAACAGTCTCAAGTGACCATGTTTTGGAAATACACATTTTATAGGCACAATTCTCCTGTCATGAAATTTAGTTATCTGTAACAAATATAAATGTCACATTAAAACCATTTGTTTCCGCAAAGGCACACACCCGTGCCTAAGATGTTACTTATAAGAAACAATTAAAATCAATCCGTTAATAATTTATACTTTTCCACATACACCCCAATTCCTCTGTGTTTTTGAAAAGGCTGCACCTAATATATGAATAGACAATTACGTGCAATGCCTATTACAAAGTGCTTCATGGTTAAACTAACATACTGCTTGCTGAGTTACCATGGAATTTAAGTCTTAGTAATAGAGTATAAAAGCACTACTAAAATGGAACTTAAAACCCATATACTTATTAGGAGTCTCTTTATTTCTTCTACCGTTAGTAATCTCCACAAATATATTTTCAATAATCAAAATTATAATTTATTCAACAGCTGGAGGTCAGATATCAATTCTAAATCATTTTCTCACAAGCTCGTGCCTTTGAAAATTAAAATTAATTAGCCAGTTACAATAGCAACAAATCAAAGTTAAATTCTTACACTATCACAAGGGGACCTTTGTCATAAGATCTAATTATTGATCTATTTTCTGACGCAAAGAAGCATACCTAGTTGTGTATAAATGTGCTTTTGATAGTTTTTCAGTGGAATTGACAAATTATGGATTAGCCTCACCTCACCCTCCTCAGATCAGAAAATATTTGGAAATCCTCCAAATGCATTAATCGATTGGAACACGATCTGTTTAGTCTGACATTATCTCTTGACAAATGCCTTCATTCTCTTCTGAATCAGCATGATATACACAACTTCAGTTTGTCTCTGTAGCAGACATTTCCAGTGAGGCGAAAACAGATTGCAGCATGAATACATTGTCTAAATTTATTTTGAATTCTTCACTTAAATTCTTAAATCTTAACAAAATATTACATTTGCTAAGGTTTATTTTATCATTTTCCAAGGCAGGAGTAAATTGAATTCTTCTTATATACCTCAACCAAAAGGGTAAAAATGGAAAGTATTTAATAAAATTTTAATAAGTAATCTGAAGAGATCAATGTGTGGGCAGTTTTTCAATATGAACACAAATATTACATTGAACAATTGACAATTCAACAACCACGCTTATTAATTTTTTTTCACAGTTCTTTCTGCTATATCCAAATTGTTATTTGTGTTGAGAAAGTAGATCCAAATGTTTAAACATAATCCTTCCCTCTTTTCTGTGAATACACCTACCATAAAAATGATATTTTGTTCTATGGTTTCACATAAGTTTATATAAGACATCTAAAGGAATATAGCGATATCGCGTACCTCACAATTAAGGTGGCTCTGTTTCCGAAGATGAAAAAGCTGGTGGGAGGTATAGGGAAAGGCATAATGCACTTGGAAATACCATACCAAAAGATAACTTAAGGATGACCTTTATTAGAAAATATGACTCTGCCATGATAAGAAGTTGGAGTGACCCTGAGGTATCTATCCATTGTAGAGAAACAGAGCTAATCTGATAAAGGGCTTTTGAGGCAAAGTCACCCTGGAGCATTTGTTGCCTGTGTGACAAAGCTGACTAGTCTGGTCCTCTGGGCCACCACTAAGCCTACTCTTGAAAGCAACACCTGATAAATGCACTCCCCTACCTGTTGTGCCTCTTTCCCTTAAACAAAACTTTACCCTATAAAACAATGATTTTGTTTTTCCTACCTTGGATGCATATTAAATGCCTAGGATGCTTTTAATACATGCCTTGGTCTCTGACTTATTCAAGACCTATAAAATCAGGATGTGGGTTGGAGCAGAAATTGTTTTGTAAGGGATCTCCGTGGTTGAGAATCAATGCCTTAAGTGATGAGGCTACATACATCCTCTTCTACCGGTCACAGTCACTTTTCCAGGCTCAATTCTGCTCCAGATGCATGCCCATGACCAACGCAAATCACTTGCTGCCTGAGGCCCACATCGTCGTAAGCTCCCCACACCTATCACGGAGTAATGTTCCTAAGATACTGAGGCTGATGGTTGTGCATTAGACGCATGCATGCTAAAATCAAACCAGAAAGGAGAATTTAGGAGAAGAATTAAAACATAGTCACAGCATAGGAGGGCTGGAAATAAGTCACTCTGAAACAAAGAAAGCAAACAAATGCTAGAGAGTTCATGCATAATGTCATACATCAGAAGTGAGTCTTATTAAGGCAGCATACTGTACCGAGTGCAGAAACCAAAATCTTTACCCAGTTGTAAGCAGGGCTCCCTCCATGTATAACAATCCCTGAAGAGGCTATATAATGCAAGACTTTATAAGAACAGAGATTAATTGACAGTTACTGAGTGTGTTCAATGGGATAAGAATAATAGAGTTTGCTTCGAGGAGGCACACAAACAAACTACACATGCAATATAAATTTGCTATTAACTGTCATTTTAAATTCTTTAACTAATACACTCACAAAAACCTTTAACCCCATGAAAGTAAAGTAGTTGCTTCTCATGGGCCAACACTTGTCGGTAGATTAAAAATGGCAATCTCGAGTATATAGCCAAGGAGGATTGTTGAGTCATGTCTGAGATTAGCAGGAAAGAAAAGCCCTATTCAAACAGCAGTGCCTGCTGTGGGTGCAGGAGCGTGTATGCTGCAACCTCACCTGCCTCAGCCATGTTCCCTATCTGCTCCTTCTGTATTGTCTTCCCTTTACCCTCTTATCTGGTTCTACTTAAATTGCTGATCTTTTTCTGTATTCAAGAGTTTTAACACTCCAACACTCTCTGACTAGGAGCAGGTATTTACTCATAGCTGATCTTTTATATTAATTACAAAAATTAGTTTTATACTAATTACAAAAATTAGTTTCCTCTTCTTATTGCTGAGAGTTTGCATGTGTATCCTTAATGAATGATTTTTTTGCAGGGAAGGGTGGAGAAAGAGGGGATTGTCTTCCAAGGATCTCTGTTCTTGAAAGACCTGAAGAGTTTCTCTTTCTCTTTTTTTAAAAATATGTTCTGGAAAATGCCTGTCACCAATAACATATTTTCCAGAAATAGCCTTGTTTTATTTCTGTATAATGCTGTCTTTCTCTCTTTCTCAATCTCTACTTGGAGCTGACCTGCTGTGGTGGGAAGGGATTTCTATTCTGCTCTGGGTCTGAGTGGGAAAAAGCAACCTCCATTTCACGTCTAAGTGAAAAACACGCCTCCACTAGAAGCCAGGGACCCTGTGTGGCTTTATGTCTGAAGCAAAAAGGAACTTCACTTTTGATGCTTTCATAACCACTTTTACTTAGACTAAAGTAAAATTATTGTGGGAATCATGACCTAAATTCCTCCAACATGTTTATTCAGCTATTTCATAAGTAATAGTTACTCTCATACAACATAATTTCTTGTGTGCATTAGCATATTTCTCAGCCCCACACATAAAATGAGATGGAAAGCTTGATGAAAAACATAATAGAATGGATGAATTTCAGAAAATGTCTGTAAATCACCATATAACCCAAAATGAAAACCAGGGCATAATACTTGGTATTTAAATATTCTGTATCTTGTTTCCTATAGAATTTTTTGACTAATGGTTTTAGACTCACACAAATACACTGTCCAAGTAAAGAATTCCAAGTCTTCTGTATTCTGGATAAAAGAAAAGTTTTGATGTAAATTAGTGATGTAGAATGAAGTCTCTCTTGATTAATCAAGATGCTACAATGATGGAAATATATTAAAGATCTGAAGTTGTTAAGAAAATAGATAAAACTGTGACAATATTTAATCCAGTGAAAAAGATACAATGGGCAAAATGAAATAGAGTTAGGAATAAGAAAAGAGTTCATGACTACAAATTGAGTAGAGTTTTGTTGTTGTTGTTGTTTTGTTTGTTTGTTTTGAGATGGAGTTTCACTCTCGTTGCCTTGGCTGGAATGCAATGGTGGGATCACGGCTCACCGCAACCTCCGCCTCCTGAGTTCAAAAGATTCTCCTGCCTCAGCCTCCCGAGTAGCTGGGATTACAGACATGCACCACCACGCCAGGCTAATTTTGTAATTTTAGTAGAGACGGGGTTTCGCCATGTTGGTCAGGTTGGTCTTGAACTCCCTACCTCAGGTGATCCACCTGCTTCAGCCTCCCAAAGTGCTGGGATTACAGGTATGAGCCCACGCACCCGGCCTGCGTAGAGTTTTTGTTTGTTTGTTTGTTTTTAAGAATTATAAAGTAGTAGAAAGAGCAACTTTATGACAATTTTTAATTAAAGAGATCATATCCTGGTAAACTATAACTATCAACATAGACACAAGAAGAAAGAGAAAATATCTGAATTAACCCAGAACCATTTAAATTTGCTAAACATTTATTTCTCATGAATTTCTGTTTAACAGAAGGCACCATTAAAAGCATAAAAATACAAGCCATAGAAAACAAAAGTGAAAAGGCAAGCCACACGATAGAAGATATTTGTATAAACATATCCATAAAGACCACAAACTGAAGCTATACATGTGTGTATGTATATGTATGTCTGTGTATGTGCAGATGATATTCTTACTATTCTTTGACAAAGAAAAATAATAGAAAAATAGGGAAAATACTTGAACAAGAAATTCACAAAAAGATATCTACATGGTCAATAGATATATAAAAATATATTCAATTTCACTAGTGATGAGGAAAATGCAAGTTAAAACCTCAACGCGATACCACTATGCATTCACTGAGATGGCTAAGATTAAACGACTGACAACACTAAGTATCAACAAAAATGTGAAGCGACTGGAGCTAATTTCCTGCTGGTGGGATTGTAAATCTGTCTGACTGCTAGGGAAAACTGGCAGTGTGCACTAAAGCTCCCATATGCCCTCCCTATGACTCAACAATTCTACTCCTAGACATATGCCCAAGTGTTTGTGTGTGTGTTTGAATGTATGTATACAAAAATACTAGAAGGAAGTTCATAGTGGACTACCTGTAAGAATAAAACACTGAAACAATCCAAATATTCATTAACAAAAGCATAAACGAAGAAAGTATAATATATTCACATTAGAGAATACTATAAAATGAAAATGAATGTATGCTCATTCATGCAGTCACAAATATGAGTCTCATAAATGTAATATTGAGCAAAAGAAGCCAAACACAGAACAGCATACCCTGCATGATTTCACTATCATAGAGTTCAAACTAATCTATACTGTTTTAAAGAACATTTTTGCTCAGCTTTGGGCTTGCATGCATAATTGTGTATCCTGAACAACTTATGCTCTCTAGAATTTTACACAACCCAGTCTTGATTTGATTAAAACCAGGCTTTCAGTTAGCAGGGAAGTGAACCTTGATAGTGGCCTCTCACAAGGAAGAGTCTCCCATCCACCTTGTAAACCAGCCGGAGACCTGAACTCAAAAAGCTGCCTAATTTTATAATATTTCTCCTTTTTTGATCTATATCAAGCTCTTTCAATTTCTAAATAAAACAAAACTGAACTTGTACTTGAATAATGCTGCTCTTCCTTGCCAGGCATGCAAATAAATTCAGCCTCATTTTACATTGTTATTTATTAGCCTTTATTTCTTTTCACTTAAGAAGTGGATAGACGTTAGAATACTGGAGGCACTTATAAGGAGCAGATATAAGGTGTGCTTCTGGGATGCTATTCTATCTTGATTTGTGGGTAGTGACATAGCTGTGTTACTTCTGTGAAAGTTTACTGAGATCTACCTTTATGATTTTATAGTGTACGTTGCAACAAAATTCACTGGAAGAAAGACAAAAAAATGTATAGCCATTAAAAATATTTATATTTCAATCAAAACAAAACAAAAAACACAATAAAGTGAAACAAACAAACAAAAACCCCCCAAAAGCACATTAGGCTAAGATGATTTTATAGGCAAGTTCCACTAAACAGATAGTTCCTAACCTTGTTCTAGAGAACAGAGATATAAATATTGTGCCCCTGCTCTTTTTTTTTTTGGTTAATGTAACCTTGATAGCAAAAACTAGACTGTACAAGAAAAGAAAATTATAGGCCAATCTCACATATGAATATGACTCCAAAACCCCTTTTATAAATCAAAATTTAGAAAAGAAACTAGCAAACAAGGAACACAGATGTCTTAGAGAAGTAAAACAAATGGTAAATAAAACTCAGGTAGCCAAAACTCTGTACATTTTATAGACGGGCCCTGTGTAAAGCTTCATATAATTTAGATTTTCAAGCTGGTAATATTCAGATCTCAGAGATAACTAAAGATAAGTAAATCTTACAGGACTTATTATAAAGAAAGATTCAATTTCCCCATTATCCAATTAATCGTTTTCCTAAGGAGCAGCAAGAAGAAAGAACATGGAGGGAATGTTACAGGTTTGGTTAGACTTCATTTTATCTATTCATAACTCTCCTGAAGAAGGCAAAGCTTGTCAGTGAAGCTGACTGTTCCAACTCAGAAAAAACAGGCTTTTGCCCAGGCACAGTGGTTCTCAAGGTGTGTGCTCAGACTAGTGTCATCAGCAGCACCTGGGAACTTCTCAGAAATGCGCTGAAAGGAAGTGTAACTCCCAACCAAATCAAAGCGCCATTTAAGCACACAGAAATAGAAAGAACTGAACCTTACCCTTTCGCTTTTCTAAATGTGGGAGAATATTGTGAGGTATTAAAAACAACTTGTGAAAAGTCACTCTGTTACTTGACTTGAGATAGTTTCAATATCAACTTTCATTACTTTTTAAATTACAGAATAATAAACAGCAACTGTAGAAAAATATGACTGCAGATAAGCAAGAAAAAAAAAAGAAAAAAATAAACTTGTAATTACATTATCCACAGATAATGTTTTAAAAGATTTATAAATTACTTTACTACTATGTTTTGATAACTGGTAGGACCCATTCTACTCATTTGTTTTATAATTTTCCTGACTATACTTACGATAATATATTTGCACATACTCTTACAGTTTTTAAATAAACAGTTTCATACAGCACATATAATTTTGTAACCTGTATGTTATACAAAAAAAATGAAACTGTCTACATCTCTTTGTATATAAACACATTTTCTTCTACAGCATTTTTAATGTGGCATGCCATTTTATTGCTTAAATGTGTCATAATTTCTCAAACTGCTTTTGTCGAACAAGCAATATTCCTGATCATTTACTGTTACAAAAACTCTATAATGAACATTTTTGTAGGAAATGCTGCTCATATACTAAAAGTAGGAAGTTAATAAAGGTTTTTGTTTTTTGTTACTACTCTTTTCCATCTTCTCTCTCTCCTCCTCTTTTTCTTTCTCAAACACATACACACATATGATTGCTGTTCTTTTTTTGTATATATATTACCAGCATCATTTGCATTTTTGCACCACTCAACAATGGGTGTTATTTCTTTTGATCTTTTCCAAGTTGATATAAAATAGAATGGAATAAAATTTTGTGTTCTATTTATGTAAATACAAGTATGGTTGAACACTTTTAATGTATTCCTTAGCTTTTTTTTCATTTGTAACTTACTCATATACTGTATCTGTTTCCCTATCTTTTAAGCTGTATTTGTTTACATTGCAAAAAAACACATATATAGGTTCCTGCTTTTCTAAAGATCAAGCTAATAATAGATGTAAAATAAAAGTCCCTTTAATGCTCCTATGCCAACTTTAATCCCATTTTCTTCCCCAGAGATACCAATTATTTACAGTCCAGTGTATGTCTTTCAATCACTGTTGTTAGTAATTTACACACATACATGCAAGTGCACAAACATAGGTTTATATATACATACAGGTTTTTGACAAAATTTTAACCACATTGTATACAGAGTTCTCTAAATTGCTTTTTTTTTTTTTTTTTAACATGTTTTAGGATTTTCCTATATCAGTATAAGTAAAACATTTTTCTATGGCTTTATTTTTTCAGTGGAATATATGTATGATAATTTCAAAAATAATTCTTTTACAAATTGATGTTTCAATTGTTTTCAATTTTTTCATGTTATAAATAATGTCCCAATAATGTTTTACATATAATTTTGTTCATGTAACCAGTATGTTACATCATTAAGATTCAGTAAAATCAGAAAATTGTTTTCTGTCAGTTAACTATACAAACTCCTTCTGATTTTACCCTACCCCTGGATAAAATCCTTATAAGCCCTTTAATATCATCTCTTGGACATTTAATAAGTCTTCCAGTCACATGAGTTATAATAGTGCCCCAATATGCATTCATGCTTAGCGTGCAACAGGCAGCTTGCTAAGCACTTTCCATGTGTAGTCTTTCGACCTTTATAACAGGCCGGGCACTGTGGCTCACACCTGTAATCCCAGCACTTCTAGACCACCAGGTGGGCAGATCACCTGAGGTCAGGAGTTCAAGATCAGCCTGGCCAACACAATGAAACCCCGTCTCTACTAAAAATACAAAAATTAGCCCGGCATGGTGGCATAGGCCTGTAATCCCACCTACTTGGGAGGCTGATGCAGGACAATTGCTGGAACCCGGGAGGCGGAGGTTGCAGTGAGTCAAGATCGCACCACCACACTCCAGTCTGGGTGACAGAGTGAGACTCTTCGTAAGAGCCGAAGGAAGTAGGCATTTTAGATGAGGAAACTTAGGAACTTGGCTTACAGAGGGCACACATAGCTAGTGCATGTAAATAGCAGAGTCATTTATTATTTACAAAATAAAACCAATTATATGAGAAGAATTTATTTAAAAAAATAGGTGTCTGCAGTGATATGTTGTTTCATTTAAAGATAAATACTGGCCCATTGTGGTAAATCATTGTACGTTGACTTTTATACTTTACTATGATCACGCAGGAGACTATAAGCATTTATGAACATTTATGCACTTTTATCCCTCTGTAGATGCATTTAGCTTGATTGTTAAGCACTGCTGTTTTAACCCAAAGCACTGTCAAAGATACCTTAATTCTTAGTCCATAATTACAGCACTTGGACTTCATCCACCCTTATACTGATATAGTATTCACTAGTAATACTATTCTGAACAACACAGAAAACAAAACAAAACAAACAAACAAAAAAACTCCTCTATCCTTTAGCTTGTATTGATTAACTAAGAAGGAACGTTTTCATTTCCATGGTAGGCAGGCAAGCAACATCTCTCTTGCATAATAATGTTTTTAGTCTACAAAGATTTAGCTGGCCCATATCCCTAGACTGCATGAAGACACCTAATTAGCCCTTCTAATGCTACAACTCAAGACAGCTCTGGATGTTCTTCTGCATAAATAACACATATTATTCTTTAAATTCCTCAGATTAGCCCTTCATCTTCCAGCAAGGCCCATGTTTAAAATCTTACCAAAAAGTCTGGAAGGGATAGTGAAATTAAATCTATCCCATGCTTATTAACTTTTAAAATATACACTAGAATAACAGAATGACCTGCCAAGTAGTCAAAGGAACACTTTGGCTTTCTCAGACGCTAATTAGGTCAATCCTCTGATAGTAGAAAAAAAATGCCTCCTCACTTTTGTCAGTCTACATCTACTATTGTTAGAAGAGGTCTTTTTTTTTTTTTTTTTAATTTTATGAGTGTATTTATTAGGAGATGATTCACTCATCTTAAGATAGTTATCCATGTTTCTCATTTCAGACAATTATGTCTTTTGAATCAGGAAAAAGATGAAAGGATGAATATTTTCCCTGTTGATACTGCAGTTGCAAAAAATATGAAACAATATTTTTAACAAAATTACAAACATGTCCACTTTCAAACTTTGTGGCTCTCCTACCTCTCTAATCCTTCCTGTTTACCATTCTTT
>NW_012110597.1:594898-631814 GCF_000951045.1 Mandrillus leucophaeus | reverse complement strand
CAAAATTACAAACATGTCCACTTTCAAACTTTGTGGCTCTCCTACCTCTCTAATCCTTCCTGTTTACCATTCTTTCTATCTTTTTTTTTTTTTTTTGAGATGGAGGCCCACTCTGTCTCCCAGGCTGGAGTGCAGTCTTGCAATCTCAGTTCACTGCAACTCCTGCCTCCAGAGTTCAAGCAATTCTCCTTCCTCAGCCTCCTGAATAGCTGGGATTACATGTCACCACGCCCAGCTAATTGGGGCATTTTTAGTAGAGACAGGGTTTGGTCATCTTGGCCAGGGTGGTCTTGAACTCCTGACTTCAAGTGATCTACCTGCCTCAGCCTCACAAAGTGCTGGGAATACAGGTGTGAACCACTGCACCCAGCCTCTTTCTTGACTTTTAAACATCAGAGTTTCACACTTCAGACCACACCCTTTTCCTCTTCATTGCCTCCGTCTCTAATTGCCTTCAGCCACCCCTTGGAATCAGTTTAAATCTCTCACACTTATCTCCAGGCCAGGTGCCTTACTTGAGTGTGCAGATGCCTCACACACACATGTGACTCATAACCAGTTGTCCTTCATTGACACCGCCTAGCACTCAACCCCTTTATGCCCAAAACCGAACTCCTGCTTTGGCTGTGCTCAACTGGTTTCCTCAAAGCTTTTTCATCTTAGCAAGGAACTGGAAGTCATCCTTAATGGGTCTGCTTCCCTTTATGTATAAGTTCAGGTAATCCTAAAAAATTCTCAAGTCTTTCCACGTATCTCCACCACTAACACACCACCCCAGTCTAAGGATGTCTGCCTCTTTCGAGGAGATACTAAAGGGAAGCCTTCCTGTTTTCCTGTGGGAGTAAGCCATTAGTGTACACACTGTAGTCATTGTTGGTATTTTAGAATGTAAATCTGATTATGTCACCTCCAGCCTTATCTAATCACCTTTGTGGGGTCCCATTGTTCTTAGAATAAAGATAGTGTATACTTAGGCTTCCTATAACCTGACCTCTGCTCTCTCTCACTGTTCTTCCTTTGAACTACTCTCCTTTTTTACCATCTACATTACTTTCCTTTCATTTTCAAGAATATTTTAATCACCATCCCACCTCAGTGTTTTCATACATGTCATCACCTTGGTCTGCCACTCTGTTTTTACCTCACACTTCTTTAACTTATTTGTTGACTCCTATGGTGACACAAAGATGTGCCACCCAAATCCTCCCTCAGGAAAGATGTGATGTTCCAGCTTCAACTGTAAGCCCCTTCAAGGACTACCTCAGCTTCAGGGATCCATCCACATTGCCCAAGAGCATGCCCTTTTTAGAGAGACCCACATCTGGTGACTGACTGAGTGGAGCATCTTCAAACAACTTGAATGGACCATTGTAGCTACAGAGCTCCCCATGGGATTCCCCTGAGGCTGGCATCACAGTTTGACTTCTCCCTCTGCTGAACACTGTTTCTTTCCCATCCTTTCACAAATGTAGATCCTGATGGTTCTCTCTAATAAACTTTCTGCCCAAGAAACTGTCTCAGAATCCATTTCCAATATACTCCTTCTCCAGAGGTTGGCTTAGATGTCACTTCCTGAAGGAAGCTGTGCATTAGTTTCCTAGGGCTGCCAAAAAAAAACATACCCACAAACTTGGTGACTTATAACAACAGAAATTTTATTATCTCACACTTATGGAAGCTAGAAATCGGAAATCAGGGTGTCAGCAGGGTCATACTGTCTCTGAATGCTCTAGGGAAAGATCATTTCCTGCCTGTCGTAGCTTCTGGTGTTACCAGAAATCCTTGGTGTCCCTTAGCCTGGAGATGCATCACTCCAATCTCTGCCTCCATCTTCAAAATGGCTTTTCCCCTGTGTTCATGTCTCTACATCCAAGTTTTTCTCTTCTTGTAAGGACACTTTTCATATTGAACTTAGGGCCCACGTAACCCAATAAGACATCATATGAACTCAATTATACTTGCAGAGACCCTTATATTAGTCTGTTCTCACACTGCTGATGAAGACATACCTGAGCCTGGGTAATTTATAAAGAGACAGAAGTTTAATGATCTCACAGTTCCACGTGGCTAGGGAGGCTTCACAATCATGGCGGAAGGTGAAAAGTACGTCTCACATGGCAGCAGACAAGAGAGAATGAGAGTCAAGCAAAGGGGAAACCCCTTATGAAATCATCAGATCTTGCATGATTTATTCACTACCACGAGAACAATATAGGGGAAACCACACCCATGATTCAATTGTCTCTCACGGGGTCCCTCAAAAACACATGGGAATTATGGGAGCTACAATTCAAGATGAGATCTGGATGGGAATACAGCCAAACCATATCAACCCTATTTCTAAATAAAGTTACATTCACAGGTTTTAGAGGTTAAGACTTCAACATATCTTTTTGAGAGGCACACTTCAAACCGTGAACTATATGACTGAGGACATATTTAGATGTAAGTAAGATAAGTTATAGTAGATATCTGTCATTCTTTTCAGTGATTAAATATCTTTAAATATTTTTCTGGTATTTAGGGATTTTCTTGAATCTCATCATAAAAGTCCAACATCTGTTTTCCCAGCCTCCTTTACAGTAAGGATAAAGGCACTTAACTTCCATTATCAGAAGCATTTCTGCCAAACACCGAATTCAAAGTTAGTGGTGCCAAAACAGAATACACTGTGAAGAATGTATTTTGGGGAGAAAGGTGACAGTGACATCTAATTTCCAGGGACAGGGGTGTTTGAGTTCAGGTACTATCATCTATAAACTCATAATGTTTGTACTCAAGAGTGGTGGCCCAGTTGTCGTCACCAGACCGGTTATGTTGTGTGAGTTTGGGTAATGATATTGGATAAGTAGTTTCTAAGCAGGGCTCTCTGGCCAGCCTGAAAATTCAGTAAGGTTAATATACTTTCAAACTGCCTTCTTAAAATAGTCAGAGTTGGTATTTATTATATGCAGCTGAACCCATAACTTATACAGAAATCTATCTTGGGTTAGTTACTTAAAGGAAGAAATGAGGATGAAGTAAGTAATTGTATTAGTTTGAACCTCTTTAAGGATGTAGAGGTACAGTTAGAATCTGGGACTCAAATGCTATTAGGACTTCCTATCGACTTCAGCTCATCACATCTCTGCTTTTCTCTGTGTGACAAATTTTTTCTTTCAGGCTGATTATGCTCACTGGAACCAGGATCAGCAGCAGCCCCTATTCTCTCATCCTGGTTTTTGAGAGAACAGAGGAAAGGACTTCTCTTTGCCAGTTACAGTTTTAAAAATCCAGACAAAATCCTTTGATTAGCGATCTTGAGTCAAAATGCTCACTCCATGGATGAATTAGTATCATCAGGAAATTGAGTTACTATGAGTTAATTCTGTCTGCTGTGGCCAGAGAAGCAAGTTGTCGAAATCTCTTTAAGAATACCTACCAGAGCAGAGAGTAGAAAGAAATGAGCAGGTTCCCCCTAAGCAGAAAGGTTTGGGGGTGGAAAGAGAGTGGGTGGCATAAATATGGCCACAGGAAAAGCAATCACTGTGAGCCTGGAAACTACCTCAATTTGTGTCCACTGTGAATGCTTTCTTTCCTTTCTTTTTTTTTTTCTTTTTTTGAGACTGAGTCTTGCTCTGTAGCCCAGGCTGGAGTGCAGTGGCACAATCTCATCTTGTCTCACTGCAGCCTCGGCCTCCTGGGTTCAAGCGACTCTTGTGCCTCAGCCTCCAGAGAAGCTGAGATTACAGGCATGGCCCACCACACCCAGTTAATTTTTGTATTTTTAGTAGAGACGGGGTTTCACCATGTTGGCCAAGTTGGTCTCGAACTCCTGGCCTCAAGTGATCCGCCCACCTCAGCCTCTCAAAGTACTGGGATGACAGGCGTGAGCCACTGTGCCCGGTCACTGTGAATGTTGTCTGTGCTTACAGATAAAGTTTTATCTATGCCTACAAATAGTACCAAGTACTAAGTCTTTAGAACCTAAAATAATTAAATAGATCTTATATGCATGAATTTGAATATGGGCTTCATGTATGCACAAATTCTTCTGCTACACACTGCTATATTCTCAATGTCTTAGGGACATAGCAAATAGAATATGGAGATATTGGCATTTATTATTAAATAGCCAAACAATTAAGTAACTATCTGATTCAATGAATGAATCTGAACCAGATATTAGAGTAACCAAGGGGCAGCATATGTTAAAAAAAAAAAAAAAAGGTTTGTGCCTCTTTACCCAATCTACTTCATATTTTATTTCCTTTCATATTGAGATAATATAATGATAACATTACAAGATTAAAGTAATTCTACTCTTTACTAGATTTAAACAAGTTATTTAAGTTCTGTATGATCAGAATTCCTCGTCTATTCAAGGAGGATAATATTAGGACTAATGTCAGAGGAGCCCTGCAACAAGTGTGACATTAAGTGGAATATAGGTTTCACTCCACAAAAGCTTACTTCTGTTATTCTATCCAACAGATCCAAGTGACTCCTAAACCACCTTACTACCATGATCACATCCATATGCCTCTGCCTGCTTTGACTCTCTATCCCAATGCTGTTGCTTTGTTCCAGTATATCCATAATCTCTTGAAAAACACTTAGTCTCTTCTTTAAAAAAAAAAAAAAAAAGGAAAGTAGATCTTCGAAAATAAAGACAAGAAACAAAAGAAATTTTTCTCTAACTCCATCTAACCTTGAGGTTGGAAGTGGAAAACAATGAAATGATTTCTTAAATAAATAACAAAGTGTTTTGTCTTTTTAGTGTCGTTTCCTTCCTTCCAGCTTCTTTGTAGGTCCCACTGAGTCTCAGGTGCAGCTCTTTACAGCAGAAGGTAGAAGAAAGACCACTGGGAATTAGAGTAAGTTAAAGTGAGAAAAAATATAGGCATAGTCCTCCACTTCTCTATTAAAACAGTCAGATACATTCTCAAAAAAAAAAAAAAAAAAATGGAATCCCCAAAATATCTCCATGACAAACAAATTTACAGATATAGTTAATGTATAATCATTATTTATTATTATGTATGATAATCAGAGTACAGCTCTTGTCAAGCTAATATGTCCTCACTCCTAGAGAAAGAACTAACAATAAATAGAGGTTGACTATTAGTCTCAGATTTGAAGATATGATCAATGTAAAGCAACCAGTGAGCTTTCTTAGGCCTAAACTCATTGATCCCTGGAAGATCCATTTTTTTCTCCTTACTGATTTAAGGAAAGAAAACAAAACCAATAAACAACAACCAAAAAAGGTCAAAAACAAAAGCAAAAGACCCTAGAATTCCTGCCCAAAATTTTCCTGTTTTTCTCTGAAAAGGAACAGTTTGGGTGAACCTAAGTATATTTAGACAAGAAATAAACATACAGGAAATGTGTAATTAGTTTGTGATTTTATAATTAGTGTGTTCATGATATTTTCCCTCATAGGATACACAAATAATAGAGATTTAAAGGGCTAGAAATTTGTTTGAGTTCTTTTTGAAATGTTATTTTAGGAATCTAAAAAGGACTTTAGGGTTCATCTAAAAGTTGTACCATCTGTTCTTATTATGATTTCTCTCCACTAAAGACTATATTGTTTTATGTAAAAGTACGATCTTGTCAGAGAATGAGTTATAAAATGTTAATTTCTGATCTAGCTATCATTTTATTATGTAATTCTATCTTTAAGCCAAATATATAATGAACAAATCACTTCACAAAATGAAAAGCTTGCCTTATCAAATTACTATTTTATGGGCATTAAAAAGAAAAGCAGATTACATTTGTTTTGCTGAATATTTTTTAAGAGAGATAATAATTCTGTAAACTTCTTGGGAAAGATGAAAAACACTCTTATCCACACATCATCTGAAGATGTACTTACTTCTTACTGCAACACTTTCAAATTTATAACCAGAAAATAGCTTTCACTCATGATTTTTAGAAGCTTTAGTTCTGCCATCTGGAAAAATCATTCATTCATCCATACATCTATGTTTTCATTTGTTCTGAAATACAATTTTATCACCAGTAGTACTATATGCCAGGTATCAGCATGGTCATGTGAACAAGCTGATTCTCCATTATTACAGCCACTCTTGTAACAATTTCTTTAACTTTCTTAACTCTCTATCTTGACCTTGTCCTCACTGATATTTGTATGCCTGGTCTGTCCTCATCATTCAGTTCTCAGCTCAAATTTCATCTCCTCAAAGGTATACCATTGGTCATAATATCAAAGCTAGTACATTCTCAATCTGTCATCTTACCTTATTGATTTTACTAAGGTAATTACCATCAGAATCTATAATATTCCTTCAGTTGTTTGTATAATTATTGTCCATATCCATGAGCAAGAATATAAGTTCCATGAGAGCAAGTGGCCTAGCCTATATTGTTCAGTGTTAGGTCTCCAAAACCTTGAAGAAAAAAAATTTAGTGAGTAAATAAATAAATCCTAGTTGGAAATGGATATAGATATTTATCAAATAATAACATATAACCATAAAACTCAACAATGTTAAGTTCTAAAAGATAGTTGAAAATGGTTTTGGGAGTGTGTGTTGTAGGAAAGTTTAACCATGTCAAAGCAAGTTTGAAAAATACCAAATTAACCCAGCCATATGAAGGACTCTTACCCTTATCCAAAAAGCTCGAGAAAAGGCTAGTTGAAACATACATTGTTGAGTGAAAAGGTTACTTTGGTTACAGTGTGAAAACTAGATCAGGGTGTGGATGAGTTTCTGGAGACTGGTCTACACTTCACACAAGAGATCAGGGGATATTAGTGCAAAAGGATATCAGAAGAACAAATTTGACAAGGATTTAGGGGGTAAAAATTATCTAAAGTTGGCCATGCATTGTATATGAAAACAAGAAGTTGCAACATACAACTCATCTGCCCTGAACAACTACATGGATGGTGGTGACACACTGAAGTGGGAGACTCTGGAAGAAGAACAAGTTTAGTGGGTAAAAAGATATGCTGTGCTGAGTTTGAGGTATCCTTGAGATATCTGAGTGGTGATTTTGAATAAGCAATTGAGTATATAGGTCTCCAGTTCAAAGGCAAAGTCTGAACTGGAGAGCTAGAGTTTGGGGTTATCTATAATGGAAATCACAGATGTGGGTGACATCACCTGGAAAAATAAGTGTTTTTACTTCCTTTCTCATCCAATTTAGATGGCATTCTCCATCATTATAACCATTCTTGTACTTTTTTAAAAACTTTCTTGCCTCTCTGTATTTCTATGATGCCTGCTGAGGGAATTCTGGATAGATTAATCTGTTTCACTTCTTCACTCCTAAATAATACTGGAGAAAACCAACAACCTTGCAGATTGCTGCCTTTATAGATTCATGGGTATTTAATATCAATTGACCTTTAATGGTAATCAGCAATTCTTCCTTTTGCTCCACTCAAGTATGTATCTAATTTTCTACAGAAACTATGTTAAGCCTTCAGTATTTATACTAATCCCATCATTTACCACTCTCAATCTCAGTAAGTAACTCTGTTTCTTGAGTTGCAGGGAAATCAAGAACAAAACATTGAAATTGTTGAACAGAAAATTTCTCAATCTCCTATCACCAATTTTACAAACTCTTAGATGCAACATAAGATAGAACTTGAGAGTATGGGCTTTAAATTCAGACAGCTGGTTATTTTTGGAAAAGTACATAATATTTCTGTGCCTCAGCTTTTTTGTCTGTGAAATGTACACAATCCTAATATCTAATATAAAAGGAGATTGCATGATTGAATGTACTAGAGCAGTGGTGTCAAATTTGAGCAAGTATCACAGTCACCTAGAAATCCTGTTATAGCAAAGAGCCTCATTCTTAGAATTTTGCAGAATGGCCTTTCTAACAATTTCCTAGGTGATGCTGACACTGTAGCACAGCAACAAAAAACATACTTTCAGAACCATTGATCTAGTACATGTGAAGATTTGGAAATGTGGTTGCACATAATAAGCATTCAAAAAATTTTGCCATCTATCTATCTATATATATATACACACACATATATGTACACATACACACATATATATACACACACATGCGTGCACACACACACATTCTTTCTATATTTCAATGATAATTGCAGTATAACCCACAATCGCCAAAGTACGGAATCAACCTAAGCATTCCTCAGTGGATGATTGGATAAAGAAAATATCACATATACCTAATGGAATACTATTCATTTATCCTTTATAGAGAAGGAAATTATATCATGTGTGACAACATGAATGAAATTAGAGGTCATAATGCTAAATGCAATAAGTTAGGCACAGAAAGACAAATACTGCATGATCTCACTTATACATGGAATCTTAAAAAGTTCACACTCATAGAAGCAGAAAATAGAATGGCAGTTGTCAGGGGCTGGGTGGCAGGGAGCTGTTGGTCAAAGGGTACCAAGTTTCAGTTAAATAGGAGGAGTCATTTCTGGAGATCTATTGTGGTTATAGTAAATAATTTATGATATACTTGAAAAATATTAAAAGAATAAAATTAAAAATTCTCACCATAAAAAATGATATGTGCTGTGGTCCAAATGTTTGTGTTCCCCCAAAGTTCATACGTTGACACCCAAATTCCAATGTGATAGCATTAAGAAGTAGGACCTTTTGGGAGGTGATTCAGTCAGGAGGCAGAGTCCCCATGAAAGGGACGGGTGCCCTGATGAAAAAGGCCCACGGCAGCTTGTTTGTTCCTTCTGCCATGTGAGGACACAGCAAAAACGCACCATTTGTGAAGCAGAGATTGAGCCCTCACTAAACATGAAATCTGCCAGAGCCTTGATCTTAGACTTTCCAGCCGCCAAAACTGTAAGCAATAAATCTCTGTTGCTTATAAATCACCCAGTTTAAGGTATTTCATTATAGCAGCCTGAATGGATTAAAACTATATGTGAAGTAATTGATGTTGATTAGACTGATTCAATGATCTCACAGTATATACCTATACCAAAATACCACTTGGTATGCCGAATATATATACATTTTTTATTAGTCATTTGTTCTTTAGTAAAGGGGGATGGGCTTTTGTAGGTAAATAAACATAATAGAAATGGGGAATTTATAGAACATTTATGTATTTTTACCACAGGAAAGAAATGAGGCAAGAAGTGAAAGTGTGCAAGTGAGACTCACCTGTACATTCACCACACCCTAGATTCCCTTTGAAATGGAGACTATTGTTTAGGCTAATAACATGTAATGGACAAAAAAAAGTGCACCACATCAATGATATATATATGAAAAGCAAAGAAACTCAACGTCTAATTAGGTTCACTTTGGGAGAAAGTCTCAGGAGGAGTCAAGTTAAGCCATATAAAAATGAATTAAGTTAGCTCAGAATACTTGGGAGCTCCTGGAAACTGCATATCTATTGTTTCCAACAAAATTTGTTTCTAACTAGTACTTATAAACATATAGTTTCCTATCAGCTTATGTCTTTAACTCTTCCAGTCAACATTGCTACCTGGGAGAAATCTGGGACTGAAAAATAGAACAAGTTCATTGGCTGGGTGATTACCATTATTTAAGTTACCAGTTTGATTCCTTTGCCTGGGAAGGTTGGGTCCCATTGCACATTTACAAATCACAGATTTGTGATTCACAAATTCACAGATCCTGTATGGTTTCAGACTTGCATGTCTAACTGATTGCTACATAACTCTGCTTGAATATTTCAGGCACTTTAAACTCAATATTTACAAAACTGAACTCACCATCTTTCCCTACACCTGCTTTCCCACTTTTGTTTTCTATCTTAGTAAATGAAAACTTCCTCAACACAGTTGCTAGTATCAGAAAACAAGACAGCAATTTTCTTTCTTTCCTCTTCCTCAATCTATAATCTCTTCATATTATTAATAATTAATATATTCTATTGAGTCTGCCTCTTATATTTTTAAATCAATTTATCCACCATTTACAACTTACTTTTCCAAGCTATCACCATCCTTCCTGTAATAGAAGAGATTATATTGTCTGATGTGGACATGCAATGGAGAGAAAAACGTCCCACATTGCCAAATTGTTTCTGCATAATGCTTAGGTTCTTTCTGGTAGATAATGACAGTTGTCAAAGAAATTTCAGGTATCAAGGATTAACTACTCTCCTATTACCCTGCTATTAGCTTTTAATAAAAGCAAGTATCAGGCCAAATTCTGACAAATATATAGACATTTATTAGACAGATAGTCTTTAGCAAAACCATACACTCAATTATTGCCTTTAGTTGATACCACACAACCAGAAATCCTCTAAACTAATGCCTGAGTGGAGAAACAATCAAGGTTCAAACCTCAGACACCATCCTTAATTCTCACATCCTGTCAGGTAAAGTTTGAAGGTGTATAAATTTTAGTCATTCTACGTGTCTTGAAAATATTTAACTTAACAAATGATATTCTCTTTCTAGCATTCATTTAGCTAATTGACAGGTGTCTAGTTACATCAATAAACACTATTTTTAACATTCAGTATGCTATTTATCAAAGAATTAGTTGTTGTTGGAGATAGGTCTGGAGAAGGGCTTTCAGTGGTAGACCCTGGGATATGGTTGTTTTTGATTTGAGGCTAGTTGACCACCTTCTTTGGCTGTGCAATCATGATGTATGTTAGATACCCAGGCCCAGATCTAAAGCCTAAACTAACTGGAATATATATATATTTTATATATATATATAAAATATCACACTGATTACTCTAAAATATTTTAATGTAGTGTACAGACATTGCAGCAGTGGTTTTAGTCTTTCCTTCTCTGTAACCTTAAGGTACTTCTTCAATTAGAACTCTGATCATATTAATTTTTTAAAACTAATCAATGGCTTTCCATTATTCTGATTATAAAATAAAATTTTAGCCTCATCTTACACTTACCTTTCTATCCTCCTCTCTCACTATCACCTTCACTCTTTATGATTCAACTATCCTAAATATCTACTGAAAATATACTTTTCAAACTTTTCATATACTCTTCCATTTGGCTGGGGAACATTTTCCTTCTCCTTCACCTGTTCACCTTGTATCTACCCTTCAAGAGATGGGTTATATATCAGCCTGTCACTTCCTCAAGAAGTTTTTCTTTTTTAAAAAAGTCAGAGAGTCACACTCTCCTCTGCTAACCAGGGTGTAGTGCAGTGGCATGATTATGGCTCACTACAAGCTTGACTTCCCTGGATCAAGTGATCCCCCCACCTCAGTCACCCAAGTAACTGTGACTACAAGCATGTGCCACAACAGTAAGCTATTTTTTTTTTTTTTTTAAGGAACAGGGTCTCACTATGTTGCCCAAGCTGGTCTTGAACTCCTGGGCTCAAGTGATTATCTTGCCTTGGCCTTCCAAAGTATTGGGGTTTTAGGCATGAGCCACCATGCCTGAGCACAAGAAGCTTTTATGGACTGCAATTTCCAAAAAAAAAAAAATATATATGTTCCCACATTAGTCTGTGAAACTTCTTTCATAATACTAATTACACAAACTTGAAATTCTCATTTCCACTTTGATTTGCTTGCTTCTGTTACTCATCAGATCAAATGGAATAACTCTTACAATTCTTAGCACAATCCCCAGAACAAACTTGTTCTCAACAAATGTAGTAGTCCTTCTCTTTTATTCCCCATGTCCCCAACAGTTCTTAATATCAACTTTAGGTTTTGTCTATAGAATAGTTTATTTCTAGAAAGATTAATGAGTTGAACATGCTTCATTTTATAATTGACTTTATTTAGGAAAACAGTAGCAGGCAAAATTATACTATTTTTGAGCCTTTTAATTTAAAAGATGAGTAGTACAATGCAAAATGCCTTGATTTGGTGTTTATATATTTTCTTTCCCATATTTAAAAAGATGCTCCAATTCTTAGATCTCCCAAAACCTTGTGTTACAAAAGCCAAATTTAACCCATTTGTGATTGTAATACAATGTTCAACTGTGGTATTTTCTATGCAACTCCAAAGAACGGCTTGACCTCACCCACTGTGCTCCTGCCTGCAAATTGCCATTTACTTTTATTTGGGACATTTGTATATAGTTTTATCTATGGTTTCATTATATCATCGGTAGTTTATACCTTTAGAGTCTAAAATCTTTGACTCAAGAGTTTATGGAAAAATGGAGAAATATGTACATATTAGATTATTATCAACTAACTCTTCATAGTTGGCTGAAGCCTTAATAACAATAGGTTAGTCAGTATTTGAATAATAATTCTGGAAAAGATTAGGAAAACATAAATTGTGCTTACACGATTGTGCTCATGCACTAGCTAGTACCTAACAGCTGTAGTGAAAATCTTTTAAATGTGAATTGGCTCAGCTACCTGCCCATGTGTGACCACTTTGAAATCAGCGAAATGCAATATAGTGAGAGCATCCTTGGACTTCCCTTCCCCTACGTTGAAGGCTGGTTACAATGCTCTGGGTCTATGGGCATTGGATCTCACAGAAACATTGACAAAATCATTTTTGCTTACGATGCTTCATAAAAAACGGCCTCTTTAGAAAACTTAGACCCAGTTTGAGTGCCTGGACTCTGTTTATCCTTAGGGTAACAGTTTTACCTCTGGCCATTCAGGTAGATCTGGTTGTCAGCTGCAAATAACCTTTTCCCAAAGTATAAAGAGTACATCATCATATTTATCTGTACTCACAAAAGGAGAAAAATTTCTTAAGAATTATATTTAAACAGATATTCTCACCTGCCATAAACAAACAGGTTTAAGTATGTCATATTATTGCAAAAAGCCTTTTTTTTTTAATGGAAAAGCTAGAGACCGTCAAAAAATAAAGCTAATCAAGCAGGCCTCCATTTTGGGTGGCAGCCCAGAATGGCAGAGGAAGCATGTTTAGAAACACAGCAGGCAGAGACACAGATAATCATCATCAGAACAGGCAAGTGCAGATTTACCTTGAAGCTAATGATGCTTCAACTATAGAGCCCTCCTATCTAACTGCTGAGAGCGCAGGGAGTTTCTGGAAATTGTAGAAGGTTCTAGTTAAATAGAGTAAAAAACATTGGAAGCAACTCTGATAAATAACCTTGAAATATCGTCGATGAAATTAATCTTTATCTCTAAAGCTCTAGCAATTGTGGATTCTAAATATTTACTTTGGAGCCTCATTATGAGTTTGTAGTTATATATTTTTTTCTTAGAGCACCTCTACCTCAAATTATATCAGTTTCAGGCCTCACAGAATGTGGACCTTTCCTGAACAAACAGAAAAGACTAAAGGAGTTTCATTTCATTTCCTGTTATCTCCCATTACTGATATTTTCATTTGTAGCTTGGAGGTCATGGTCTATGTTTTGGGAGCTACCGTTAGATATATGGGCTTTCTTCACAAATTTATGGGTATTTCTGTTCAAGATTCAATAGTAAGATAAAAATAATCTGTAAACTTACTTGAAACAGTGGAATTTAATTTGACTGGGGAGATCGGTCCTCACAATGTCATTTTAGAAAAACATAATTATTTTGACATTTTATTCATATAATAGATGAGATGTGAAATGAGCTTCATGGATGAAAAACGCACTGATGGCTGCTAAGTTTTACACTGTATAAACAAGAATTGAGCTGCTGCTATAGAAAACCATAAAATTTTAGTTTAGATGCTAGATATGGAGACAGTAAAATACCCTAAATGAAAGAAGGCTATTAATCCTATAATGAGATCAGAGTATCATATGCATTTATGTACCTGTAAATAGAAGAAGAAATGAGTTTGTCTCCACACACAATTAGAGGTATATGCCAAATTTATATTTTAAATGTTAAAGACAATTATCCTTTGGGAAAAATCACTTTTAAAGGATATCATAACTATAGTTTTATTTTTGTGACATGGAAATCATTACATTTTCTAAGTCATGAAAAATACCAAATAAGAATATCGAACTTCAAAAGAAGATACAGAGGCAAAGATTAGTTGTGATTTTGCACACTTAAAAAAAGAAATAAAAAGAAATGTGTTTATTTGAAAATAGTTCTAAGCGAGAAAAGATCAGAACCCCACAAATTCTAAAGCATTTTACTAGTCATTAGCTTCAGTGGAAATATAAACTTGAACTCTGCAAAGACAGCAACAAGGGACTGTAGAACACATTTAGATGTAGAATACATTAGAAAGGTGACTTGGTCAGGCTCGGTGGCTCACACCTGTAATTCTAGCACTTTGGGAGACTGAGGCAAGTGGATCACTTGAGGCCAGGAGTTCGAGACCAGCCTGGCCTACATGGAGAAACCCCATTTCTACTAAAAATACAAAAATTAGCCAGGCATGGTGGTGGGCACCTGTAATCCCAGCTACTCGGGAGGCTGAGGCGGGAGAATCACTTGAACTCGGAGGTCAGAGGTTACAGTGAGCCAAGATCGTGCCACTGCACTCCAGCCTGGGAAACAGAGTGACTCTATCTCAAAAAAGACTCCGTCTCAAAAAAAGAAAAAAAAGAAAAAGAAAAGTGACTTATTTTGCCCAGTTAAGAAAAATGCAGATTAGCATTTATCTTCCTTGATCTCATATGACCACATTCTTCTCGTATGTTATGAAATTCCAGGAGATAAAAGCAAAATGCAAATATCACTTCAATGTTTTCACTGTGGTAGATGGGTTTGCCTAAAGTAGTGTTAAAGAGTTCTCAGTAGTGTTGTAGATGATCTCTAAGCCCTTGTCTATCACTGGGATAAAGACTACCTCAACAAGAAATTTTTAAATGCATTAACTTGAATGTATGATACGCTGTTTTCATATTGCCTAAAGGATTTGACTTCTACTCTCAATTCTAATTAAAATTTTAAAAGCTGGAAAGATACAGATACTGGTTTTGATAAGTCACAAGATGAAAGTTATAATCCTCTAATCCTCATTCAACTATCCAATTAATAACAGGATTACAGTTTCTCCGAAAAAAATGCTCACATTGTTCGCATCTTTCTGGACAGCACACAGCTTGTTAACCTACTTTGGGCGCATTGAGTTTGAAATATATATCAGAGAACAACTATGTAGAGTATCTGATATTCACTTTTAAAATGTTGTATCACTAAAAATCATTTATCTAATACCTGCATAAACTATATGAAAATCTATTATATTCCTTGAGGAATTCATGTCATCAACCTGACAGTTTACCAGATGTAATAAAAGACAGCTTCTAAGATTGGGTCTTTTTAAAAGAAGGTCTCTCTGCCTCAGTAATACCTCTTAAAAATTATTCTGCTTTCTTTTAGTACTTTTTATTTAATTAGAGGCAGAAAATTGAAAAAAAAAGAAGACAAAACAGAAACTCTAATCTGATTTAGAAATAGGAACGTTTACTTATTTTGTTCAAGAAAGCAATACAATTACTTCTTCTCCTTGCTTCTGAAAGCAGTGCTTATATTTACCAAGCTTTTATAACAAACACAATTAATATCTGCTGCTATATGTTTATCCACTGAACCACACAGTCCACATCACCATAGAAAACTGGTCATGTCATCTTAAAGATATTTAAAAAAATCATAGTTTCTTCTGTAAGATTTATCTTAAAACATAGGCTAATTCCATAAGCTAATCCATGTTATTTTTTTTCCAGATTTACAGAAAACTGTTGAAGGTAACACAGAAATAGTGTACACAGTTTCCTCTGCATTACATTAATGAACCAATATTGGCACTTTATTATTAATGAAGTATATACTTTATTCAGAGTTCCGTAGTTTTTAATTTCATGTCCTTTTTCTCTTCCAGGATCTCATTTAGGGCACTACATTGCATTTAGTCATCATGTCTCCTTAGGTTCTTCTTGTCTGTTACAGCTTCTCAGACTTCCTTGATTTTGGTGACCTTGACAATTTTGAAGAGATATGTACTAGTCAGATATTTTGTAGACTGTCCCTCATGTGGGCTTTGCCTGCTTCTTTATCTGGATTTTATTTATTTATTTATTTATTTTGGTTTTCAGTGTTTTTCTCACAATTAGACAAACATACCTGTTTTGGAGAGAAAGACCACAGAGGTTTGTCTCATTTTCATTATATCCTATGAAGGAACATACTATCAATATGACATCACTATTGACCTTAATCACTAGAATGGAATACTACATTGTTTTCGCTGTTGTAATTTTCTAATTTTGGTTCCATTGGTTAGTAGTGTCAATAACAGCAAAATCAAAACTGATTGTTTAGATTTGCTGTATTCCCTGAAATCTTAAACTCAATCAGTTGTTTCTCAAATATTCAAATTAGCATTCAAAAGAGATGCTTTTTATAAGTTATATAAAATCCTTTAAATAATCTGTTATTTTGAACACTTTAGGATTCTCAGGATTTTTCCCATTGAAAATGTTTCTAATTTACTGTTTGTATATGTGAGCATATTTTCTTCTCTATTAAAAAAAAGGGTGAATAAAAATATACAAAACAATTTTCAGCTGTGCTAAAGGGATAATGATTAAACTAAATAAAAATCACTAAAAGAAAACGTAGAAAAATAAAAAATATTAATATATATTATTCCTTTTAAGAAGGGAAGTCCTTCTTAAAACAAGACCTACTTTAGAATCAATAACAAAGCAATTACCAGCTGGATTATTAAATGTTAAAAAGTTCTGAACAAACCAAAAAAGTGCTATAAAGAAAGTTAAAATCTAATGAAATGAAAGACTGGGAGAACATATTTTCAATATGTGTAAAATTATCAATAACCAGAATATTGTCAATCTTTATTAAAAATTAAAAGGAAAAGACAAAACTAAAATAAGAAAAGGAACACAGAAGAAATTTGTAGCCAATTACCAGATGGCAAAATACAAATAACTAATAGAGCTATGTAAAAATGTTTACTTGTACTGTCATATCAAAAATGTAAAGTAAGCCAATAATGAAATACCTTTCCCACTAATCCAATTGGCAAAAATGTAAACATCAAATGAAGAAAGAGTTCTAAAGCACATGCTTTGTGGAAATGTAAATTTATGCAACATTTTAACATAACGATTTTATAGTATACACTTACATTTTCAGTGGCCACACCCTTTAGCTTAATAGTTCCACGCCTTACTATCTAGCCTAGATTGTATCTATATACAAAAATCTGTTTGAAATTAGTATTTTACAGAATTGTCTGTAATAATAAACAAAAAAACTACCTGTGTTTCTAAATAATAAAATCCAGCAATATTTTTATATAAGTAACCATGAAATAAAAGAATAAAATAGAAATATCTAACACTAATTCACTTCGTTGACTAAGTTTTAAGTGTTTTGTTATTTTGGTTGCTGTTGTAAATAGGATTGTTTTAAGAAAATTAAGAATACCCATTTTGTTTGTTGAGTAGTTTGCTGTTAGTGTATAGAAACACAACTTATTTTTGTTTGTCAGTTTTGTATCCTGAAACTTTACTGAATTTGTGTACTGATTTAAACAATTTTTTGTGGGGTCCTTAGAGTTTTCTCCATATAAGATCATTTCAACTGCAGAGAGAATTTTACTTCCTCTTTTCTGATTTGGATGCCTTTTATCTATCTTTCTTTCCTAATTACTCTATGTAGCATTCCATTTTCGCATTGCTGTAAGAACTCCTGAGACTGGGTAACTTGTAAAGGAAAGTGGTTTAATGTATTCACAGTTCCATATGGCTGGGGGGGGGTCTCAGGAAACTTACAATCATGACAGAAGGGTAAGCAGACATGTCTTACATGGCAGTAGGTGAGAGAGAGAGAGCAAGAGCAGGGAAACCTGTCTTATAAAACCATCAGATCGCATGAGAACTCACTCACTATCTCAAGAACAGCATGGGGGAACCACCCCCATGATCCAATCACCTCCCACTAGGACCCTCCCTCCACATGTGGGGATTATGGGAATTACAATTCAAGATGAGATTTGGATGGGGACACAAAGTTAAACCTTATCACTCTAGCTAAGATTTCCAATACTATGTTGAATAAAAGTAATGAGATGGACATTCTTGCCTTGTTTATAATCTTAGAGAAAAGGCTTTCAATTTTTCACCATCGAATATAGTGTTAGGTGTGGGACTTTTTATATATTGCATTTATTATTTTGAGGTAAATTACTTATTTACCTAGTTTGTTGAGAGTTTTTCTCATAAAAGCGTGCTCAATTTTGTCAAATGCTTTTTTGCCTTTGCTTAGACAATCATGTGACTTTTTACCCTTCATTTTGTAACTGTGGTATATCACATTAATTAGCTTGCCTATCCTGAACCCTCCTTAATTCCAGCAGTAGATTCCCCTTGGTCATGGTGTATGATTCTTTCAATGTACTAGTAAATACAATTTCCTAGTCTTCTGTTGAGGACTGTTATACCTATGTTCATTAGGAATTTTAGCCTATAGTTTTCTTTTTCATTTAGTGTTTCTGTCTGGCTTTAGTGTCAGGGTAATGCTGGCTTCATAAAATGAGTTTGGAAGTCTTTGTTGTTCAGTTTTCTGGAGGAGCTTTAAAAGGGTTGGTGTTAATTGTTTTGGAAATGTTCATAAAATTCACAAATGAAGCCATCTGGTCCAGGTCTTTTTTTGTTGTTGTTTAAAAAGTTTGACTGCTGATTTAATTTTCTTACTTGTGAGATACTGAATTAAGAGGGCAGATAGGAGGCAGGACTAGCTTGCGGCTCCCACTCGCACAGGCAGAGCAGAGTGTGTAGACTCACATTGTGAACTCTTGCTCCAAGAACTACCACAGCAACATACCAGGAAAGCTGAGAGAATCCACAGACCCTCTGAAGGAACTGGATTACTGCTGCAGGCTCCCTGAGATGCAGAAAAACCGAGTGTCAGCGGAGAGGCTGGTGGTCTGGGGTAACTTCTCAGCCCTGGTCACCAGCTGCCCGGAAATAGACTCTGTGCTGTTGGCGGGGCATGGTGGGAGTGAGACTGACCTCTAGGACTATGGGCTGCATGGGAGAGGAGCGAGGCATGTGACTGCAGCCGTTCCCCTACTTCCCTGGCAACCTGTGTCACTCAGCAGAGGCAGCCATAATCCCTCTGGGAAAATAGCTCCATTGGCCTGAGAACCACACCCCCATGCCCCACATCAGCTGCAGTAAGCCCCGTTCAAGGAGAGGCTGGGCTCAGACATGCCTATCCTTGCCCCCACCTGGTGGTCTTTCTCTGCCTGCCCTGGTTGCCTAAGAGGAAGGACCTAATCTCTTGGGAGCCCTATGGCCCGGTCCACCACCTGAGAAACCTCAATACTTAACCAGGCAAGTTTGCTTCCTTCTGATAGTACCACAGCCAGTGTGCTTTTGAAAGCACCACCTCAGGCCGAGACGGGCGGATCACGAGGTCAGGAGATCGAGACCATCCTGGCTAACACGGTGAAACCCCATCTCTACTAAAAAATACAAAAAACTAGCCGGGCGGGCGCCTGTAGTCCCAGCTACTCGGGAGGCTGAGGCAGGAGAATGGCGTAAACCCGGGAGGCGGAGCTTGCAGTGAGCTGAGATCCGGCCACTGCACTCCAGCCTGGGCGACAGAGCGAGACTCCCGTCTCAAAAAAAAAAAAAAAAAAAAAGAAAGCACCACCTCCTGGCTGGAGGCCGACCAACACAAAACTAGCTCACTAAATAAAAATACAACCAAGGCCCCTCACAGAGTCCACTTCACTCTCCTGCTTCCTCCACAGAAGATGGAATCCACAGCTGAAAGACCTGAAGATAGACCACATCACAACACTGTTTGCAGACATTCCCCAGTACCAGTCTAGAGCCCAGTAGATCCGCTGGGTGGTTGGACCCAGAAGAGCAAAAACCATCATCACTGCACTTTGGCTCTCAGTAAGCCTCATCCCTAGGGGAAGCGGGAAAACACTATTTCAAGGGAACACCCCCTGAAGCAAAAGAATCTGAAAAGCAGCCCTGAAGCCCCCACATCTTCCCTCCGATATAGTCTACCCAAGTGAGAAGGAACCAGAAAAACAATTCTGGTAATATGACAAAATAAGGTTCTTTAACATCTCCAAAACATCACACCAGCTCACAAGCAATGTATCCAAACCAAGACAAAACTCTTAATTGCCAGAAAAATAATTCAGAAGGTCTATTATTAAGCTAAGCAAGGAGGCACCAAGAAAGGAGAATTCCAACTTTAAAAAATAAAAAGCATGATACAGAACAGGAAAGAAAAAATCTACAGTGAAATAGCAGAACTAAAAGACAGTCACAACTTCTGGAAATCAAGAACACACTTAGAGAAATGAAAAACGCACTGGAAAGTCTCAGAAATAAAATTAAACAAGCAGAAGAAAGAACTTCAGAGTTCAAAGACAAGACATCCAAATTAACCCAATCCATCAAAAACAAAGAAAAAAGGAATTTAAAAAAATGAACAAAGCCTCTAAGAAGTTTGGGACTATGTTAAGTGTCCGAACCTAAGAATAATTGGTTTTCCCAAGGAAGAAGAGAAATCTAAGTTTGGAAAATATATTTGAGGGAATAATCTAGGAAAACCTCCTGGCCTTACTAGAGATCTAGACACCCAAATATAAGAAGCTCAAGGAACACCTGGGAAATTCATCACAAAAAATCATCACCTAGGCACATAGTCATCAGGTTATCTAAAGTAAAGACAAAGGAAAGAATCTTAAGAGCTGTGAGGCAAAATCATCAGGTAACCTATAAAAACAAACAAACAAACAAAACCTATCAGAGTAACAGCAGAAGATTTATCAGCAGTAACCAAGCTAGAAGGGACTGGGGTCCTGTTTTTAGCCTCCTTAAACAAAATTCAGTCAAGAATTTTGTGTCCAGTGAAACTAAACTTCATAAATGAGGGAAAGATACAGTCTTCCAGACAAACAAATGCTGAGAAAATTTGTCACTACCAAGCCAGAACTACAAGAACTGCTAAAAGGGACTCTAAATCTTATTTATTTATTTATTTTATTTATTTTTGAGACAGAGTCTCGCTCTGTTGCCCAGGCTGGAGTGCAGTGGCATGATCTCGGCTCACTGCAAGCTCTGCCTCCCAGGTTCATGCCATCTTCCTGCCTCAGTCTCCCAAGTAGCTGGGAATACAGGTGCACACTGCCACGCCCAGCTAATTTTTTGTATTTTTAGTAGAGACGGGATTTCACTGCATTAGCCAGGATGGTCTTGATCTCGTGACCTTGTGATCTGCCAGCCTCGGTCTCCCACAGTGTTGGGATTACAGGCGTGAGCCACCACACCTGGCCAAGGAGCTCTAAATCTTGAAACAAATCCTCAAGATACTGCAAAATGGAACCTCCATAAAGCATAAACCTCACAGGACCTACATAACAATAACACAAATAAATAAAAAGGTATTCAGACAACAAATAGGACAATAAATAGAGTAGCACCTCATATCTCAATACTAACATTTAATGTAAATGGTCTAAATGCTCCACTTAAAAGATACGGAATGGCAGAATGAATAAGAATTCACCAACCAAGTTTCTGCTGTCTTCAGGAGACTCACCTAACACAAGGACTCACATAAACTTAAGGTAAAGGGGTGGAAAAAGATATTCCATGCAAATGGACACCAAAAGCAAGCAGGAATAGCTATTCTTACATAAGACAAAACAAACTTAAAAAAAGCAGAAGTTTAAAAAGAGAAAGAGGGATATTATATAGTGATAAGATTATCCAAAAGAAAAACATCACAGTCCTAAATATGTATGCACCTAACACTGGAGCTCCCAAATTTATAAAACAATTACTGCTACACCTAAGAAATGAGAGAGATAGTAACACAATACTAGTGGAGGATTTTAATACAGTCATCCCTTGGTATCCATGGAGGATTGGTTGCAGGATCTTCCTCAGATACCAAAATGTGAGAATGCACAAATCACTGATATAAAAATGATACAGCATTTGCATATAGTATGCATATCCTCCCATATACTTTGAATTACTTCTAGATGACTTATGATACCAAATACAATGTGAAAGTTATGCAAATAGTTGTTATACTGTATTGTTTGGGAATCATGACAAGAAAAATCTGTACATATTCAGTACAGGTGCAATTAAAAAATATTTTCAATACACGATTGGTTGAATCCATGCACACAGAACACACAGATATGCAGGAACAGCTGTATTCTCATTTGCATTGCTCTTATATTGCTTGCCACTTTCATTTCCACAATGACTGGATATTATTTATAAGAGTACTTCTTAATTTTAAATTAGGTAAGTTTTTTTGTTTTCAAAAGGTCACCTTTTAATAATTTATTTCTATTTCTTAATTATCATATCTATAAATTATATATTATGTCCATCATTTGTAGTCCATAAGTATCTCTGCATATCTCTTTATTGATATTGCCTATGCATACAAATAATATATTGAAATTTGTTGAATATATATTCAGTTACCTTATATTTTATATATTTTTGCTTAAGATATCTAACTAATCTTAAAAGAGATATATTAAAATCTTTTAATTTTTTAAGGTTTGTATTGCACTACTAGTAGTCTTGGCTTTGAATATATTCAGCTGCTATTTATTTCAGTGCCTAGTAATTTTCTATTATAGTATTTCTCTCTTAACTTGGAGCTCTTTATTAACTTCTGCACCTCAATGTTCTTTATTGCCATTAGCCTAAAATTCAACTCTTTGTATTATTTATATTGCCACTTTCATTTTGCTTTCCTTATCTGGTCTCTCTTTGATCATATCTTCATTTTTAACCTCTTTCAATATGCAGTTTTAAGTGTTTGTTAAAAACAGAAAAAAGCTAGGTTTGCCTTTTTATTCCAGTCTTGCTATCACTGTTTTTTAGAATCATTGAGCATGTTCACATTTAATGTAGAAACTTATTTCATTGTATTGTTTTGTCCCATTAACATGTGCAATTTATTTTGCTTTATTATTTCATCTGTTTTTATAATTATTTATGCTATTTTATCCCTTGTTAACTTGGGTATTTGTGTATATAGTTACCTTTCCTTTCCCCAAATTCATGTATTTCCCCCATCAAGAGGCTCTGCTTTCTTAAGGCACAGCCTCCTGAAAATTTTAGAATACATAGCCCCTTCCTCCTCCTGTCCCAAGTGTTGCTGAGATAATTTAGG
Organism: Mandrillus leucophaeus; assembly: GCF_000951045.1. Lineage (NCBI taxonomy): Eukaryota > Metazoa > Chordata > Mammalia > Primates > Cercopithecidae > Mandrillus > Mandrillus leucophaeus. Next base: position 608,754 of record NW_012110597.1, on the reverse strand, counting down.
ACTGACTTTTTTTAAAATATCTTATTTTATTTTATTTTATTTTATATTCTGGGATACATGTGCAGGACATGCAGGTTCGTTACATAGGTAAACGTGTGCCATGGTGATATGCTGCACAGACGAATCCATCACCTAAGTAATAAGCCCCACATGCATTAGCTATTTATCCTGATCCTCTCCCTCCCCCCTGCACCCCCATCCCCAACAGGCCCCAGTGTATGTTGTTCCCCTCCCTGTGTTCATGTGTTCTCATTGCTCAGCTCCCACTTTAAGTGAGAACATACAGTGTTGGGTTTTCTTTTGCTGCGTTAGTTGGCTGAGGATTGTGGCTTCCAGCGCCATCCATATCCCTGCAAAGGACATAATCTCATTCCTTTTTATGACTGCATAGTATTCCGTGGTGTATATATACCACATCTTCTTTATCCAGTCTGCCATTGATGGGCATTTGAGTTGATTCCATGTCTTCGCTGTTATGAATAGTAATGCAACAAACATATGCATGTATGTATCTTTATAATAGGATTATTTACATTTCTTTAGGTATGTACCCAGTAATTGGATTGCTAAGTCAGATGCTACTTCTAGTTCTAAGTCTTTGGAGAATCACCACACTGTCTTCCACAATGGCTGAACTAATTTACATTCCCATCAATTGTGTAAAAGCGTTCCTATTTTTCCACAGCCTCACTAGCATCTGTTGTTTCTTGACTTTTAGTTCCAGTTTTCTCCTTGCAGTACTTCCCTTCTATGTCAATCTTTATTTATCTCTTAACTTCCACATTCACAGTCAGTCTTTTTTTTTTTTTTAACAACTAACTATACATATTGCAAGATGCTTTGCTTACCATGATCCCTTTTTCACTTAATCTTCTGCTATTTGATGTTCCTGTTTTTGATTCATTTGGTTTGAAGAGTTCTTTTCTAATATTTTACTTTAAAGTGGTGCTTGGTGATATATTCTCAGAATCCTTGCCTAGCCTCAATTTTTTGTTCAATCATGTTGATAAACGATATTTTGGAAGCATATGGAGCGTTTGCACTGCCATTATGGCAGTGGTCTGCATTGCACTATCTTCTAACTTGATAAATCCAAAACCATCAGTTATGCTCCTGTGACTCCATCTCATACAAATAAAAGCACCAGTTGATAAATATGTATGTACAAATATATACATTGTGAAATCATTTACAGAAGTAAGAACCAACTGCTGGTAAAAATTGTATAGAATGATAAGGGATTTGGTGAATTTTTATGGTATAAGTATACTTGAAATATCATTTGGAATTTTTAAGGAATGAATTAAGGCTCTGCTAATGCACTTAAAAGAATTGATGTGAGCATGGGTTAAATTTTTAAAGCCAAAGAGAAGAAGTAATATGAGATCATATTTGCACAACAATGACAAGTAAGTCTTACATATGACTGTTTTGTGATTCAGTTGTTAAATAAACATAGAGAAGAGTTTGGAAAAATGTGCAAAAAGTTATTGATATTGCATAGATGAGGTAAGGGGAATTTGGAAAAGAGAAGAAAAGATGTATTAAGTAAAAGAAAAAAAGGTGTGATAAAAGCAGTGTATGTGGTATGATAGTGCATGTGTAAATATTCATATGTGTCAGTATGTGGGTGTCTGCATTTTTGTTGATATATTTGAAGGAAGAATCACCAAACTACTCATGGTGGTTTCCACAGGGTGTTGAGGTTTAAGATGGTTTTTATTCTCTTCCTTATAATGGTATATTCTGTTTGGTATGTACATTGAGAATTACATATTAGTCAAAATAGTAAAAGAAAATTGCCTTCATTTTGTTCAAAAAAGAAAAATGTCACATAAAATAGTGAAAACATCTTATACATATATACTCATCATAGTATTTATATAAATGCAACACCAATGATCATGAAAAGTATAACACTGAATTAATATAATCATCCAACCATCTATCCATCCATAAAATAATTAAAATGGACAATTAGGAAATTGAATGAATATTTTATATAGTATCACAACTACAAAGTTAGATATCTATACAATGTATACAATTTTGATAGATTATGAATCTATAATTTATCCAAATATGATTAATAAAACATATGCTATGTTTTATATGAACAAGAACATTTATCAGAATGTTTTTATGAGCATATTTGTTCTGTTTTAATGTACTCATTTTTAAATATCCTATAATTACCCTCTTCAAATATTCCAGCTACACTCTCTAAAGGTAGAATTCTGTCATTATGTATAATGTTACACAGACCCTTAATATTTATAGTTCTATACATCTTTGCTTTCATTTTCTAGAATAATGTCTCTTTATATTCTACATTAATAAATCTAGTTCGGCCATGCTTTTCTTTAGGTGGTAACCTGAACTCCATTTTAGAGTAGTCAGATAGATTTATAGATTCCAGAGGAGGAAACACTCAGTGTTGTTGGATTGGAGTGAACAAGAGAAAAGGTAACAGGATATGAAGCAGAGAAAAAATCAGAATTTTAATCATAGAAGACCTTTAAGGTAATTTTCAGGACTTTGTTTTTGACTTGATTAGAATGGGGAGTCATCACAGCATTTTGCATAGAATACCGACATGATCTGACATAGATTTTAAAGAATCACTACTCTGCGTAATAAAAAGTGTAGAGGACAAAGCTAGGAGCAGGGAGAATATTTGTGAAACTCTGTCAGTGATTCAAGTAATAACTAATGGTGGTTTACACCAGTGTGGCAGCAGAGGAGGGAGTGAGAAGTGGTTGGAGTCTGGATATACTTTGAAAGGATATATAAATGGGATTCCTAAGAGATTTAATCTGTGATGAGAGAAAAAAGGAAAGAGTCAAAGATAAATGTAGAATTTTGGCCTGAGCCGCTGAGATTGAAAGATGGTGGGAAAAGCAAGACTGTGGTGGAGAATGAGGAATCAGGACTTGTTTGCGACTTGTTCACGACTTGTTGTGTTTAAGAGATATATGTGTGTGTGTGTGTGTGTGTGTCTGTATGATTTTTGAATTTTAAGACATATAAGACTTTTAAGATATATATGACTTTTGAATTTTATACGTAATTGTTTTTAATCACTACAAGAAAAAATTCTTAGATACTCAGATCTGTTTAATTCTAGATTAGAATCTAGCTTCATACCGCTTACATTACCTGGAATAGTGATTGTCCAGGCAAACTTCATAGTGGCCACTTGCAGCCATTTTCTGCTGCTCTCCTACAGTGTCTTCTAGATAACTATGACATACCTTATGGTCTCATGACAGACAAACTTAGAAAATGTTTCACTCTTTCAACATTTTTCTATTTTTGAATGGTTGCCTAGAGCAAACCGTCTCACTTGTAGTATGACTAGACATTGTAGTTTATATTGAATCACATTTTCAAATTATATCATTTTTGTAATGTCACTTGTATAAGTTCTGTCTCATCCTAATTTCCATCAGTATCTCATCTCATGTTTTATGAAAAGAATAGCCACTGTCACCTACTCTTCTCTGAATACATTTTCCCTTCATAAAATTTCTATTTTTTTTCTTTTGAAATGTTTTCCAGTTGATCCAGGGAAACTGCAGCCAGAATCTTGTTGTGAAAGAGGATCATTTTCTAAATCAAAGAAAAGAAAATAATCCTGGAAACAAGATGGAAGATACTCTCATCCAGAATGACTGCAGCTGTAATGAGAGGGACAATTCTGAAGTCTGCAAACAGTGAGGCCTTTGCCTCCTTGGAAGCTCCAGTTTTTCAGAGGCAGTTCTGATGCTGTGCTCTGCAAAGAAAGGTGATTGAATCTTCTCGTAATGACCCATAAATTTCAATTGTAATCATTCCATCAACCCTAAACTAACTAGCATCTGAATGAATGACAAGAACAGTGAAAACTCGTTAAACCAAAGATGATCTCATAAATTAGGAAAAGTTTTGAATATTATTTTCTAGTTAATCATGGTTCCAGGCATATTCTCTACAGAGTATTAATTCTAAGCAATGGAAGGAATACTGATACAAACAATGATAGATTATAGATAGGTAGGTAGGTAGGTAGGTAGATAGATAGACAGATATCATTTATTGAGCCCACATTAACTGCCAGAAACTCTGTTAAATGATGTTTATTTCATTTAATCCTGAAAGTAATCTATAAGTAGAATTTTTATTTACATTTTACAGATAAATAAAATGAAGCTTAGAGAAGAAAACTAGTGGTAGATTTTGGGCCAACAACAGGTTTGATTCCAAACCCAATACTCACAAACACTACACAATACTGTCTACTGTTTATCGAACTGATTCTGATGATATTTAATCCTAAAAAATACTATCATTCCCATTTTACAAATGTGAACAGTTGACCTTGAGGAGATTAAACAATTGAGATAATAAGTTGCAGAATCAGGATTCAAACACATAGTGGTCTGACCCCAGTGTCAGTGTCCTTTTCACTGTGCTGTGCTCCTGAGTATCAGCAAGACCCTCGAAAATTGTATGAGTTAATCTGATAAAATCAGTTCATAGGAGATGCAATAAAACCAAAGGAAAAAAAACCACCCTAGGAAGCAGAGTGGCTTCCAGTTTACAAACTGGCTACTATGCAAAATGTTGTTGGCATTAATATATCAAGCTCAACTATGTAACTCCCATGGCAGCCAAGTACCAATGATGACAGCAGATGTATTAGATTATTATAAGATGACACTTTAGCTATTTCAATCATGCAACAAGTTCATCTTGTTTTGACTCATTGCTCACCAAGCAACATTCTGATTTTAATTTGGTTTCCTTCCTGGCTTTCTACAGCAACACTAGTTCCTCTGGTATCTATGACAATTGTATTTCTCATTTTAATTTAGTGACTAGGCTACTTAGTGAATAGATCATTTTCCTTTTGAGTTTGGTAATATAAGTCTCCTAGAGTCACTTAGTAACTAACTGACCAACTTCTGGTGATGCACTGGAGTGATCAGACCCTGAACTGCAAGGATTTACTAAGGTAATGCTATTAGGTGAATTACTCAGGGCTACGCCCCAGTTACTGATTGTGAACCCATTATCCCACTGTGATCCTAAAACTACAGCAAAGAAAAAATCAATTTAGTGATCCATTATTGGTCGCTGTGTATATACATACATGAATAAATGTTTTTCCCAATTTCTTTACTACAGTTTGTTTCAGTGTTCCAATGCCAATAAATAAATATTATGTTTGGATTCCCAAAGGTAAGTTTCCTTTCAATATTTACATATTAATATTTATAACTAGCACATGTGTGGCTTAATATAATTCATAAGCTATTTTTCTCCTTTATGTTAGCTTATTGAGTTAGGTATATTTTTACATTGTGGTACATGTTTTATACTTACTGTTTTAACTATGGCATATATTATTTTCTCCCATTTCATTCTGAAAATTGTGGAAAAATGAGGATTCTGTTTGGCTTCATTAGCCTTTTTGGAAATATAGCACAACTACATATAGTGTTAAAGAATTAGATTATATTTTAGCATAAGAAAATTTATTTCATCAGGCCTGAGTTACTAAGGAATGCAAAAATCCCTGCCCACTTGTTCCAAACTATCAAATGAAAAAGGATTAATATTTAATCAAAAGAAATATCATTCTGTATTATTATTAGGTAAAATAATTTTACTTTGCACTTGCTGGTGCTTCCTTTATAAGCCATGAAAATATTAATTTGATGCTCCACTAAGTGTTTTGAATTATCAAAAATATTTGCCAACTTCATCTTTCTGAAGCTAATTCATTAATAGCCTGAATATTTTTCCAACTAACAAAAAATATGCTTACAAAAAGATAACATTCAAACTATAACCTGAAGTTGCCAGTTCATTAGAATTATATCCAAAAGTACTGTCTACATTCTTAGGCTTTTTTTTTTTTTAATTATTTTTTATCAGAAATGAGGTCCTATGTATTGGTAGAAATGTACTAAATATAGTATCAAGAATTACACTGTCCAATCAAGTCATTCTGACTTACAAAATGCTGTAAAAATACTCTTTAATATTCAAGAAACATAGACTTTTTAAGGATAATTGAAACTATATTATGAGTACTTTATATCAAGTCACCATATGTCACTGTGTCAGGTGAAAATTTAACTGGATAAAAATGAGAAGCAAAAAAGACTTGAAGTGGATTTTTTTTAAAAACTTGAAAGAAATCTTTTTCATTGTCTAAAGATTATACAGACTCCTTTCCCTAGCCCCAGCAATGTTGAAACTTGATATACATCATAGAAAAATAATAGCAATCACAAGAAATACAATAAATTAAAACATGATACGGAAAAATATCAAAAGTTTCTGTCTTGTTCCGTGTATGAACTCTTACTCTACACCTTCCGGTTTGAGCAGTACTTGTAGGCATTCATGGAGTTTATGCATATAGTAGAATTCCATATGCTTTTCCATGTAAACTTTAGTATTTTTGGGAAAAAAAAAAAAAGCCTCCACATTGGTCTTTCCATTCCTCCAGACCTTGAGAAAAGTTTCTATGGCAGCGTCAAAATGTTGCTTGGGAGTAACGCTTAGCAGATAAGATATTTTTCTAAGTGTAAAGAAGGTCACAATGTTGAGCATGTCAACTCTTTTATTTTTATTTTTTATTTTTTTTGAGACAGTTTCGCTCCTGTTGCCCAGGCTGGAGTGCAGTGGCGTCATCTCAGCTCACTGCAGCGTCTGCCCTCTGCCTCCCGGGTTCAAGCAATTCTCCTGCCTCAGCCTCTCACGTAGCTGGGATTACAGGCATGTGCCACCACGCCTGGCTAATTTTGTATTTTCAGTAGAGACGGGGTTTCTCCATGTTGGTCAGGCTGGTCTCAAACTCTTGACCTCAGGTGATCTGCCCATCTTGGCATCCCAGACTGCTGGGATTACGGGCATGAGCCACCGCTCCCGGGGAGCATATCAACTCTTATAAAGCCTTCTCAGCAGTGTGTGGTGTACAAGTGGTACTTTCAAATTGTTTTAAACAACAACTAAATCAGCAAACAAAGCATCTTTTTAAAAGAATGCAGATATTTTATCTCCCCACTTCACAGGGATTTGAGATTATATACTGTAAAGTAACCCCCTGAAGAAATGCTTCCCATTGCGTCATGCATTCCAGATTCCTAAATATCGTCTGAAGACGTTGCAGTTCGCCAACACCTTTTTTACAGTGGTTTGCCATCTAATCCAACAATCCAACAGTCTGATCAGCCCAGTGCAGTGACTTGTGTGCTTGCTCTATTAACCTATTCCAAAACACAGTTGCTTTTGACAACCACATCACCTTCTGGCTCCTGGTGACCTTACAGCTAAGTAAACTTCCAGGTCTCAGCAAGAATCACTGCTAAGCCAGTGAAATCCACTTCGAACTACCTTAGGAAAATAAAACAGTGAAACTACTGCCCATTGTCCATCAGTGTTATTAGTGCTTTAAAAATCAAACCACCCTGAGTCATCAAAGTGGAGAAAGCACTGTCTAGCCCAGAACTGTAAATTCCCGGTATAGTCATTAAGTGCAAATGTACTCTGATGCTGCTGTTTCACTAGGTTTATGCCTTAATGCCAATAAGAAAATTAACCATACTGTCTACAGTAAGATGCTTTCAGAGATGAAAGACCTCTCAAAAGGAAGTTTCTGTTATCATTTATGTGGTTGACTACCATTAAGGACATAAACACATGGAACACACAAAAACGGGGATCTCTAATCCTTTCTGCTTTTGTTCAAGAAAGTGATTGAAGGAAAAACAAGAGAGGTTAGGACTGCCATGTTTCAGTGAGATGAAAAAGAAGCCTGTTTTGTGTGTCAACATCTTCATATTTTAAAGAAAACATAATCATTTCAAAATAATTATATCACTTTCACACCATAGAAGTCTATTGATTATCTGTGTGAATGGAAAAGACAGAGCATAAAAGTCTGAAACGCTAGACATTGGTAATTTGAATTCAGTATTCACACAGTTATTTCTCTGAGTTAGACCCAGATCTTCTTCCAATTTGTTTATAAAAGCTGGGCAGTATAAAGTGTGGTCATGTATGATTCAGTGATTTCTCAGCTTATGAAAAAATGTAAAGGATAAAACATAATTAAGGTAAGGAAATTTAGATGTATATTCTCTTTTATTGACTTATCAAATCCAAGTTAATATTGGTGATTTTCTGATGAGAATTTGGGCTTTTCTGTTGCTGTTTTTTTTTTTTTTTTTCCTTCACTTAAAGGTTTGTTTCCTATTTGTTTTCTCCCTCAAATCATGGGATATTTCTTTTTGTTAAAAAGATGAAAATTATAGTCTTAATTCAGCAAGTAAGGAGAATATATTGCTTGGTAATAAAATGAAGTATCTAACTTTGCCAAACTTGACAGACCTTTCGTAGTGTAAAGCTCTATGAGTCTGAAGCAAAGAGATCTATATATTTTGATATTTCTGAAATTCTAGAGTTTCAGGAATCAAGAAAACGGGCAAAATGTTTTAAAATTAACTGAGAATAACAGTGACAGGGCTAGGGAGCAATGAAGACCTCTCTATCCATGAAATTCAGCACAGTAAAAGTCATCTGGTTTATAATTTTCCACCTAATGTTTTCTGTGTGATTCCTGGTACAAACCCCATTCTAATTAGTGGTCTGGCAGCACCACTATTTATAAATAGGCTATGATCCAAAACTCATTTATCCCTTAGAAAATACTACAAATGGTTAGGTTTCTTGGCTATTATACAAAATACATTTAACCAGGTAGCTGAATTACTGCAGCTTTCCAATTTTAAAATGGATTCATATGCAGTTGTAATAATAAAACTAAAGGAAACCAAAAAATGCAAGGTTTTAGTAGTAGCTTTAAAAATGTATTTTCAATGTCAGTGCTAGCGGAGAGGTTTGAGGAGAAGAGGAAGAAAAGGTAAAACTGAAACATTTCTGGAGAGTCGAAGGTATCCATGATTTTCAAAGGTATTATGAGACAGTGACATTGTTTTTTCTTTTACGTAACTTCACTCTGTATACCAGGGTATGCCAGTTTATCTTCAGGACTATTATTGCATTCTAAATATCATTAGGGCATTTTGTGTGTTTTTGTTAGGGAGGGAATGTTTAGTAAGTCTCAGCTAACAAATTGAATGATATAAAGAAAACTGGAATGGAAATTTATTTTAAATGTTAAAATATAAAGATAATTATTAGGAAGTCCCTGGGAAAAAGAAAGAGAATAAAGAGAAAAGGTAAATAACTATTGACAAATTTAATTGGTTCCTGAAGGAAAGTTATGGGTCCAGCTTTCATAAGTTGATTTCATTTTTGTTCCTGTAGATGCTGTATTATAAACTCAGGTTTAATTTCTGAAAAGACATTTTATACAAACCAAGAGATACCAAAAAAGATTATACAATGAATGGAACAAAAATAAAAACAAATACATATTTTACAGACATGCAATATAGCCACCTGACATGCTGCAAAAGCTACATGATGTTTTTTGTTTGTTTTTGTTTTTGTGTATAAACCAGACAAGCTGAGGCTTCTTCAAATGTTTATTCAGTGAGTATTTATTGAGCACCTACTTCATGTTGAGCACTGGTATAGGCACTTAGGATACAGTAGAGATCAAAAATGACATCTCTTTCTTGCGACTCTTTTCATAATCCAATGCTCTTGCTTTCAATAAAGCATTCATTGCTAACTCCTGTACAAAAATAAAAAAATAAATCTACACATCTGCTTATCTGCTCTGTAACCAGAAGTATGCCCTTCCTTCCTTAAGAACGCAGTATTGCCAGTGTACTGGCTTTCTTAAAAGTCTTGTTTCATCAGTTTTAAATGTAAATTGCAAATACCTGCCTTCCCTTTTAATTATCCAAACAAAATTTTCTGAAAAATGTCTTGGCTACTTCTATAGCCATGTTTCAGGCTTTCCCTTAAACGTTGGTGCTAGGCCAACAATTTCTTTTTTGCAAGTAATCAAGCCACTCATTCCTTTGTCTCAAGCACCTTTCCTAAAATTCATTGTTTGGTTTAGACTTTAAATTTTATCAGCATATGTATTCTCTGAGCAGGCATGCACAGAGTTGCACGTATTCCCACCTCATCATGCAGACAATGCATTTTCATGCCACCATTGATTGAATTGATTTAACATTTTTTTTATTCAAACATTTTCCCTTGTTCTAACAAATTATACTCAGACCCAAAGGAGACAATTTCAACTTGGAATTTAGTTCATTCAGCTTTATTCCAGCCTCTGTATCTGAAGTGAGCTTTTTCTTCACTTTTATGTGATTTGCCATTCGTGCATTCTATCTCCTTTTCTAAGACGTGAAGCAGAGGAATTTTATTTTAAAAATTGAAGAAAGTACAGAAGAAGTGAAGAGCAGTATCAAAACACACACCCGCACTAAGTGCAATCGTACACCCAGCCAGCTGACTCACTGCTGCTGGCAGCCTGCCCCTCAGTGCCTGCACTGGATCTGCTGAGGTGTCTGCAAGAAGTAGGGGCTGACAGGTGGCTCAGATGCAGTGCCATTGGTGTTCATAAACTGCGCTGGGGTGTGCATAACGAGAGGTTGTATGGTAGTACTCTCATAATTCCAGGGTCATCTATATTTAAAATAAAATGCTAGTTTCAGTGGTGGCATTAACTGCTGTAAGAAGTGAAAGGCAGAAGAAACACAAAGGTGAAATAAAGAGGAAGCCCACAGTGACGTTTTGGAAGTGAGGGTTGTATATCTCTGACCTGAAGGACTGACTACTTGCATGTCTTTCTCATCAACTGTACATAATGACCAAGCATCACCAGTAGTAGGTCTCTAAAATGGAAATGAGACTAAAGTGATAATAAAAGAACACGGTTGGAAACACACCAACTTGAAATCATTTACACAAGCTGTCCTATAAATCTAAGAGTGGTTACTACAGACTATTTTCACTATTTTTGAAATGCATTTGGAACTTCTTTTAACCGCGAGTGATTCAGGTTTATAAAAGGGATATGTCAGTTAAAAGCATATTACTGTATTTATTTTTATAAGTATTAGGTTTATGGATTGCACTTAGAGGCAGCAAGTTTCACATGTTTTACAAATTGCTCACAGTAGTAAAGGCTGGTACTTTTTGGTTTATATCTTTTATCTTGTTTTTTTCTATTTCTTAAAAATACCCCAATCTCTCAGAAGTTTGAGTCATTCGGCAATGCATACTGCAGAACTAGAATTCATCAAGATGCTTCCAGTTGTTGTTGTTATTATTATTAAGTGTTTTTAAAATACTAACATTAGTTTGCAAATAGATGTCCAGAACCTTTCAAGATGATTGAAGTTTGAACCCACTATCATTATCTCATCCCACACAGAGCTATTCATCTTCCCTGGGAGGTGCCAGGATAGTAGAAATGCATAAGTTCTCAAGGAAAAATGCTGACATGAGCTAAGCACATTTTAGGAATTTACTAAAAGATCAGAAAGCTTATACAATTTAATAAATTAAATTCAATCATGGTTGAAAATAAAAGAAACCTCTATACGGTAATACAACTTTTTGTAAAGTCTCAGTACAAATCATAGTACTGTTTTCATATGAAGTGTATAGAATGAGTTTGAAATCTTTTTAATGGTGGAAACAATCTAAGAAATAATTCTCCAGATTCCAGAAACATAGAAACATTTATAATTAAGTATAAATTAGAAATACTTACGTTAATAATATTTTGCCACCTATACTTTAGGTTAGGTCAACCTACCTAATCATTCCCTTTCCAAATGTGACCAATAAGGACCAATTTCAAATGATACATGGTATGCAAAGCCATAATGTAAGGTCTGTCCCCTTCATTGATTTGCTTCTAACCTCAATTTTACCAATTCTGGTTTGTCTGATTTTAATACGTTAGTTCTAAACACTATCGTCACCTCAGTCCTGCTTCCCTCCTCCTACATCCATTTGATATTTGGCACAATGCATGATGTGTTTTCTAGAAATATATAAATTTTAACTAACTATTCAAGATTTTTAGCAACTAATACAGCATGAGCCCCCCAACCTATCAGAACAGATATTGCTCATAAACATTGGGTACTCCCACATCATTACATACCTGTCTAAGGGTACCCTGGCTCCCCTGTGTTTGGATCTACTCTCTCTGGTTGGAGTTCTATCTTTTTCACATTCTGGTCCTAGCATTTGTCTTTTATGAACTCAGTCCCTGTTGCAATTCTGAGCCATAAGGAATTTTGTCCCTGTAATTAGGTAATTCCCACTTGGATCAACCCTCAGCCCCTCTCAAAGGACAGAGAGTGGAAGAGAGGTAGCAGAAGTTGAGGAGCAATGAGTCGAAGTATATTCCCCTTTTATTATTAATAAAACGCTTCGTTTAAATGTCTCCTAGATGAGTCTCTTCCAATCTGTGATTGTCTTTCATTTGCTATTGAGCAGCTGCATGGTTTGTAATAACTGAAATGCCAGAAGCTATTCTTGGGCATTTAAGGTTCTTAATGAAACCCAATACTGTAGAATAATCACATATATAGTTATGATACTTGGTAAGAATTTCTGTCATTTATTTTTATTTTTTGTAATATCAATCTAATTCAAAATAATTTAGCATTATGTATGTGATTGCTGTAATAAACCACATACTATCAACACAGACCATTTATATTAAAGTAACAAGAAAACAAATGATTTTCCTGTTAGCCAAGCTATTATATATTGAAAGTTGCCCAGGCTGGAGGACAGTGGCACAATCTCAGCTCACTGCAACCTCTGCCTCTTGGGTTCAAGAGATTCTCCTGCCTCAGCCTCCTGAGTACCTGGGATTATAAGTGCCTGCACCATACTCAACTAATTTTTATATTTTTAGTAGAGACGGGGTTTCCCCATGTTAGCCAGGCTGGTCTCAAACTCCTAACCTCAAGTGATCTGCCCACCCCGACCTCCCAAAGTGTATATTTAAACTTTATAAGAAAGAGAGGTAAGATTTTTCCACCAACTAAAAAGGAGAAAGGAAAGAAATTAACATTTATTTAGTGAATAAAGTATGCCAGGAAGTCTAACAAGCAAGCACTTCAGTTATACATTGTTCCATTAAATTTTCACATACATTCTGCAGGTAGGTGTTATTAACTCCCTGAATTCTATGCTCTGCTGTGGCCACAGGTCTTTTGCTGCACAGCTGCAGGAGCCAGATTAAGTATCTGTTGATTGAATAAATTCGTATTTACGATGAGAAAAACTGAAGCTCAGGGTTAAAAATAATCTTATTCAGTGTAATAATCTTACTCAATGTAAATCTTAGTCAATTTCTAATAATTACTAATATTTATGGAATACCCACTATGTCACAAATAACTTACATGAATCCTCTCATTAATCTTCAGAACAATCTTCACAACCATGGTTCCTATTTTACATATAAAGGAACTGAGTCTCAGAGAGAGTGAGCAACTGGTCTCCAGTTCACACAGCTAGGAAGCAAAAGAAATTCCAGATTCTGGACCAGGTAGTGATATGTTAAAGGATGCATGTTCAGCCACTGGGCATACTGTCTACTAAGCAAGAATGGAGATTTGACACCAGATATGGCAAATGCTCAAACCCAGGTTCCTGTATAATTTCAAGTCCATACTGAAAGGCACAAACAATCTCAGCCTTTTAGTGACTATATCTCCAAAACCAACATGTTTTGATGAACTAATCAAAATATCCCATTCTTCTAGACGGGAGTGACAATTTTCACTTATCCTTAGAATATGCAAAGTAAGCTTGAAATTTTCTTTCTCAAATTCCATGTTTAAAACAGAACTTTTTCGGCCGGGCGCGGTGGCTCAAGCCTGTAATCCCAGCACTTTGGG
>NW_012110597.1:551645-593499 GCF_000951045.1 Mandrillus leucophaeus | reverse complement strand
AGAACAGCCACATCCCTTCTTTTAAATTTCATGGAAAATGACTGGGCCCACACAATTACATTGTCACTTGAAATGCCATCTTTTCTCCTCCTCAGATGGTACACTGCTTTGTCAAGTCAAACAACCCATTTATTTTTCATGGACGTGGCTGGAATAAACGTTCATCCCATGTAGGTAGAAGACAGAATACACATAAGTTACTCAATACTGCCGAGCCTCAGGTTTAACCTTCTCCAGGACAGTCAAAATTTACATTGTTAAGTTGGTTCAATCATAATCCTTGTATGTTATTCTAATAAGGCTCTGTTCTGTCTCCTTTGTCCCTTTTGAGATATATCACCTCTCTTTCTGTTGTATGGATATAGAAAATATGTGCCAAGTCTACCTATTTTTATTAAAAATATGGGTTATTCATTTTCTGTAAAATTGTGTAGAGTTTTAATACTCCCAAATAAAAAATAAATATGTTCTGTTTCCCCAAAAGATACAAGAGAATAATTTAGAATATGTTATTGAAATATGCATTTCAAGAGAAATACTGTAGTATTGTAGGCTGAATAATAGTCTCCCAAGGATATCCACATCCTAATCTCTGAAAGCTGTGAATGTGTTACCTTACGTGGCAGAAAGGACTTTGAGGAAGTGACTAAGTTAGAGACTTTGAGATGGGTAAACCCAATGCAATCACAAGGGTCTTTGTAAGATGGAGGCAAGAGGTTAAGAGTGAGAGAGAGATAGATTGAAAGATGTTAAACTGCTGGCTTTGAAGATGGAGAATGGGGCTGCCAATCAAGAAATGCAAGGAGCCTCCAGAAGCTAGAAAGGGGAATGAATTCTTCCCTAGAGCCTCTAGAATTGAAGAAGCCCTGCTGACATCTTGAATTTATCTCACTGAAACTGGTTTTGGCCTTCTGACCTCTAGAACCATAAGATAATTTGGTGTTATTTTACATCGCTCAGGTTGTGGTCACTTGTTACAACATCAGTAGGAAACTAATTCATGTAGTTCATCTTGAGCTAAATCATTTAATTGTTGGTAAAGCATGAGAACTAGTATCAGAGACATTCATGAAGGAAATTTCAGTGTTGCCATTTAATCTGTATAATCTTAGCCAAGTAATTTATTCTCTATGAACCTTATATTTTCTCATTCATGAAATACGTATGATAACAACTACTACGAAAAGTTGCTAGAAATATTTTGGTCTGGGGTCACCAACCTCTCCTCTCTAGTGTTCTGCCTAGTAGCATATACACAAAAGGATCTGTAGCCAAATGGGTAATAAAGTGCAAGTACATGTTCAAATTCAGAATATTATCTTTACTTTCTGCAGATATGAAATTGTGGAATGTGACAGAGGCAGCTAGTTACCTTTTAGCTTTCAGTTCTGTATTTTCCACTGTGTAATTTCCTCCATTTCAATGCTGTTCTAATTTTGGTCCACAGGTTACTGTCAGAAGATTGTTACTGATCTCCAATGAGGGAAATGCAAAAATTAAGGATAAAGTTCTGTATGTTGTAGTTCTAATGATGAAATATATTTTGTTCCTCGGGCATTATCATCTGTAAACAAAATATTCAGTGCTGTATTTTCATTTTCAATCCCACAGCTACCAACTAGAGCTGATGCACAGCTTGGATTTGATAATCAGTTCACTTTGGCTTATCTGAAGTCTTAAATCATCAAATTTCTGAACAAACCTCCAGCCATGAGTAGGAAAGGAAATATTTAATCTGCAGATGAAATCCAGATTCCATATCTACTTTGACTCAAGAGCAGGGCTTAAAACCTGCCACACAGCTCCAGCATAGTTTAATTCTGGAGGAAAATCCCCTTGTGTTCCAAAGTCTGCTCCCTAATGCTGTATTCCGTGATTCTGCAACCATTCACAATTAAACAAGATGATATAATTGTTATCTAATGGTGATCTGAAGTTAAGAGTGTCTCAGAATTACTTTCAAGAATGATGGTTAGGTAGAAGAGCATTATAACCAGGTTATTAGGTCTTCCCAGTGTATTACCAAAGACATGATGAAGCACATGCTTCACATTTTCTGCTTACTCAAAACAAGTAGTAGTGTGAGTGAATAAGTGACCTAACTCACAGCCTTACCTTCACAAATTTTTAATTGTTATTAACTGAAGTCCATACTTTATTCATAATTCCTTAGTTTTTATCTAATGTTCTTTTTTTTTTTTTTTTGCAAGATTCTGTGAAATTTTATTTTTTGAATTGCAAGTATCTGGAAAACGGATGCAGATTTTTAAACGAATTTTTTTTCTTTATTTCTTCTAAAAAAAATGGGATACATGTGCAGAACGTGCAGGTTTTTTCCATAGGTAGGCATGTGCCATCGTGGTTTGCTGCACCTATTGACCCATCCTCCAAGTTCCCCCCCCAAACCCCAACATATCCTGGTGTGTGTTGTTCCACTCTCTGTGTCCATCTCTTGTGTGTTGTTCCCCTTTCTGTGTCTATGTGTTCTCAATGTTCAACTCCCACTTATGAGTGAGAACATGTCGTGTTTGGTTTTCTGTTCCTGTGTTAGTTTGCTAAGGATGATGGCTTCCAGTTTGATCCATATCCCTGCAAAGGACATGATCTCATTCCTTTCATTCCTTTTTATTTTCATTCCTTTTTAGGGTTGCATAGTCTAATGTCCATTTTCTGTTGCAGGATTCTATCCAAAATATCATATTGCATTAGTTATCATGTCTTCTTCTTCTTCTTTTTTTTTTTTTTTTGCTTTTTAATTTTACTTTTGAAGAATCCTTTTTATTTAATTTCAGAGCAAAATGGATATTTATCTCTTTATTTATATGTCAGTCACTTATGTTTTTTTTATTTCCATAGGTTTTTTGGGGAACAGGTAGTATTTGGTTACGTGTGTAAGTTTTTTAATGATGATTTGTGAGATTTTGGTGCACCCATCACTTAAGGAGCTGCCTCCCAAGTTTCATCTATCTCTAAGTCTCACATTTAAAGTTAGCTTTTGCAGCAGAGATAGTAATGCAAACTTCATTCCATGTGTTCTCTACGTTTCTTTCCTTATTGCATTTAGGCAGGACCACATGACTTGTTCTGGTTGATGCACTGTCAGCAAAGAATGGCCAAATATTAATGAGCAGGTGTGAACCTTCTTCTCATTTGTAGGAAGCATGGAGACCAGCTGTTGAGATGGCTGAGCCACATGGTGAAAGAGATTAATCTCTGAGTCACCACCTGAGACAGGGGCACTGAATAACTATTTAGCCTACCATCTTTATGGGGAAATGAATAAATTTCAGTTGCCAAACCCTGCAATCATGTTTGTTTGGTACTGAAGCATAAGCGTATCCTACTCTGTCTGTGGCATCATTAAATTGTCAAGTAAAATAATTGTGAAAGTCATAAGTAAAACGGGAAGATATACCTGGTCAAAATTCCAGAGTCTCAGAATCACGTAACTCATTTATGTTTTATTTTATTCATCCATCACAAAACACAATTTTATTTTCTAAGTAAAAAAAAATGGTAAAATTGCACGAAAAAAATCTCTTGAGGTTTCCCAAACATCAAAAAGATTAAACATTTTGAAAAGTTAACTGCAAATGAATGCTAAGTACACTGCACTCTGCACTTAGCTTCTCCTGTAAAGTGAGTTTAAACCTTAACTGTAAAGGTGTTGACAAAATGCATTTTAAAAGATTCGAACATAAATTGGAAACAAATGGCGATTGTAAGGATAATGATAAAACTCATGAGAATTGGCAAACAAATACATTTTAAACCATGTCACATATCATTACTTTGGAAAGTCTCTCTTTTCTTATTTTTCATATTTGACATGTCAATTGGCAATCAAATATACCTAGATGTCAGAGATACTTAAAAAGTGTTTTCTCTTGTGAAAAAATCTACTGAAAATGTGTAGGCTTTACTGTTTATACCTGTTGTTCCTGATTTTTAAAATGTAAATATATTGATGAATTATTTAGGGGAAAATGTTATTTTTAATGAATTAAATATCATAATGACGGTATAGTTTAGTCATAATTGGGTCACAAAAAGCATATCTATTTTACTCGAGATATCATGTTCCAGATCTTTGAGCCTCGGTTCTATTCCAGTGTAATGTTTTTTAAAGCCAGAAAGGAGCCCCTAAAGCCTGGAGCAAGGGAAAGAAAATTTCAAAATAAAAACAAGAAATATCTAACGGTATTGAAGGCTGCCTAGCCACATTTAATAATCTACTGTATAAATAAAACTTTATTGACACTATGAGACAGTTGGACCTTTGTGCCTTCTGTATCGGATTTAATTGATAATACAAGATTTCTACCTACTTCTGGGGATGTCTTCAGGATTATTAGGTAATAGACAGAATGAGCACCATATGCCAGCAATGTAAGAAGAAATGAAAGTGTGTGTTTGGCAATTTATAAACAATGAGCAGTGTAAAGGAAAGGAGGCAACATATAGGGAAGATCAAGATGAGTACAAAGATAAAGAGAGACAAAGAGCAGTGTAATGAGGGAAGGATAAGTGACGAAGCTTAAATAGACTCATTCCTGCTTATCAAAGTGAAAGGGCTGAGTCAGATCTTAGAGCAGGTGTTTTAAATCCAGGAAGTCCTGAAGGAGCATCCACTGAAGATTCAGGGGACAGTAAAACCTCCAAATCTGAAGGTAAAATACTGAGTGCATGTATGTATTTGTCTAGAGAGGGGGAAAGAGTTTTAATTAGCTTTTTTCCAAAGTTTAACTGGGAAATTGGTTGTGGTCTGATGTCAGTCTCAAGAAAATAAATAAATAAATAAAGGCTCAAATGAAGTATAACAAGGTGGAAAGCTCATCTGAATGTGGCTGATTCTCCAGAGTCAGTAGAAATCAGTGCAAAGTCAGCTACACTGGCAGAGAGGAGTGAGGTCCTCCAACCAACCCCCACCAGAAGAAATTCCAGCTTTCTTTCAAGGTCCAAATCAAATAGCACTACCTCTTCACAAATGCCCTGTAGGAGTACACAGTCTAGTGGTAGAAAGAAATATGCAAAGAAAATGACCAAATCAACATTGAGGAATACTAATGAATTTGTCCAAAAGAAAGGGTTACTAGAGGAATTAGAAACTTTGTGCACTGTTTGTTGGAATGCAGAATTGCACAGCTTCTTTGAAAGACAGTATGTTAGTTTCTTAAAAAATTAAATTTGGAATTGCCCATGATCCAGTAACTACACTTCTAAGTATATAGCAAAAACAAACAAACAAACAAACAAACTGAGAGTAAGGTCTAAAAGAAATTTTTGTGCAATCATGTTCATAGCAGAATTATACACAATAGTCAAAAGGTGGGTAAACAAAATGTAGTATATATGCCCATCCTTAAAAAGGGAGGAAATTGTGGCACATACCACCACAAAGTTGAACCTTGAGGACATTATCCTAAGTGAAATAAGCCAGTCACAAAAGACACACACCATATGATTCCACTTAAATGAGGTATTTACAGTACTCAAAATCTACAGAGACAAAAGATACAATGCTGGTTACCAAGGACTGGGAGATAGCGGGTAGGAATGGGAAGTTATTGTTTAATGGGTATAGAGGTTCCATTTTGTAAGATGAGAGTTCTGGAGATTGGTTGCAGATTATTGGCTATTAATTATGTGACTATATTTAATACTATGAAACTATACACTGAATGATTAATATGGTAAGTTTTATGTTATCTATATTTCATCAAAATTAATTTTCAAAATGTTATTTTAAAGAAATGGATTACTTTAATATCTTGACCTAGAGAGATGTTCATGACGTATTAAGTAAGAAAAGCATATTACAAAATGATATCTCACAATACAATTTTTGAAAAACAAGCCAACATAAATTGATATTTTTAATGGATTTATTCAAATTCATGTAATCGCAAGGAAAAGTATATTATAATGTACATCAAGCTATTAGCAGGTTATTTTGAGCAGATGATGGCAGTTGATTAACTTTCTCTTTTACATCTCTGTATATTTTCACTTCAACAATGAGAATGTGTGCCTCAATAATTAAAAATTAACAAAGAAAAATGGCAATATGGTTAGAACCCAAACATATATAGATATCAAAGTCTGTGTGCGTGAAGGCAGGACCAAATTTCTGGGCCTAGAGTATCTCTGAAAGGCCTCACAGCCAGGATCACCTGGGAGCTGGATCTTGAACTCTGAGTAACTAAAGGGAGATGGCCCAGACCCAGAATAACCCCAAATCAGGAGAACATGCTTGATGGTATCTGACATTGTTGCTAAAGGAATCCCATGCATATCAATTGTACACTGTTCATCTCATGAAGCTTGTGAGCAATATCAGATTAGTATTCAGTTAGAACTGACATTTTAATGGCAAATAACAGAATTAATAACTTTAAACATTTAACTCTTAAGCCTGCTTTTCTCATTTAACAATACATTATGAACACTACAGGACAATGGCTGTAATTTTAACATATTCTTTTTCACAAATTCATAAATGTTTAGGAATATCGTTCATAAATTAAAGGAAAACCAATGAGCTCAGCTTTCAATTGAGTAAACTGAAAAGCAAAATTTAAGAAAAACAAGGGAAAAATAAATTTAAAAAAGAATAAATTGATTAAATCCGAGATGAGTGGCAAATCAGTATAGTAGAAGACTTTACAAAACTCTATATACAAACATTTAAAATTCAGGTAAAGTAGAATGTTTTCTGAAAAACACTAATTGCTGAAATTGATCCCAGAAGAGAGAGAAAACTGAAATAAATCAATTTCCATGAAGTAAATTGAGAAATGTTACAAAGTGAATAAAACTCATGATATGTGACTCAGAAGTCACAAGAGTTATTAAAAATGGGGGCCAGGCAGGGCAGTTCACATCTGTAATCCCTGAACCTTGGGAGGCAGAAGTTGGAGGATGGCTGGAGCCCAGGAGTTTAAGGTTGCAGTGAGCGATGACTGTGTCACTGCACTCCAGTCTGGATGACAGAGCAAGACCCTGTCTCTGAAAGCAATAAATAAATATAATAATAAAAATGAGAAGATGAGGAATGACATCAGCCAGATGGTTGACTACAGCTGCCTAGCATTTGCCTCCCCAACAACAATATTAAAAGACCAAGGCAACTAATAAACAGCTAAAATTTGACTAGAGTGTCAAAGGGAAAGTGCTGGAGTGCAGTGGGGGAGTGGAGACACACCTGCGGTGGCTGGAAGTCTAGGAGGCAGTGTGGAGATCTCTGGCTTCTGCAACCCCATCCCCTGACCTAGATACATCTGCCTGGAGTCAGGAGGAATTTCCCATTGCAGGGGAAAAGGTAAACAGAAGATCCCCACCGGCCACTATTGCCACCATAAACATCTATAGTCTCTACAACAGCAGAATCCCATAGTCTTCACAAGTTCTGAGCCCTGTTTGGAGACTTGCTGGAAACTCATGCAGCTGCTTTGACCCAGATTAGGAGCACAAGGTATCCACTCCCCACACCTATCCTTAGTGAGCAAAGTTGCTGCAGCCTAGTGCAATCTTGAGACCAGAGCCACCTCTGGAGTGTGCCTTCCTCTGCGATCAAAAGCCACTGCCTTTCTCCAGCACTGGAACTCCATCTCCATTCCACCAAGCTCACATGGGTGGCTGAATGCCACAGCCCCAACTGTGTGAATCCTGGACTCAGCTTCAGCTGTGACTCTAGTCCTGCACAGCAGGAAAGCCAGTCCCACTCCTCACCCACCCAATGCACTTCTAGCCAAAGGAACAGTCTGGCAGTCCCACCCTGATCAAACTGCTGCAAACCCTCCCCAAAGTGGGAGAGACATCTGAGCAGTGGCACACCCCCAGGTCAGCAGAAGGGCTACATGCCAATACTCAGGGCCTAAGAAATAGTCCTCAAGCACCCCTGCCCCCACACATGTGCCCATGCATCGGCCTGCATAACAACCCTGTGTCTGCAATCAGGAAGTAAGAAACAGCCCTGCAGGCCATCCTTGACAGGGATGCCAAGAAGACTGACAAGCATCAAAGAGCCCATGTCCCAGACCTGAGCAACAGTTTTGTTTCTTAGTAGGCCACACTTGGCAGATATATCCCCCCAGGCCAGATGAGCAGCCTTGCACCTTAGTCTGAAAAACAGCCCCATTGGCCCTTCTGCCAAATATGCCCCCAAGCCAGTCAAGAAGCCTCATTCTGACATTCCAAGGTTAAGAAGTAGCCCTGTGGGCTGCCCACAATATATAAACCCTTAGATCAGCTGAATAACCATGTGCCTATGCTCCAGGTCACAGTAATAGCCCTGTGACCCCAACCTCACAAGCCAGACCCCATGTTGGTCAACCTATCATGTGCACACACATGCCCCTGACCTGAGAAATAATCCAGTGAGCCTACCCCAGCAAGGTCATAGCACTACTGCTGCAAACTCTCTCAGTCTATTCCACGGAGAAACTCTCACATGCCACTAATGTGTATTACAGATTTAAACACACACACACACACACACACACACACAGAGAGAGAGAGAGAGAGAGAGAGACTACACTACTGCATCCACCTAGAAGCAAAGCCAGTGCATCCCACCAAATAGACACCCCAAGACTCATTCATATGAATAAGTCTTTCCCTATGAAATCCTCTCCATAAAATTGGAAGAGGAGACTTTCCCAAAAGATGCATAGAAATTAATGTAGGACACCTTTAACACGAAAAATCGGGGAAACACGACACCTTCAAAGGAAAACACTAATTCTCTAGTAACAGACCTCAATCATAAAGCAGTACATGAAATGCCAGAAAAATAATTTAAGATAATAATCTTAAAGAAACTCAATGAGATATGAGAATACTGATAAACAATTCCATGAAATCAGGAGAACAATTCATGATTTGAATGAGAAATTAAAGAGTTGCCATAAAAAAAAAACTGAACAGAAATCTTAGCGTTAAATAATTCAATGAATGAAATTTTAAAAAATACAATCAAGGGACTCAGCAACAGACTTGGCCAAGCAGAAGAAAAAAATTCTGAACTTGAAGATAAATCTTTTGCAGGTAAATAAAATAAAAAGAAGAAAGAATACAAATGACCAAAGAAAACCTTTAGGATTTATGGCACATTATTAAGCAGACAAATGCACTATAGACCAAATAGCCATAACATTCATTTATAGGATATTTCACCCAACAGTTGCAGAATACATATTCTTTTCATTAGCACATGGAACATTCTCCAGGACTGATCACATGTTAGGACACCTAACACGTCTCAAATGAAAGCTTTTCATCTAAGAACTAGAATAAGAGAAAGATGCCCCTTCTCACTGTTATTATTAAACACAGTATCAGTAGTCCTTGCCAGAGAAGTTAAGCAAGATAATGAAATGAAGAAAATCCTTGTTAGAAAGCAGGAAGATGAATGGTCCCTGTTAGAGATGATATAATTAATGATGCTACCAGAAAACACTTAAAATCCATAAAGTTGCACAATACAAAATCAATATGCAAAAAATAACATTTCTATACACAAATGACAAACTAGCTAAGAAATAAATCAACAAAGGAATTCCATATACAATAGCTATATAAAAAGTAATACCTCAGAATAAATTTAGCCAAGGAGCTGAAAGACCTCTACAAGGAAAACTGTAAAACACTGATGAAAGGTATTGAGAAAAGATACAAATAGAAAGACATCCCATGCTCATAAGTCTGAAGAATTAATATTGTTAAAATGGCAATATTACCGGAAACAATGTACAGATTCAATGTAATCCCTATCAAAATACAAACATTCTTCACAGAAATAGGGAGAAAAATATTAAAAAATTGTATGGAACCACACACACACAAATAAAAAACAAAAAACAAAAAAACCCTGAATAGCCAAAGTCCTAAGCAAAAAGAACAAAGCTGGAGACATAACACTACTAGACTTCAAAATATACTACAAAGCTGTAGTAACAAAAACTGCCTGGTACTAGGCTAAAAAGAGACAGATAGACCAATGTCACCAAACTGAGAAACCAGAAATTAATCCGTGTATTTATAGTCAAGTGATTTCAGATTAAAAAAAAAAAAAAAAAAAGGTGCCAAGAACACTCATCGGGGAAATGGCAGTTTCTTCAGTAAATGTTGCTGGAAAAACTGGCTATCCATATGCTCAAGGATGAAACTAGACCCTTGTTACTCACTCTACACAAAAATCAATTCAAAATGAAACAAAGACCTCAATGTAAGACCCAAAACTATAAAACCACTGGAAGAAAACACAGGGGAAATGTATCAGAACATTGGACTGACAAAAGGTTTTATAAATAAGAAGACCTCAAAAGCATAAGCAACAAAAACAAAAAGAACCAAACTGCAAAGTTTCTGCACAGCAAAGGAAATAATCAACAGGATGAAAAGACAACCTGTGGAACTGGAGAAAATATTTGCAAACTACTCATGGAATAGGGAATTAATGTCCAGAATATACAATAATCAAATATCACAACAGCAACAACAACTAAAAAATCTGATTAAAATGACTAAATGATCTAAGCAAATATTTTTCAAAAGAAGACATACAAATGGCCAATAAATATATTTTAAAAGGCTCAGCATCAGGGAAATCCAAATCAATACCACAATGAAGTATCATCTCACACCAGTTAGGATGGCTATTATCAAAAAGTAACAAATGCTTACAAAGATATGGAGTAAAGGAAACACACAGTGTGGGTGGGAATGTAACTTAGTACAGCTGTTATGGAAAACAGTATGGGAGTTCCTCAAAACAAAACAAAACAAAACAAAAAACTAAAATAGAACTATCATGTGATCCAGCAATCCCAGTACTGGGCATTTATCCAAATGAAAGGAATCAGTATACTGAAGAGACACCTGCATCCCATGTTTATGGCAGCACTATTCCAAATAGCCAAGATATGGAATCAGCCTAAGTGTCCAACAACAAATGAATGGATAAAGAAAATGTGGTATATATACACAATGAAATTCTATTCAGCTATTAAAAAAATGAAATCCTGTTATTCATGGCAACATGGATAGCATTATTTTAAGTGAAATAAACCAGGAAGTTAAACACTGCACCTTCTCACTCACATGTGAAAACTAAGAAACAAAATGTTATCATAGATGTAAAAAGTAGAAGGGAGGATAGTAAGGACTGGGAAGGGTAGGGGGAAAGGGGGATAGAAAGAGATACATTAAAGATACAAAATTA
The DNA here is from genome assembly GCF_000951045.1 of Mandrillus leucophaeus. Taxonomy (NCBI): domain Eukaryota; kingdom Metazoa; phylum Chordata; class Mammalia; order Primates; family Cercopithecidae; genus Mandrillus; species Mandrillus leucophaeus. Next base: position 582,275 of record NW_012110597.1, on the reverse strand, counting down.
CATCTAGAAGCGATAAATAAATTCTAGTGTTCTACACCACAGTAGGATGACTATAGTTAATAATAATATATTATTTAATACATAGTTTCAAATAGCTCAAAGGAAGATATTGAATGTTCCTAATACAAAAAAATAATAAATGTTTGAGATGATGGATATTCTAATTACCCTGATCTGATCCCTATACATTATATGTATCAAAACATCATTAAGTACTTCATGAATATGTACAATTATTGCTTGCCAATGAAAAACTTAAATTACAATAAAATGAAATAAATGGAAAAATGAGATTCATGTAGAAACATAACTTACCAAGGATCCCAGTCTCTAGCATTTCAGTATTTTTTTGGTTGTGTAGTGACCATCGACATGGAGAAAGGCATTTGTAATCCTAAGCATGTGTTTAGATAGAAAGGCAACAGAGAAAAGTATTCTGTCCTATTATCAATCATCTATACCAACACTATTAGATAGACTGAAAAAGTGTCTGACTAGCTGTCAACCCCACACTGCAAAGAGTCCTAGGCAGCTCCTCGTACTGGTGATCTTCCTATTACTGATGGAACCAAGGATGGATCCTTTACCTGAATAAAGGATAGAGAGCATATAATCTGATTAATAGCCTACAAAATTTTATCAGCCAGTCACAAACCCTTTGGACATTTTAGTAGTAGCAAATGTAAAAGCAGTTGTTCAGTGAATCACAAAAGCTGCAGCAGATAAAGCGTAGCTAAATCATGTTGATAGCTGTTTTGTATTAATAGTATAGAAATATAAAAAAAAAAAATCCACAAACTCAGTTGCTTGGTAGCAACATGATAATCCATCCACAGTGGCTCTGGATGTGAATAGCTATTCAGTAGCCATCCCCCACAAGCCTGGGTTGACTAGAATTCTTATTCTTCTAATGAAGTCCAGTGGATTGCCTTCCTTCATTTCCCACTAGGCTTAACAGCTTAGTTGGAATTCCTGGCTTTTTCATTCCCATTCCCATTGGACAACAAATTGTTTCGTTATTTAGTTGAGAAAGTTCTGTTCTAAGCTTCAGCCTAAGAAGCAAACCATCCTCAGATAACATTTTCAATTCCTAGGCTGGTGAAATAAATGAAGTTTTGATTTAGCATTTTTGAAAGATTAAAGGAATTGGTCTTTTTTAAGGCTGTGAGGAAATTTATTAATGGCATTCAAGAAAATGATAGATTCTTACATAGGTAATACCGAGCAGCTGTTCTTCATCTCTACTGAGGGCAGAACAAAGAAAATGGTGTTAAATTGCAAAATTAGGGATTGTGTCAATTTAATAAATCACCCAGTCCTCATTCTCTCATCTCCCACTCTCTGTCCCAGATGCTAACCTTTTCAGCTAAGTGTTCATTACTAGGCATTTCATTTTCAATTCAATTTATTCCCAAATAGGAGGACCTGGGCAGCCCAGTTTTTTGATTTATGGAAGTACAGCACACTACACAAGTCCTCTTCAAATCTGCTTCCATGATAAAGCATTGCCTGTCAGAAGCACTATGCTGAGCAACCGAATGAGGACAAATGCTGACACACTTTTCAATTCTGATCACAGTGAGCCTCTGACGCCAACCACACAGAGGCACACTATTCCCCACTGTTGTGTTGTCTATTTCCTTCCAAGCATACATATGGTCATAGGACACTTTGCTGTCAGTTCTAGGGCAGCCCTGACAGCTAGAATTTTTAAAATTACAAGGAGAAATTTAATTCTATTACATGAATCTAAAGGAAGTAAACAGGCTTAGCAGAGTATAGGGGCCAAGGAACAAACAGAGGAGATAGGGAATCTGCCAATGGGGAATCAATAGTGCTTAATGGGGATGCTAACATTGACAGTAGTTAAGACATGTCAGTGACATCAAGTACAGTTGTGTTGAAGATTTTAATGCTCACTTCCCCAATATCTGCCCCCACATACTCAAAAAGCAGCCTTCTTTGGGATTGGGGAGAGTTGTGGTCTGCTGATATCCCCCGTGCAATAAAACAAAAAGACCAAAGTGTGTTCTACCCAGAGGAACCACGCAGCACAATAAGACTTTAAAGGTGAACACTGGAATTTAAAAAATAAGTTTATATGGAAAGAAAACTACATGGAATATTCCATTACTAAAGCATGAGGATAAATGCTAACCCATTCCATGACTTTACACCACACCAAAGTACAGAGAAGCTTCTTACATGAAGCTTCTAATGTTCTTAGTTTGATCATTCACATAGGATAAAAACTGATCTCAATGAAGATATATTAATCTTCCAGTGGCCCTGACATCAAATATCTGCCCACACATTATTAAAAACAAAAAAAGTTTGTGTTTTTACAAACACCATCAGCATCTCAGTACCACCCGATCCATTTGTCTTCAATTTTGTCATTTTCTCAGATTGTGAAAAGCAAAATAGTCATATGGATTTATGGCTCCGACACTACTATTTTCAGTAATTAAGCACACTCCATAAAAGACACAAATACAGAAGGGGAAAGAGTCCACGTGAGGGGGGGCAACTCTCTTTACAGTACTTAAATTCTACTATAATTTAACTACTAAGTAGTAGTTAAACTACTTAGTAGTTTAATTCATAAACTACTAAGGTTACATCATTGCAAGCTTAATAGTTTAACATTGATTTTTGAACGTGAGAGCATCAGAATGAAATACCAAAAAGAATGCCTTAGACCTTAGACGCTAAGCGCATCTTTCTCTCACCGTGTTTAGGTATTTTATTAAAAATAAAAATGATCAAGCAATTTAACATTTTTATTATTTAAACCTATATCCATTTCCTCATATTTATGAAAGAATTTTATATACATAAATATATATGGGTGTGTATATATACATATATGCACATACATAAAAAACATTATTGTTTCATTTTGACTTTTTAAATCAACATTTGATTCCATCTTCTACTACAGATCTGTATGTGAAAGATATCTGAGTAGAGGACGGGGTTAAATATTGACTCACAAAGTCAAAATAAAGTAAGAAGTCTGATTCTAGAAAAAACAGATACCTCACATTTATTGCCTGTTACAGTAAATGCTAGTGGGAAAATCAAAATATATGAAAGAGAGTTTTGGATCTTTAAGCTCTGAAACTTAAGTAAAAGATAAACTGGACATGCAACCTATGGTTAATTTGAAATATGCCCATGCTGAGAACTGAAGAGTGCCTGCACACTGTGTGCCCATCTCACTCTGAAACTGCTCGAGAGCCTTAGTGGAACATTCTGGTCAAACTTTCCCATATTTTAAAATTATCAGATAAATGTTTCAGGACTTATATAAGAAATGTCCATGTTTTCTGGGCCATGAAACTGACATTGGCTTCAAGAGCTCATAAATTATTCCTCAGAGTCTTTAAAAGTGACAGGTTGTAAATTTGCTTACTTTGTCCTACACTTACCTCCAGCCTCATAGCAACTTTTTCAATTTGGCAAATTATCTTTTTGCCAGCCATTAGAGTTGACAGGTAGGCAAAAGGGGATGAGGAGCTCTGGCGTCCTAATTATCCCAGTGACCTAACTGCTAAAACTCTGGAGTCTGATAAGAGAGAATATAAATGCAAGGCATTCTCCTTGCTTATGTGGAGGAATGTCATTATATCCTCTAGAAGTATACTTAATGAGATAGCTTAAATACTTTTGAAAGAAAGGGGCTTGATTACTAAAATGGTTGACATAGTTAAGAGAGCATTTATTGTGGTTTTATGTATCTAAAATGCACTTTGCATACATAAGAATGGAAATCTGCTGGCTGATAAACTATTTGAAAATGAAGATTCTATCATCTACTTAAGATCCCTTGGAGGATACTGAGTGTTCCACATGATAACTATTATAATTATAAGCATTTGTCAAGATGGTTTAAAACACTCTTATCACAAAAAGCTTGATTGTAACAGTGGGCTGGTGTGGGTAGCAGCCCTTTCATAGTGCTTGTGTATAACAGCCTACATAGTGCATTTATGAAATGGAAGAATGGTTTTTCTGTTAAATGCTAAAATTCTAAAAAAGCTTCATTTGCGATGTAAGCACTCTGAAGAAGGATAGACAGAGCTTAGACATGGGCTTTAAGACCAAGGCTGAATCTTCATGATGGGTCTCACAAGATTCATAATATATCTGTGCATTGAAAAAGATAGTGATGGGCTGAGCGCGGTGGTTCACGCCTGTAATCCTAGCACTTTGGGAGGCTGAGGTAGGTGGATTTCCTAAGCTCAGGAGTTGGAGGTCAGCCTGGGCAACACGGTGAAACCCCGTCTCTTCTAAAACACAAAAAATTAGCCAGGCATGGCGGCTGTAGTCCCAGCTACTCAGGAGGCTTGAGGCAGGAGAATTGCTAGATCCCGGGAGGCACTCCAGCCTGGACAACAGAGCGAGACTCCGTCTCAAAAAAAAAAAAAAAAAGAAAAGAAAAGAAAAGAAAAGGAAAGAAAGAAAAAGGTAGTGACAGAGTTTGACATTGTTCCCAGTGGCTGACACCACAGATTTCAAGGAGTTTGAGAACAGGTCAGCATATCTGGATGTTATTTTAATCAAAATCTGATGCAGTAATGAGGTATAATTGATTCTATTTTAAATAGTTTCATATTCACTATAATCTTTAGTGACTCAATAAACCAAATGAGTTTCTAGGCCAAGTTTCAAGTTCAGTTGTTACAATCACTTCAGAAGATCCTCTTATTTATTTTAATTCAGCTCTAAATCACAATTAAAACTCTTTGGAATCTACTGAAAGTTTCATGGAACAGTTGTACTGGAGCAGTAGCAGTACAGCTGGATTTAACCAACAGCCTTTTACTTAACCTTCCAAATTCTTCCTTGAACTAAAAACAAAGAGCAAAACAATAGAAGCATATAGATTTAATAAAGTGCTTATCCACAAAAAATTAAAACATAATGCTATTTGATAGACAAGCAAATCTGTGGAGAAAAATAATTTCACAGGCAAAAACATAGTTTTAGGAGATATAAAATGATCACTTTTTGCTTAAAAGCATTGGAAGCCTCCCAGATAACTATAGCTTATACTATAAGCAGAAGAAAGTAAATAATTGAAAGAGCATGATATCACTTCAGGAACCGCCCAAGTTCAACTTAACGAGAAGCTATATCACCTCTCCATATTCACTTCTTACCCAGAGGGAGAAATGGTACAGAGACACATCATTACACTGTCATCTGCTCTCTGACTACTGTATATTTAAAATTCATCAGCCGATGAAATACGATGGAAAATGTCTCATGTCATCTTGCCTGGAAAATAGTTACAGAAAAAAACAAATGAGGAATCTTACAGTTCAAACTCTAAAAGAATTTTCAGGTTTGAAGCTCCTAAAAGAACGGGTATCAATTCTTCCAGCTTCATGAAGAGTACTTACTTTTAAAATGTCACCTAAACTATCTCCTTGGTATTTTTTATTACCTTATATTTTCTTACTACATCATTATGTCATATTGTTGTTATTATTACTATTATCTTTATTTGTCTGTCTTGTCTCCAGGACTAGTGAACTCCAAAATCTTCCACAGAATACATGTAGAAATTACACTCCATGTGCACCTCACACTGGTTTAAGTTGAAGAGGTTGCTTGGGTTGTCCTGAGATCTAGCACAGGTCTTTAGCTCAGCTCGCCTGTGACCCATTCATGAATCACGTGAGAAACTCCTCACTAGATTCTGAGGTTATTGAAATCACGGTATTCATCTTCATGTACACAGCTCCTAAAACAGTGCCCTCAATAAGCAGATAATAAAAAAACAAACAAATTCTGTTAGGTGGATTACAATGCTTTTCATAGCCCTGGTTGTCAGCCAAGCCCTGTATCTGGGCAGCTTTATCTCCAGCCACTCATCATCACTTGTACCTCATCCTGGACTCTGAAGCATTTACAAATTTATGTCATAGTGCTGCACTTACTAACTTGGAACATTCAACAAAGAATTCTGAGAAAGTTATCTCCAGCAGAGAAATGCCAGGATATTGCTGTCACAGATCCTCCCCGCATAATACTGCCAGAGACTAGAATTAACACAACCTCTTTCCTCTCCTGCCCCAACATCTAGTCAAATGCCAGGTCCTGTCATCTCAACTTCTAATGTCTCTCCAGTCCATCTATTTCTCTCCATTTCCAGGATCACCATACCACATAAGGTTCTCATCATCTCTCACTTAGAGGATTTTCATACCCTCCTAATCTCTCTTGAACTAACCACCCACCTTTCTTCTCATGGCATCCTAAATGAGCTTTCAAACATTAAATATGATAACCTCAACTAAAATTTGTCCTTCACTGATCGACGCTCTTAGAACTAAAAAAAAAAAATTAACCTGACCTTCAGTGCATGATCTCACTGCCAGCTGATCTCACCGTGCTTATCTAGCTCCCTTCCCTGCTCATTTCACACCCATACCATTTTCTGTTAGTTTCCTGAATACAACAAGCTTACTGTCACATTAGGACACACAAGTACTCTTTGGGATGATTTACACGCTCTCCTTTCTTAAACTGGTTAATTTTGACTTATCATTTAAATATAGGTCAAAAGTGAACATCTCTAGAGAATTTTAACCAACATCTACTAAGTACCTAATGTATGTTCTCCTCTGCCCTGGGCTTCAGAAGCAAAGGGGTAAGCAAGATAGAGAAGGTTCTTGCTCTCATGTAGGCTAGTAAGTAAGATTTCATTTGGCAACCAGCAACTAAATATCCTACTGTAATGACTTAAGTATGTAGTATTTATTTCACAAGTACAGGAAGACCACAGGCAAGCCTTAAACTGATACAATACAGCAACTAAACAATGTCATCAGTGACCAAGGCTCTTTGTTTATTTTTACTTCTTATCCTTAATGCAGAAATTTTGATGTATTCATTCCTATCATTGTCAGTCATAAGGTGACTATACTTCATCTAGACTCTAAAGTAATGCTGCAGAGAGAAAGGGGTGACACTTATTACAAGGAAGGCAAAATTTCTCAAAGGAATATTCAATGGTGTTTCCCTTGTAATTCATTGACTGGAACAGTGCCACGTTATGCTTCTGTACTGGCATGGAGAATAGGACACTGGATTTTATTGGCTGGGCAATTGTCATGCTAAATAAAACGAAGATGTTGGCATTTGAAATATGAGAAGAGTGATTACAGGTTCTCCTGAATAAAACTTCTAGGCTCAGGAAAGGAGAGAGTCACGGTGGTGAATGGAATAATGGCTTTCCAAAGATGTCCATATCCAACTCCCCAGAATCTGTGAATATGTTGGTTGCCTGGCAAGTGAGAATTAAGGTGGTAGATGGAAATAAGTTTACTAATCAGCTGACCTTAAAATAAGGAAGTTATCCTAGGATATTTACATGGTTGATATAATCACAAGGGTCTTTGAATATGGATAAGACAACCAGATAGATGAAAATAAATAACAAAATGGCAGGAGTATGTCTCTACTTATCAATAATAACATTAAATGTAAAGAGTCTGAATTGTCTGACAAAAAGACATAGAGTGACTCAATGGAAGAAAAAACAAGACCCAATGATCTGCGTTTATAACACACTTCTTGGAAGTGTGTTTCTTCCTATAAAGATACACATAGACTGAAAACGAGATGGAGAAGGATATTCCATGCAAATGGAAACCATAAAAGAGTGGGAGTAGTTATACTTTTCAGATAAAATAGATTTCAAGACAAAAACTGTAAAAAGAGACAAAGAAGGACAAAGAAGGACAAAGAAGGTATAATAAAAATATAATGATATTATATATATATCATTATATAATGATAAAGGAGTCAATTCAGTAAGAGAATATAATTATGTGTGTGTGTGTGTGTGTGTGTGTGTGTGTGTGTGTGTGTGTGTGTGTGTATATCTCCCCTCAACACTGGAGCACCCAGATAAATAAAGCAAATGTTGTTAGAGCTAAGGAGAGAGATAAGCACCAATACAGTAATAGCTGCAAACTTCAACACCTCACTTTCAGTATTGGGCACATTTCCCAGACAAACAATCGAAAAAGAAACATTAAGCTTAATCTACACTGTAGAACAAATGGACCTAATAGATATTTACACATTTAATCCAACAGCTGCAATATACACATTTTTCTCCTCAGCTCATGAATTATTCCCAAGAATAGACGATATTTTAGGTTACAAAACAAGTCTTACAACGTTCAAAAAACGAAAAAAATATCAAGCGTCTTCTCTGACCACAACAGAACTAGAAGTCAATAACAGGAATTTTGGAAAAAAAATGGAACAGTACGCTTCTGAATATCCAGTAGGTCAATAAATAAATTAAGAAGGAAATTGAAGTCCTGATATGTTGGCTCACACCTGTAATCCCAACAATCTGGGAAGCCAAGGCAGGCAGATAACTTGAGGTCAGGAGTTCAAGACCATCCTGGCCAACATGGTAAAACCCTGTCTCTACTAAAAATACAAAAAATTAGCCAGGTGTGGTGGTGCATGCCTGTAGTCCCAGCTACTTGAGAGGCTGAGGCAGGAGAATCACTTGAACCTGGGAGGCAGAGGTTGCAGAGAGCCAAGATCATGCCACTGCACTCCAGCCTGGGAGACAGAGAGAGACTCCATCTCAATAAATGAATAAACAAATAAATAAATTCATGAAGGACATTGAAACATTTCTTGAAACATATGATAATAGACACACAACATACCAAAACCTATGGGATACAGTGAAAACAGTACTAAGAGAAAAATGTATAGTTGTAACTGCCAACATCACAAAAGAAGAAAAACTTCATATACATAACCTAATAATTCATCTTAAAGAACTTGAAAAGAGCAAATCAAATCCAAAATTAGTGGAGGAAATAATAAAGATTAGAGAGGAAATAAATGAATTTGAAATGAAGAAAACAATATGAAAGCTCAATGAAACAAAAAATTTGGGTTTTTTTTTTGGTAAAAATAAGCAGAATTGGTTATTTTCCAGACTAACAAAGAAAAAAAGGGGAAGACAAACCAAATAAATAAAATCAGAGATGTAAAAGAAGACATTACAACTGATACTGCAGAAATTCAAAGAATTAGTAGAGGCTACTATGAGAAACTATTAATATTGCCAATAAATTGGAAAATCTAGAGGAAATGGATAAATTCCTAGACACACACAGCCTACCAGTATTGAACTAGGAAGAAATCCAAAACCTGAACAGACCAATAACAAGTAATGAGACCAAAGCCATAATAAACAGTCATCCAATGGAGAAAAGCCTGGGACCTGATGGCTTCACTGCTAAATTCTACCAAACATTTAAAGAACTAATAACAATCCTACTCAAACTATTCCAAAAAAAAAAAGGACGAGTACTTATAAACATATTCTATGAGGTCAGTGTTATCCTGATACAGAAACCAGGCAAAGACATCTCAAAAAAGGAAACTATAAGTGAATAACTTCATGAATATTGATGCAAAAATCCTCAGCAAAATGCTAGCAAACTGAATGCAACAATACATTGAAAGGATCTTTCCTCACAACCAAGTGAGATTTATCCCAGAAATGCAAGGATGGTTCAACATATGCAAATCAATCAATATGATACATACATCACATCAAGAGAATGAAGGACAAAAACCATACAATCATTTCAATTGATGCTGGAAAAGCATTTGATAAAATTTAACATTGCTTTATGACAAAACCCTATAAAAATGGATATAGAAGAAACATATCTCAACAAAATAAATGCCATATATGACAGGAACATAATTAGTATCATACTGAATGGGGAAAAACAGAAAGGTTTTCCTCTAAGGCCTGGAACATGACAAGGATGCCCACTTTCACCACTGTCATTCAACATAGTATTGGAAGTCCTAGCTACATAAATCAGATAAGAGAAAGAAATACAGCACATCCAAATTGGAATGGAGGTGGTGAAATTATCATTGCTTACAGATGATATAATCTTATATTTAGAAAAATCTAAGGACTCCACCAAAAAACTGTTTAGAACTAACAAAAAAATCAGTAAATTTGCAGGATACAAAATCAATGTATACCAACAGTGAACAATTTGAAAAATAAATTTAAAAAGTAATTCTATTTACAATAGCTATATGTAAAACTAAATACCTAGGATTATCTTAACCAAAAAAGTGAAAGATCTCTACAATGAAAACTATAAAATATTCATGAAAGAAATTAAAGAGTACACAAGAAATGGAAAGATATTCCATGTTCATAGATTTAAAGAATCAGCATTGTTAAAATGTCCATACTACTTAAAGCAATTTACAGATTTAATGCAATCCCCATCAAAATACCATGACATTCTTCACAGAAATGGGAAAAATAATTCTAAAATTTGTATGGAACCACAAAAGACCCAGAAAATCTAAAAATATCATAGCAAAAAGAACTGGAAAAATCATATTACCTGACTTCAAATTATACTATAAAACCATAGTAACCAAAATTGCATGGTACTGGCATAAAAACAGAAATATAGACCAATAAAACAGAATACAGAACTCAAACAAATCTACACACCTACAGTGAATTCATTTTTGACAAAAAAAGTGCCAGGAAGATGCAGTGGAGAAAATACAGTCTTTTTAATAAATGATGCTGGGAAAAAGGGATATCTATATGCAGAAGAATGAAACAAGACTCCTATCTCTCATTATGTACAAAAAACAAATCAAAATGGGTTAAGGACTTAAATCTAAGACCTCAAACGGTGAAGCTACTACAAGAAAACATCAAGGAAACTCTCTAGAACACTGGGCTCAGAAAGATTCCTTGAATAATACTCCACAAGCACAGGCAGCCAAAGCAAAAATAGACAAACAGGATCACATCAAGTTAAAAAGCTTATGTACAGTATGAAACAAAAACACTGAAGAGATAACCCACAGAATAAGGAAAAATTACTTGCAAACTATCCATCTGACAAGAGATTAATAAATAGAATATATAAGAATCTCAAACAACTCAATAGGAAAAAATCTAATAATCCAATTAAAAATTGGCAAAATGTTTGAATGGACATTTCTCAAAAGAAGACATACAAATGGCCAACAGGCATAAGAAAAGATATTCAACATCATTAATTATCAGAGAAATGCAAACAAAAACAACAATAAGACATCTTACCCCATTTAAAATGGCTTTTATCCAAAGACAATAACAAATGCTGACCATGATGTGGAGCAAAGGGAATGCTGATAGGCTGTTGGTGGGAATGTAAATGAGTACAACCACTATGGAGAACAATTAAGAGGTTCCTTATAGAAACTAAAAGCAGAGCTACCATATGATCCAGCAATCCCAATGTTGGATATATATCCCAAAGAAAGAAAATTGGTATATTGAAGAGATATCATGTTTGTTGCAGCGTTTTTCACAATGGCCAAGATTTGAAAGCAACCTAATGTCTATCGAAAGATGAATGGATAAAGATAATGTGGTACATAGACACAATGAAGTACTATTCAGCCATAAAAAAGAATGGGATTCTGCCATTTGCAATGTGGATGAAGCTGGAGGTCATTATGTTAATTGAAATAAGCCAGGCACGGAAAGACAAACTTCATGTGTTCTCACTTATTTGTGAGAGGTAAAGATTTAAACAGTTTAATTCATGGAGACAGAAAGTAGAAGGATGGTTACCAGAGGCTGGGAAGACTAGTGAGAAGGTAGTAGGCTTGGGGGAGATGGGAATGGCTACTGGGTACAAAAATAATAGTTAGAAAAAATAATAAGACCTAGTATTTTATAGCACCACGTGGTAACTACAGTTAATAATAATTTAATTGTATATTTTTTATATAACTAAAAGAGTACAATTGGATTGTTTTTAACAAAAAGGATATATGCTTGAGGGAATGGATACCCTATTTTTCATGATGTGATTATTACTCATTGCATGCCTATATCAAAATATGTCATGTACCCTGTAAATATATGCACCTACTATGTACCCAAAAAATTAAAAATAGAAAGTTAAAAAAAGAAGTCTTATTCTTATATTTCCTCCATTAAATATCTAAAAGAAAGCTTTCCTATCGTTTTAACATGAAGGTAAAGACCCTTCTACCCTGACCTTTGGTAGTGACCTTTGGTAGAGCAGTCTGTACCACTGCTCCTTGCCCACAGCAATTCTCTCTGTTTCATGCTCTTGGATTCATGTATTTTAGGCCAAATACAAATTCCATTCAGTGCCTAGTCTCAAGTAATCACTTCTCTTTTAAAGGGCATTGCAAACTAGTGTCTACATTTCAATGTTCTTCCCACTCTACAAAGCAGAAGTCAATTTAGGTAAGCCATTGACAAGAAGTCTGTGGGTGCCAGTACTGTATTGATCAATTCTCTGCCACTAGTTAGATTTGCCTGGTGTTTGCATTGACATTGCCAAAGCTGTCAATCAACCTCCAGCTATTTGGCACTCTAGAGACAAGCCAGAAAACTCAAGGGTGAGAGAAGGAAATGACCAGTTCTATTTTTCTACAGACTCAGAGGATTAGCATAAAATGAAAATAATTGTGGAGACATCTTATGAGCCATAAATTCATGGCCAATAACCTAAATAAAAAATAGTCATAATGCAGGCCTATGCATAAGCTGTCATTACAATCAAGACTAAATTGAGGGTCATTTTTAAGTAAAGATACATCCGGAGAGGATGGACACAGTAACAAATATATAAAAATGTATTTTGTCTTTATCTCTTACTTATAGACAGTAAAGATTATTTGTAATTTCCTTGATATGTTACATACCTTAAAACATCTCTCAGGCCTTCATAGCATATATAATATGTGACATTGCAGTATGGGGCTGACTATAACCCGAATAAAATAAAATTTAATTGAAATATTTCTTCAATTTCATGGAGAAATGTGATTGAGGTTCATTTTAGAAACTATCACTACTGAAGTATGTAGTGTAAACTTGTCTGAAGTGTTTTTGCTTTTATTTTATCTGCAAGAGAAAGCCAAGTGTGAAGTTTTCACTATAAAATCAAAGAGTTGAGATTATTTAGGTTTTGTGGTAAGCCATATTTTTAAATATTTCGGGTTCAATCTTTTTCTGGGATAAAAATATTAATAACTGGCATAATGGTCAGGCAGACAGCTCCCACCCTTAACTCCAGCACTTTGAGAGGCCAAGACGGGAGGTTTGCTTGAACTCAGCAGTTCAAAACCAACCAGGGCAACACAGGGAGAACCCATTTCCACAAAAATAACAATAAATAAAAGTAAAGACATAAATAACTGGCAGAAATGAATTTGAATACAAATATCATATTAGGCTAAATCAATTAGTTGTGTTGTTGTTAGGCAAGGAGAGAAGAGCACAGACTTTCTCCCAGATATGGCTCAACTGTGCAGAAACACAGTGATCTCTGTGGTTGTCCACAACCCTACAAGATTATAACGCTAAGACCAACGCACACTCTCCTCCCATAAACATTCACATCTCTTTATTACCGTATTGTTCTCTCAATGCTTGCATATAAAGCCTTTAGGTCTTGTTCTTACTCATACTGATAACTTTCATGAATGCATCACCCACTCTGTCGTGCTTTCTTGCCATTTGTTATGGGTTGAGCTGTGTCTCCTCGAACTTCATATGTTGAAGTCCCAACCCCTAACACCTCAGAGTGACCTTATTTGGAAATAGGATCATTGCAGATATAATTAGTTTAGATAAGGTCATTAGGGAGGGCTCTGGTTCAGTATGACTGGTGTCCTTAGAGAAAACAGAAATCTAGATACAAATATGTATAGAGGGGAAATATTGTGAAGAGCCATAAGGAGAAAAAGTGTCTCCATAATTCAAAGAGGTAACATCTCTTTTCCTCATCACCTGCAAAAGGAACCACTCCTACAGATACCTTGACTTTGAACTTCTAGTCTCTAAAACTGTAAGACAATAAGTTTCTGTTGTTTAAGCCATTGAGATTGTGGTACTTTGTTAAGGCAGCCCTTGCAAACAAATATATAATTTTTAAGCATCATGGTATTTCCTAATTAAATCTAGAATTCTAGAACTTTATTCAAGCCATATTACATTCAGTATTCAAATCATTTTTTTCCAGATCAAGGATTTCTTGTTTTTAAAAAAGGATAAAGTATATGCTCTTCTAAAAATCTCTTCCTCTCTTTGGTTCTTGTCCTTACTTATATCTCCATTTATGAATATTTTTCAATTCACTTTCTTTTGGTACAGCAACCAGAACCAATTGCAGAGTCCTATGCTTTGGTGCAAGGATAAGTCACTTCGTAACTCTCACTTTCCTCATTTGTAAAAGGCACTAGAAGTCATCTTACAGTATTGTTTTGAGAATTAAACAAAATAACACCTATGAAAGTGTTTGAATTACTGATGTTTCTGTTACATTTGCAGCAGCATCTCTGATGATTCACAGAATAATAGCAACTGTGTTTGCCACCATAGACATCAGGTGGAGCTCTCCAGAAAGAGAAGATAATAATGACTCACAAATCTTTATTATGTGTCATCACTGATGCTCAAGAGTCATCATGATATAAATATGGTTATTTTTTCTTATTCTACCATATTCACACTCCCATAGTGCTGTTCATCTTCTGTGTCCTGACCTCACACACAAGCAAGAAAGATTTTTCTGCAGTTTATTCTTATCAGTTTGACACTTAATTACCGAGAGAAGCTTAGTGTCATCTGTGAACTTGAAGATTTTATGGGGCACTTCATCTTTCAGGTTTCTTTTAGAAACTTTAAATGAAGCCAGTCCTGGTAATAATCCCTAAGGCATAGAATCCAGACTTGACTGTTGGGAATGGGTTACAGATGGGCCAAGACGCAGATACCCTCAGCTCTTGGAGTAGCAGGTGTCTCCATCCATGAACACTCTTTTCTACGTACATGAGTGAATTGTTGACAGCATTATCATTTAGTGGGAAAAAAAATGTTCTAAAGGTATCTTCTGTTAAAATCCTTTTATTCATAAAAGTATTGGTTGTTCCTTTGCCTTTTTCCCAGCAATAAGCCAGATGTTTAGCCATGAGACCATATTCTCTTGAATTTTTAGGCAATTTGCTGTATGTGTGCGAGTGTGTTTTCTATATCTGTTTTTAGTAGAATTCAACATAGAGCATTTTCAGATGTGTTGCAATGGTGACAACTAAGAATCATGGGAAAGATGGAATCCAAAATTATGTGCAGAATCAGTCACAGTAATAAATAATTCAGAAGTAAAGTCCAAGGGCTTGTGTGAGGTATTGCCACTAGATCTGAAAAGACAAAAAATATTTTGTGCTTACTATGTGGAACTGCACTGATATGGAATCTATATACATTGAGAAATCATCTGAATATTGCCTTTATTAAGTTTACTGGATATCCCTTGCTGCCATTCCTAAAGGTCATCACAATCAACGAGTATTTTGTTTTACTTAAGCCTGGGCAATATAAAGCTTTCTGAAGATAAGGAGTTCCTTTGTCCATAGAGGAACCTTGGGGGAAAAGAGAAGTGGTAGTGGAGTGAGTTGTTTAGTGGGAGAATGGGAATTCCTAGAGTAAGGGTGAAAGGGGAGACACCTAAGCAAGGCTTGGAGAGCTGGTAGAAATCTAATAGCCTGAACAGAGAAGTGGCAATCTCGTTCCATGCCTTGGAATCTAAACTTCCCATAGGAAGGGGTGACCTAGTAAATAGCTCAGAATCAAATACAAAAATAAAAGAGGTAATAGTGAGAGAGAAAAACAAGAACAAATATGAGAGTGACAGCAAAAGCAAGAGGTTATGAAAGAGAACCTTAGCCTAGGCAAGGCAACCTAGCTTATGCTGTGCCATTATTTTTGTGCTTTTACATTGTATAATTAGCCACAGATTCAAGTATGCAATCTCTCTCTAAGACAGGACTCAAGGAGAGAGATTAAAGAGAAACAGCAGTATTAAATAACTTGTGAATTAATGTCCCTGTCCTGTGAGACTGGCATATGTCCCAACCTGATTTTTTCACTATCTGCTTTTATGGGAGTCTTTAGATTCCTTTGCTGCAGCCTCCTACTATATACTGTAATGCACAGGGTGCCTGACTGATTCTAAGACTTGGAACCCACAACAATTCAGGCCCTGGATAGACCATCACCCAAGAATTGTTTTGGATTAATTTCCTTTCAAAATGCTTCCAGGAAGGCTCCCTCCAGCCTGTAGGTTGAGATGGGGGCTGCCTTATGACTCTTTCCACTTGACTTAAGATGTAGCAGGAATCCATTCTCCTCCTACGCCTGGAAGAAAGAACACACAACTGTCTCCCACATTCTCTAAAAGAAGCCTTCTCCATTAATTTTCTTTCTCCATGCTTTTATGGTTGGAGGTGGGTGATCACTGCTGGCAAAATCAATTTAGCCATCTCTTAGCCCATCCTGGTTAAAAGAGCTAACACCTTTCTTGGAAAGGGTTGAATTGGGAGAATTGACATCTGTTGCTTTACTAACAGTCTTGAGGGCTTCAGACAAAAATGAGACAAAATGAGTTCTAATTATTTGGTTGCTCAATTTTAAATGACTACTTTTGAGGTTAAATATGGTCTATATCAGCTATTTCATATGGCTCAATCTAATGAATCTTATTGCATCCATTTTCCCTTTCATCCTATTACCATTGAGTTTTGTCAAAATGTGACTTGTTAGGCAGCTATTCTTTGTCATCCAGCAATTTTTTAGTGACTTATGAAAAAAAATACACAAAGTCAACCCTTTCCTATAACCTGAAATAGTATTTCTTCAAACAAATGAACAAAGCACATACTTCACTCAATGTTCTCAAAATTACAATCTTCCAAGCTCTCTTTTATTGTAAAACAATGAAACAAATAGTTATTCACCGCCTATCTTGGAAGTACCCCACCAGATGACCTGGAGAGAAACAAATTTTTTGTTAGTATTTACCAAATGAGATGTGACTTTTCTGGCTGACTGAAGGAACCCTGCTTAGAAAACCATCATGGTGCTAAATAAAAGGCAGGTTCTGTTGTTAGGATGCTGCTAAATAATGACAGTCACAGCTGCCAGTCTATGACTTTTACCTAAGCGTAACTACCTTCAAAAAGTGTCTTTGCTACTCTGATCTTCTGGAAATTTTATTTGTTCGTCTCATTTGCTAAAAATAAAAGATATAAATATGCAATTGAACTACCATGTCAACTTTTTTTTGTCGTCTGATTTCTGTATATCCCATGCCTCTGTACCAAGGTGACTTCTAGTACATTGGGGATCAGTTCTGTATTGCTTTTCTGGCCTTTACACAGTACAGTAACTCAATACATGCATGTTATATGACTCAGAGTGCTACTGCTCTTGAATGAAGCATTTTCAATGTTTGCATTATTCTATTTTAGCCTCAATATCAGTTTTTGAGATCGTTCAAATCAATCTATCAGAATAACTAGAAAAGGCCACCTTTTTACATTGCTGGAAAAAATAATAAGTGTTATGTTTAACTTTAGTAGCAGTTCTTTGATTTATTGTTCTGACCTTTTAATTTCTTGCAAAAATGGGATTCTTTAGAAATATAAATCAGGGTAAAATCAACAAGAGAATTTGCCTAATATTTAAGCTCAAAGAAAGTGGAAGTCTTATATAGAGGTCAGTATGATCATCTAAAGATTTCTTTGTAAGCCCAACATATATAAAATGTTGAATGATCACATCAGAATGCCAAAGAAAAAAGAAGTACAAGATTATATCACAGCTTCTGCAAGATAAAATATTCCAAGAATATGGAGGAACAATTGTTTGTTCTCTTCTTTTTAGCTGTTATGAAAGGAACAATTTTAAAAGCAAATAATACACTGGAAAATTCCAAAAATTTATATCATACTCAAAGTAATGTGTTCATGTAGAATCAAACTACACTTTTTGTAAATGAATAATCACAACTTAGAAATAGAGACAATCTTATAAAAAGACTAGATTAAAAACAAAATACTTTATTCATGGTAGATGGCAATTTTTTAAATAGGTGTTCATTTTCCACTGGAACTCAAAGTCAAATTGCCTTTCCTGTATGTTTTTAAGTGAAATTTACTGATTGAGTTGACGATGATACTTTCAGGAATCAATGAGCATTTGGTGATGTAGACCTCAAACAGCATCCTCTTTGCAAAAGAATTCATATCATTCTTTACAGAGCATCTGTGCTAAGTGAAAATAAATTATGAAGGGGAAAAATGAAAGAAACATAAAACAAATATTCACAGATGGATGATTTTTTTACAATTGGCAAGTGCTTCACAGGACTAATAGAAATTTGCTTACATAAAAAAACAAAAAACAAAAAACAAGCTATCAAGAAAGTTGAACATATGACCATTGTCTTTATTACCCAGGCAACACCTACTATTATCAGTAAGTGAATGTTTAAATGAGATAAGTCAGAAGTCTGGAAATAAGGGAAATATCTTGGGGAGTCTCACTGTCAAATCCATTCAGAGGAGATTAAACAGAGATAAAATATGTTACATTAAAAAAAAAAAAGTTTTTTCAGACCCGTAAGTCCCATTATAACCAAGCTTAAGACATGAACATACATATATATATTTTTGTGATTCTCCTGCCTCAGCTTCCCCAGTAGCTGGGACTATAGGTGCGCGCCACCATGCCCAGCTAATTTTTGTATTTTTAGTAGAGACGGGGTTTCACCATGTTGGCCAGAATGGTCTCGATCTCTTGACCTCATGATCTGCCTGCCTCGACTTCCCAAAGTGGTGGAATTACAGGTGTGAGCCACCATGCAGGCCTGATATGAACATATTTTTAAAATGTAGCTATCAATCAAAATGAAGTTGGTAGTAGCACCAGCTATGCAAAAAGAGAAGCATGAAGGCAAACATTCAAAGTAAATATTAAGTCAACTGCTTTCTAGTGTGCAAGGCCAATTGACAATAGTATTTTTATCATTATGTAAATAAAATAATTGGGGTTAGTTCTAAGCCATTACACATTTAAATCATACAGCAAACTGTCCCTATTCTAATTCTATGTTTACAAACAAATCTACTTTTTGTTTGTTGTTTCCCAAAATGAGATGGTTCTTCCATCAATATTGTGGTCCACGTAACAGTTAATTTGCTTATTACAAACAAATCAACTGATTTTCAATGGTTATTTACCAGTTTCAAGGACTCCGGTGAATTCGCCAACATAGTATCTGCCCCTTGAAAACCAGGCAGCAGCCCTCTCCTGGCTTTTGCAAGACTTTCCAATAGATTATGGGAAAAACCAAGTATTTTAGACATTTGAAGTTCTACATCTGCATTTGAGTCTAATCAATCAAAACTCACAATCAATTGTCTATATAAAGTGAAAGTAATTATAATCAATTAATCATTCTAGTATGCCAAATTCCATGTAGGTATTATTTTAGAGCTCATCTGAGAACCATCGTACACCATTTTCAGAATCTAAAACTGGCACTAAATGAAAACATTAACAAACTTTAAAATGTATCAGCTGATTTGTGAACATGTTTTATATGGTGGGCGGAAGAATAAGAGCAATTCAAATTCAAGTGTCAGTTTGTTACACATTAACAAGCAAAATATGTTTGCAGAATATGCATGTTGTCAACAAGGCATGCATAAAATTGGAGTGCCTTTAGTGTTTATTATAACTTAGAATACAAGTTCATAAAAGATGGGGAGACTGCTAGGTATGTCTTCCCCAAAACAAGCAACTCATAAAGAGTATTGATGAAGTAGAAAATTATTATTTTTATTGAAAGTCAAATTTCATTCCTATGTTGAAAAAAAAATTGAAGAGAACTTAAAGTTCAGTTATGTTATGTTTGGCATGATAGAAAAGTAATCACATAATTTAACAGTGAAAAACTAATATTTTCCTAGGTGTGGTGATTTACGCTCCTGACACTTTGGGGGCCAAGGCGCAAGGATAGCTTAAGCCCAGGAATTCAAGACCAGCTTGGGAAATGTGGCAAATTTCTGTCTCTACAAAAAGTACAAAAATTAACCGGGTATGGTGGTGCACACCTGTGGTCCCAATTACTCAAGAGACTGAGGTGGGAGGATTTCCAGAGTCCAGAGAGCTCAAGGTTGCAGTGAGGCATGATTGTGACACTGTACTCCAGCCTGGGTGACAGAGTGAAACCCTGCCTCAAAACAAACAAAAGCCTAACATTTGAACATTGTAAACCTCTGTTCTGTCCATGCAAATTGCATGTGCTAGTGAATTTCAATTGAAATCACAGAATGATTTTGACAAGCTTGAAGGAGCCTCAAAACTATTCTGACCATGGATAAATCAGGATAGCTGGGATATGCTACAATAACAAACTCAAAAACCTCAACACAGGAATATTTTTTATGCTACATCTATTGTAAATTGGCTGGACTTCCATTCTACATAACTATCTTACTTCCTCTGTGGCCCAGGCTGACGGAGCTTCTATTCCCAGTTGGCATCATAGAAAGAAAAGGGCACATAGTGAAGTAATCACTGATGGAAAAGTAAAATCCTGCCCTGTGCCAAGAAGGAGAGAAGACAACAAATTAGCAATATTTGTTAACAACTTTAATGACTATCAAAGGTAACAATGATAGGTACAATTATATATAGCAATTTCAACAGAAGTCTCTTAAATTGGGAAAAGCTCTAGAAAAGCAGAAAGACAAATATTGTTTAAATAGAAATAAAATGCGAATGATGTTTTCCTTGACGTAAAAAATCTTAGGAAGTTAACATTGTATACCAGGTAAAAGGAGAAAAAGGAAAAACAATGGACTGTATATGTGTCTTAGGACCAGCTGAATTTAGGGCTATCTATATTCTATGTCCAAGATTACCCTATGATTTATTTTAATTGCAATAAGGTATAACTTCGAAAATATCAGAGACAGCTTAATTATTTCCCTCTGCTTTTATTTCCTAACACATAAAATGCCAACACATTCTCCTTTCTGCTGAAAGCTTTCATCTAAGGTGGTGTTCACTGATCTTCATAACTGCTATTGATCCTGAGTATGAACCTTGCTGGGGACGGAGAACACATAAGGATATTGTCTAACGTCCTAAAACAAGCCACTGCCAGGTCAACCTTTCAGCAACAGAGAAGAGCAGGTGTTCTGACCATTATTCTTCCTTCTGTCAGAACTGAAATAAGTGGCTTATAAGTAGCATCCAATCATATTTTATTTCTGTCTTTATTTGAGATACCAAGGGACATGTGTCTCACCAATTCTTTAGGGGAAATAAAGCAAACAAACATAATTTCTAGACAAAGGGACTCTCTGTCAAGAACTTCAGATGTTACATATTCTCCTCCCTTAGGCAAACACATAGCCTATCTCTGGGAAGGAGTGCATAGACTTTTACATGCCTAGCTAAGATAATAGACAATACCCAAAGTTGAAATGTGTCATCTACTTCCTACAAAAAATAAATAAATAAATAAATAAAACAATTGTTATATGATAGCGTTAAGTTTCAAATCTCATTTATAGAATTTTTCCAAGGGTCTTCCTTAATGCACTTCAGGCAAATACAGTCAGCTATAAATGGAAGACCTCAAAAATATTCAAAAGATGGCCAAAGACTGCAATGTTGACACTGTCCATAAGTCAATTGTAATATTCAGAAAATGAGATTATTTTCTATAAGGGGTCTCTTAAAGGAGGATTTTCTGTATTTTCTATAAGGGATATTAGACAGTCATAGAACATTTGCTGTGAGTCCTAATTTGCATATTAAACGCACATTTCTATTGAGCATGTACCTGGATGCAGGATTTCTGTGTTACAAAGCATGCATGCACATGTTCTATTCAATAGCATTACAGCATAGCAGGACCAATATATCTCCTTCCAGTTACAAGACTTTCAATGACTCTACATACTCATGTACATTTGGTACTTTTGTATTTACAATAGTCAAGAAGACCACTGCTGTCTACTGTATACAGAATTCTAAAATGGTCCCGTAATATCAGCACTGATGTTGCTCCTATAATCTTATTATATTACATGATCAAAAGTATTTGTCGGATGAAAGTTACTAATCAGTTGTCCTTAAAATAAGATTAGTCACATGACTGCCAAACTAATCACATCAGCCCTTTAAAAGCAGACAGTTTTTCCTAGGTGGTTGTAGAAGGGAAATTCAGAGAGATTAAAAATACAAGGATTCGACTGGGCGCAACGGCTCACACGTGTAATCCCAGCACTTTGGGAGGTCGAAGCTGGTGGATCACCTGAGGTCAGGAGTTCGAGACCAGACTGGCCAACATGGTGAAACTCCCATCTCTACTAAAAATACAAAAATTAGCTTGGCGTGGTGGCGGGCACCTGTAATCCCAGCTACTCAGGAGGCTGAGGCAGGAGAAGTGCTTGAACCTGGGAGGCGGAGGTTGCAGTGAGCTGAGATTATGCCATTGACTCCAGCCTGGCAGACAGCTTGAGACTCCATCTCAAAATATAAATAAATAAATAAGTAAGGATTTAACATGACAGATATTCCACTGTTGGCTCTGAAGATGAAGGGGACATGGGGAAAGGAGCTAAGAGTGGCCCATAATTACTGAGAATGATCCCTGACATAGTACCAACTAGGAAATGGGGACCTCAGTTCTACAACCACATGGAACAGAATTTTGCCAACAATCGGGGTGAGCTTGGAAGCAGATTCTTCCCTAGAGTCTTTAGGTAAGAGCCCAGCCTGACTGACATTTTTACTCTGGCCCTGTGAGACCCTTAGCAGAGATGCCACCCATGAAGTGGAGAACAAATTACTATAAACTTTTGACCTACGAAAATGTAAGGCTAATAAATAGGTATTGTTTTAAGTTGCTATGTTTATGGTAATTGGTTATGTATTAATGGAAAACCAACACATGATCTTTGACTAATCAGATAGTACAGAATACATCTGAATGAACCAGTCTGTACTCAGCTCTAGTTGATTGCTGTCATAGGAATGGGTGGTCCCCGTTGCACCACATGTCATCTTTTATGAGATGCTGGAAATAGATATTTTTAGATGGAATTTCCAATTCTTTTTTACTTGCCAACTAATTCTGTTTCAGAAAAATGGAATTTATTCAATATTCAGAAAAATTAGAAAATGTAATTAATTTGAAGCAGAAAATACATCACTTTGCAGGCAAATAAATAATATCTGAGGGCAACCAGATTGAATTCTGGACTAGATAATGATTAATTCAGTCCCTTGCAATTCCAGTGTTCCATGGATCCACTAAATAAGTATAATAAAGCCTTTTCCTTTTTGTTTTAAATAATAAATACTTTAAATGTTGTAATATTCTGAATGGCTTCCAGTTTTCTTTTTCAGATGAAATATTTATAACTAATGCAGTATTGTTAAGTATTCTATGAGATTTCTTCTTGTGGAGGGAATTACAGGAATTGAAGTTTATATTGAAAATATGCTACGGTAAATCATTAGACAAATAATTTTAACATAAGAAATATGCACTTTGACTTATGATCTTTTTTCTTTTAATAAAAATATGTAAATACTGTTTATTAACAAGAAATAATTATTTTTCTTCTCATTCACAGAGGTAGTAATTAAGAGTGTGACCTTAGACAAGTTGTAAGAACTTGGGCAAGTTTCTGAATCTCTACTTGTCTACATTTCTTGATTTTTAATGTGAGTTTATAGTAGTAAGTGATTAACAGGGTTTTTCTAAGGATAATATGAATCAGTACAATTGCAGCACTTAGATTGTTGACTAGAACAGAGTGTTCAACAAAGGTTAGTGATTTGCAGACAGAGGTATGGGAGTTCTAAAGCAAGCGATCATGCCTTGGCTATGGCCAGGAATATTCAGCAGCATAGTATTGCTTCCATCCTGTTTCGTATTACTTTCAAACCAGCCCAAGTCCATATTTCAAGTCCCTTGCCTGCTTTAGTCCAGTTTGACTTTATAGTCTGACTGTATGACCGCTCATTTTTTTACCTCATGATACGCACTGCATTCCTTCTTGTTTAGATCTCACAATTTGGAGTGCCAAGAGTCCTACTTTCCTTTGTTTGCCCATCCTAGAAGTCAAACCTGTAGATTACTCCTTCACAAAACCTCCCCAGATCCTGCCAGAGAAGCTTAACTGCTTGTTACCATAGTCATTGTTTAAACTTCAGGTACATGGGTGATATCTTGCATTAAAGTTATTTGCATATTGATCTATATCATTTGTGGATGATTAATTTCTTATAAAAAGCAAATGTATTTAGTTGTGTCCCTACAGAACTCAGTATAATGACTTTTATATTTTAGAAACTCAGTAAATGTTAATTGCATTGTATTTAAAATTTAAAAGTAGCAAAGCAATGCTTCAACAATGTTAAGCAATGAATGTAGAAAAAGAAATTTCTCTATCATTAATATTTAAATATTATAAATTTAAATAGGCTTTGGTCTGGCATTTTTTAGAGTTTTGTTATTGTTTTAGTGTGTGTCTGTATGTGTGTGCTTACTTGAATATTAACTTTTTGAGCTTAAAAGCAAAGCAGCTGTTAGGATAAGAAGCATGTCAGAAATAGGGCATTCCAAACAACATAATTATGTTTATATTGTCTTGAATATAGAAAAGATTCCTATTATTAAATACGGTAGATTCCTATCATAGCACAATAGCCTAGAGCTCCATTTATAAAACACACATAGGCCTTTGACAACAGCAGGGCCCAAAGGGAAAATTACAACAATGAATTAAAGGAAGCATGCCCATTTATTTAAGAGCATAGTTTCTATTATAATGCAAAATGATGCATTTATTGACAACAGATCAAACTAGGAAGGGTTTCTTTAGCTTGTAGACCCACTGTCTAGGTAGAATCCAAATTCTAGATAAAAAAGAGTCTTAAAAAAAAAAAGAAGGATTTCAGTGGAAGTTTCCCTTCTACCTTTCTCAAAGGAAAACTCATCAATCTTTAACTTGGGATTCTAATATACTATTTCATTTGGCAAAGAGCTGCTATTTCTGACTGTCTGCAAAGCAATCAGACGGCAAGACAGTCTGAAAATTTAGACACCAGTGGTTCACATACAAATTCTCTCTTCTCTCTACCCTCTCTAGACAATGAACGTATCAGACTCTCACTTCTCCAAAAATTATTCCAGCTTATGCATTCCACTAAATGTATAAACCAGTGCTGGTCAAGGGAACTCATCACAGGTGTGCTGGGATTCTAGGAAAGAGTTTCATAACCAATACATAAGACATTTCTGCTCTTCTATGTGTTGTGTGAAGATATGCATGTTGCTCAGTGGTTACTTTGTAGCTCTAAGAATGAAAGAGGGAAAAAACAGAAAAACACCCTGGTCCTTAATAACACCTTGACAGAGTTAAAACCCAAACCAACCAACTCTGTACTTCCTTTTATATCAGATAATAAACACTTTTTATTTAATTCACGTTTAATTAATTGGGTATTCTTTTACTTGCAGCCGTAAACATTCTAATAGACACATAATTTGTTTTTGTATGGTCTATATCTCGGTCAGTTTGAGCTGCTATGCCAAAGTACCATAGATTGGATAGCTTCAACAACAAATGCTTATATCTCTCAGTTTTGAAGGGTAGAATCTGAGATCAGGCTGCCAGCATGGTCAAGTTCATGGTGAGGGCCCTCTCCCTAGTTTATAGATGGCTGCCTTCTTACTGTATCCTAACATGATACATATAGAGAGCCTTTCATAAGGGCGTTATCCCAACATGAGAGCGCCACCCTCATCATTTCATCTAACTCTAATCACCTTCCAAAGTCCCAATCTCCAAATTAGGGTTTTCTTTTTTTTTTTTTTTTTTATACTGAGTTTTTTTTTTTTTTTTTTGGTAGCATCTCACCCTGTCGCGTCTGTCGCCCAGGCTGGAGTGCAGTGGCATGATCTCCTACCATTGCAACTTCCACCTCCTGGATTCAAGCAATTCTCATGCCTCAGCCTCCTAAGCAGCTGGAACTAAAAGTGCGTGCCACCATAACTGGCTAATTTTTGCATTTTTGGTAGAGGTAGGATTTCATCATTTTGGCCAGGGCATTCTCGAGCTCTTGACCTCAGGTTATCTGCTTGCCTCAGTCTCCCAAAGTGCTGGGATTACAGGCATGAGCCACCGCACCCAGCCAGGATTAGGGTTTTCAATATAAAAATTTGGAGGAGCCTAAGCATTTAATCTACAGCAGACTAGATCTTGCAATGAGAATACCAAGTCCAAAGTACTTCCTGAGTGGTATAGTATTCAACATAATCACAGCCAACTAAGGCTTTTGTAATTCTAATTGATTTTTTTTTTTTTCTATAAAGTCTCGGTTAACAGCAAGATTCAGTTATAGTAAAATGATGACTTCAGGGACATTTAAGCTGAAATTATGTGACTGTCTTTATAAACTGTAATACTTGGAAAGATAAAATTAATGGTAATCTTGTGCAGTTAAACATTAATATCTTGCTAATCCTGGACCTCCTCAGTGATTTACAGCTCAATGAATGCTGCTAATAAATATTCTAGTGCAATGCATGTCGATAATACATCTGTGTGAGAAGGACTACTGTATAAGGTTACTTCCAAATGCAATAGCAAGACATTTCAGCTAGAAATCTTTTAACATTTTTATGACAAAGAAATTAAAAACGTTTCTATTTCAAAACTCAATTGATGTGTATTGCTTAATTTGGGATTGTTTGCCCTGAAGACTTATCCAGTCAGTCTAGAAATATGTAGGTCATGTCTTATGTACAGAGTCATGCCTATACATGCCTGTTAACTTCAGGTGAATTATCAAGCCTCTACACCTTCACATTCCTATAAACTAGGGCAGATACCACCTTCCTATATGAACACAAAGCACAAGAATAGGAGGAAAAAAAACAAAAAACAGAATATATAGATCTGTTTTACATAACAGAAAATGGACATTTTAAAAGATGCATATAGACTTAGCAGTATCAGAATTTGCTATTTGTCTATTTTACCTATTATCAGACCTTTGAAAGTTATACAATGCTTGGTTTTGGTACAATGGGGACAAACAGTGACTAACCACATAGTATATAGAGTAAGTGGGATGTATGGAGTTTATCTGTTTCTTTTGGAAGAGATGGACAATGAAAAATGTAATTTCTTATTTGATAAAAGAACATAAATTGATTAGAACTCCTGTGATTTTACATGACAGAAATCTCAGCTTAGACTGACTTACGCCAAAAAAGGAAACCTGTTGGCTCAGGCGTCTGTAGAGATGAGAGCAGGTTGTGGCACACTTTGACCCAAGGACTTGTTCAATGCCGTCTAAACTTGGTTTCTCTCCATCTCTGCTTATTTCTCCATTGGGTTTATTCTCAGGATCCTCTTATTGTCTCAAGTAGTTCCAGGCCCACATCCTCCTCATTACTAACATGCTCAGGAGAGAAGAATCGTGCCTTTCTTTCAATAGTTCCAGAAAAAGATCTCCTTGAATTTTATTTTTTTTAGATTGGATTCCTGTTATTCCTGAGTGAAAGTGAACAAAGCAATGCAGTTCCAAAGGGCCAGGAGCCAAAAGGGGTGATTTCTGAACTGAACTCTATGGACTAAGAATAAAGGAGTGTTGTTCGCTAAATAAAACTGTGAGTTTGCTACCAGGAGGACAGAGAGAATGAGAGCTGAGCAGCAAAAACAGAGATGTTCACTATCATCTCTTCTATTTTAACTAGCATAGAAATAAAACTAAACTGATGTACAGCGTTTGAATCCACAAATAAAGAAAAATTCTTTGTCAAGTGACTAAAATGACTTTAAGATTGATCGAAGTTGTACTTTATTCTCAAATCTCTCAGTGTAAAACTAAACACGTTATATATTTTATACATAGTACTTAATTAATTTAAATTTAACATATTAATAACAAATAAGTTTAAAATAAAATTTTAATCAAACAAAAATTAAATATGTGATGTGGTAAAGTCTACCATGACTTTAACTTATAAAGGTGATTTCATAGTGACAAAAAATAAGACATGATTCCAGATACCAAATTGACCTTATAGGTAGAAAAATCTTATATAAAGCAATATTAATCAGTGGAAAGAGAGATTAAATAATGTAACATTGTGTGTTCTTGCTGTGGAATAAGTTGGGTGGAAAAAGGAATTTTAAAGATAATTAAGGATTGAGCTGAATCTTAAAGGAATGTTAGGGTTTAATTACATGAAGTCAAAAGGTAATCTAGGCTCAAGGAACAAAATCTCCTTAAAAAAACGCAAAACAAAACAACAAGTGAATAAAATAAGACTAAATTTTAGTGAAACAACAAGAATGCCAGCTTCATAACAAACAGAATAATAAGTCAGAAAGTTCTATGTCAGGAAATTATAGGGTCCTTAAAATCAGGTAAAGAGTTGGTGGAACATCACAGACATGTGGATTCTGGAATCACACAGACCTGATCTTAAGCCTCTGCTTTGCCGTTTACTAGGTGTATGGTTTGGGGCTGATTCATGCATCTTACTGAGCCCCCGTTACCTTATCTGTTATTGAAGGTTAATGCAACCTACTTGAAAAGATTGTGAGAACTAAATGAGACAAGATATTTGAACTTAGCACAGTTCCTGATAGATGGGGTACTAGTAGTAATTGTCAGTAGTTATTATAGGTAAAGCATCCCTAATCAAAAATTCTAAAATCCAAAATCCTTCAAAATCTAAAACTATTTGAGAGCTGACATGGTGCCATAAGTGGAAAATTTTACGTCTGACCTGATGTGACATGTCATGGTCAAAACACACAAAACACCGTTTACTCCACATGATGGTTAATATGGAGTGTCAATTTGATTGGATTGAAGGATGTAAATTATTGTTTCTGGGTGTGTCTGTGAGGGTGTTGCCAAAGGAGATGAACATTTGAGTCAGTGGCCTGGGAAAGGTAGACCCACCCTCAATCTGGGTGGGCACAATCTAATCAGCTGCCAGCATGGCCAGAATAAAAACAGGCAGAACAATATGAAAAGACTAGACTGGGTTAATCTCCTGGCCTACATCTTTCTCCCATGCTGGATGCTTCCTGCCCTCAAACATCAGACTCCAAGTTCTTCAGTTTTGGGACTCGGACTGGCATCCTTGCTCCTCAGGTTGTACACAGTTTATTGTGGGACCTCCCCTTGTGACCATGTGAGTCAATACTCCTTAATAAACTCCCCTTTATATATACATCTATCCTATTAGTTCTGTCCCTCTTGAAAACTCTGACTAATACACTCCACATCTTCAAGAGAAAAAATACCTCCCAGATTCCTTCAGTTGTGATATTTCCTTACTCTGTATGCCCAGATTCTCCCACATAAGCATGCCCACAAAGTGTAAAAAATAGAACAGGTGCATGTCAAACGCACCAACAGCAAGTTTACCATGATGCCCCACATGGGCCCAAGCTATTTCTGTGTTTTTGTTGTTGTTGTTGTTGTTGTTGTTTATGCTCTGCTTTGTGGTGCAGAAATATTGTTGGAAATGTCAAAAAGACCTGAAGGTATCCCTGTGGGTACCAGTAACAAGAACAAGAGGAAACATTTATGTTTGTCTATAACACAGAAAATCAGGCTGTGTTATGCTCATACTGCTGCCTGAGAAACCAGACACAGCTGGATTCTGCTCTCTGAGATTCCAGACAGCAGTGTGAGTATGAAATGTCTTACCGAAGACATTTGTTGGAATGACAGCATATATGACCTGAAGAAACAGAAGAATACATTGTTGAAGTTCTATGTTGAAAGTGATGAACAGGTAATGTAAAGCGGAGAAACACTGCAAAAAACTAAAGATGAAGATCTTGATTACGTATTGAAAGAGTGAATCCATTAGCATTGCAATGAACACATGTCACTTAATGGTACACTGATCAAGAACCAAGTAAAGATTTATCAGAAAGAACTGTACATTGAAGGGAACTGTTAGTATTTAAGAAGCTTATGGTGAACATTTAAGAAAAGACATGACATTAAATTTTTGAAGAGTTGTTGTGATAAGGCATCCACTGATCACAAAGCAGCAAAGAAATTTATTGACAAGTTTGCCAAGGTTATCACTGATAAAAATCTGAAGCTGGAACAATTCTGTAATGCTGATGAAACAACATGCCAGGGATGATACTAATTTTGGTGTAAATACCACAGAAAGACAATGATGGCAGTTCATGAGACAGCCCCTAAGTATTAAGGGTGCCAAGAACAGAATAAGCTGTACTGGGATGTGCTAATGAAGCAGGCACACGTAAGTGTAAACTTTCTGTGATAGGCAAAACCTTCCATTCTTGCTGTTTTCAAGGAGTTACTTAAGTTCACTATTATACTATCAAAAAGGTATGGACCACCAGGAACATCTTTTCAGATTTATTTCACAAATATTTTGTACAAGTGACTTATGCTCACTGCAGGGAAGCTGAGCTACATAATAACAGCAAGATTTTGTTTTTCCATGGCAACAGTTCTGCTCATCCTCCAGCTGAAATTCTCATGGAAAATAATGTTTATGCTACATAGTTTCCCCCAAATGTAACTTCATTAACTCAGCCAGTTTAACAGAGTATCTTTCTATCAATGAAGAATAATACGCAAACATTTTTTTGAATAGC
>NW_012110597.1:547565-549964 GCF_000951045.1 Mandrillus leucophaeus | reverse complement strand
CAAAATCTAACAAAACCCAAAATTCAGTACAGTTCTAGACCAAAGCTTTTCAGATTTTCAGCTTATATTATTATTATATGAATTAATGCAATAAAAAGCAAAGATCTTGTGTTGTGGTCTTTCAGGGAAAAAAACACAATCTTACTCAAATGCCTCAAGTAACATGTAGTTGTTTTTTGTTGTCTGTATGTTTTTTCAGAGCAAACGTAGAAATGAAGATAATGCATGGCAAGATCTCCAAATAACCAAAGAACCATCCAGAAAGAAAAAAAAAAAAAATGAAGTTGACCTGGCTTCACAGTGACCAGATTATCATACCCGAGTGTGGTTCAGGCTCCAGGGCTCTGAGGAAACAAGAGTATTGTATCATCGACTCAGTAACAAGAGTTAAATGTGCTTCCTTCTCATACCTCCAGCTATTGTCATGCTCTGATTAATATTTTTGTGACTATCTCTACTGCTGTTCTTTCCTGCTTTGAGTTGGTTTTTCTTACATGGCCAAATTTCTGAGACAGAAGTTTGATTTGGTAAGTCATTCTTTAGATAAAGCCACCTGTAGATTGGATATTCTTGGATAAGATGCCCATCCACTTAGTATCTGCCAAAGAGAAGACTGAAATTTGGGGATCATGCAGTCACAGCATGAAAAAAATTGCAGAAGGAATTTTGTAGATGGAGACTGTGCATAGAAGTTGGGGCAGAAGATGTAGCAGGTTATCTGAGACTTAGCCTATATAGGACACAATAATTGTTTAAAATAGCTGAGATATTGATAATAAAAGTGATAATTTAAAACAATTATTTAGGCATGAATATGTTGAAAGCATCAAAGAGAAGGATGCTTGTATAAGTAAGGTAGATATAAGCAAGGACGTTGTTATGTTTATTCCTGTTTGATGTTTAAAGACCTGAACTGGGACTAAGGGAGTGGGACTTGTCAGAACCGGACCTGAAATATCTAAACCACACTAATACAGCTTGATAAATGACCAGTCATGAGTTAAAGAATCCTTTTCACAGAGTAGTTAAGAACACATACTCGGTTGCTTTAGAGTCTAAAAAAAATCTAGTTTTCTGTTTCCATTTTGTCACTTATTAACTTTGTGACCAGAAGAAGTTGTTTATCCACTTCAAACTTTAGTTTCTTCACCCATAAAATAGCGTTATTCACAGCAGCAGCTGCATAGTGTTGGTGTGAGAAGTGGATTATATCATGCCTGTGAAATGTTGAGCATGCAGTGTCACTTAGTAAATACTCAGCACATGTTACCTGTCTTTAATAACTCTATCAGAAGAGGAGTCCAAGAACACCATGAGGTATAGATTGAATCCACTGAATCCATGAAAGAGAGGCCTCAGGAGGGAAATTGATCTGCAGGCATCAGAGACTGGGTTCTGCTTTGGAGGTGTTGGGTGGTCTGTAGTACAAAATAATCTCCAGCTGGAAAGGCCATTAAAGCACTGAATGCATGGAAGGTTATTAACTTGGAAGAAGATAAGAGACAGAACAAGGGAATGGCATCTAGGAAGTAAAAATGTTGATGTTGAAAGAGCATAGGTGAGCTCTCTGGAGAAAAGAGCAAGGAGACCAGCAAGAAGAGACCTCACTCTGCCCCCAGCTAGAGATAAAAGAAGAAATATGCTAAGAAAATAGAGAAGTCTCTGTGAGAAAGTCCCATGGCTCATCCAACATGCAATTTAATATTATTTGAACTATGTTTAACACTTGTTATTGGCCTTTTATCTCATCGCAAAAACATACTATTCCGCAGTTAGCTAAAAAATTTCAATAAAATGATTTTAATTCATATAAAGTGTTCTGTAAACACTTTCTTTCAAAATAAATCATACACAAACAATGTTTCTTGAACACTGCATTGTAAATAAGAATACTTAAATAAATGTAAAACAGTGATATGTATTTTAAAATTACTTACTTTCATATTTTGTGTCATATGACAGAAAATGCATAACAGAGAATGTAATTCTCATTGGAATCTATCAGTAATTCTTTAATATTTGGTGAACAGTCCTGCTTTCCACCTATTTTCTCCCCCCCTCCGCCATTTTACTTTAACTTTCATTTTAGGTTCAAGGGATACTTGTGCAGGTTTGTTACACGGATAAATTGCGTGTCACTGAGACTTGGTGTATGAATGATCCCATCACAAACGTAGTGAGCATAGTACCTGACAGGTAGCCTTCTAACCCATGCCTGCCTCCCACCCTTCTACATCAACCAGTCCCTACCATCATTTGTTCGCATCTTCATGCCCATGTGTATTCAGTCTTTAGCTCCCACTTATAATAGAGAAAATGTGGCATTTGTTTGTTTGTCCCTGTGTTAATTTGCTTAGGATAATAGCCTCCAACTCCATTCATGTTGCTGCATAGGACAT
>NW_012110597.1:544980-546610 GCF_000951045.1 Mandrillus leucophaeus | reverse complement strand
TGCTTACATCTTTTGTTCAATTTTTTAATGGAGTTGTTTCTTGTAAATTTCTTTAAGTTTCTTGTAGACTAGACATTAGACCTTTGTCAGATGGATAGATTGCAAAAATTTTCTCTCATTTTGTAAGTTGTCTATTCACTGTGATGATAGTTTATTTGGCTGAGCAGGAGCTCATTAGTTTAATTAGATCCCATTTGTCAATTTTTTCTTTTGTTATAATTGCTTTTGGAATTTCGTCATGAAATCTTTGCCCATGCTTGTGTCCTGAATGACACTGCCTAGATTTTCTTATAGAGTTCTTATGGTTTTGAGTTTTACATTTAAGTCTTTAATTCATTTGGGGTTAATTTTGTATAAGGTGTAAGGAAGGGGTCCAGTTTCAATCTTCTGAATAAGGCTAGCCAGTTCTCCAAGCACCTTTTATTAAATAGGGAATCTTTCTTCCATTGCTTGTTTTTGCTAGGTTTGTGTAAGATCAGATGGCACTTACTCCAAAATTGATCACATAATTGGAAGTAAAACACTCCTCAGCAAATGACTGAGATCATGACAAACAGTCTCTCAGACCACAGGACAATCAAATTAGAACTCAGGACTAAGAAATTCACTTAAAAGTACACAACTACATGGAAACCGAATGACGTGTTGTTGAGTGATTCATGGGTAAATAGTGAAAGCAAGGCAGAAATCAAGAAGTTCTTTCAAACTAATGAGAACAAAGAGAAAATGTAGCAGAATATCTGGGACGTAGGTAAAAAAGTGTTAAGAGGGAAATTTACAGCACTAAATCCCCATATTAAAAAGATAAAACAACAAAAAACATCAGATTAACAGCCTAACATCACAACTAAAAGAACCAAAGAACCCCAAAGCTAGCGGAAGATAAGAAATAACCAAGATCAGAGCTGAACTGAAGGACATAGAGACATAAAAACCTCTTCAAAAAAAAAATAGTAGTAATAATAATAATAAGCAAATCTAGAAGCTGTCTTTTTTTTGAAAGAAAATAATAAAACAGCCTGCTAACTAGACTAATAAAGAAAAAAAAGAGAAAGGAATCAAATAGACACAATTGGAAATGATAAGGGGAATATCACCACTGACCCCACAGATATCCAAACAACCATCAGAGAATACTATAAACACATCTAGGCACATAAACTACAAAATCTAGAAGAAATGGATAAATTTCGGGACACATATACATTGTAAGACTGATCCAGGAAGAAATTGAATTGCTGAATAGTCCAATAATAAGTTCTAAACTTAGGGCACTAATAAATACCTAACAACCAAAAAAAGCCCAGAAACAGACAGATGTACAGCTGAATTCTACCAGAGGTACAAAGAAGAGCTGGTACCATTTCTACTGAAACTATTCCAAAAACTGAAAAAGAGGGACTCTTCACTGATTCATTTTATGAGGCCAGCATAATCCTGATACAAAAATCTGGCAGAAATACAACAAAAAAAGAAAATTTTAGGCCAATTTTTGTTTTTTTTTTTAATTTTCTTCTGCTAACCTAGGGGTTGGTTTGCTTTTGTTTTGCTAGTTACTCTGTGTGTGACATTAGGCTGTTAATTTGAGACCTTTCTAACTTCTTGATGTGGGTATTTAGCACTATAAACT
>NW_012110597.1:520648-544930 GCF_000951045.1 Mandrillus leucophaeus | reverse complement strand
CATAGAGACACAAAAACCTCTTCAAAAAAAAATAGTAGTAATAATAATAATAAGCAAATCTGGAAGCTGTCTTTTTTTTTAAAAGAAAATAATAAAACAGCCTGCTAACTAGACTAATAAAGAAAAAAAAGAGAAAGGAATCAAATAGACACAATTGGAAATGATAAGGGGAATATCACCACTGACCCCACAGATATCCAAACAACCATCAGAGAATACTATAAACACATCTAGGCACATAAACTACAAAATCTAGAAGAAATGGATAAATTTCGGGACACATATACATTGTAAGACTGATCCAGGAAGAAATTGAATCGCTGAATAGTCCAATAATAAGTTCTAAACTTAGGGCACTAATAAATACCTAACAACCAAAAAAAGCCCAGAAACAGACAGATGTACAGCTGAATTCTACCAGAGGTACAAAGAAGAGCTGGTACCATTTCTACTGAAACTATTCCAAAAACTGAAAAAGAGGGACTCTTCACTGATTCATTTTATGAGGCCAGCATAATCCTGATACAAAAATCTGGCAGAAATACAACAAAAAAAGAAAATTTTAGGCCAATTTTTGTTTTTTTTTTTAATTTTCTTCTGCTAACCTAGGGGTTGGTTTGCTTTTGTTTTGCTAGTTACTCTGTGTGTGACATTAGGCTGTTAATTTGAGACCTTTCTAACTTCTTGATGTGGGTATTTAGCACTATAAACTTTCCTTTGAACACTGCTTTCACTGTGTCCCAAAGATTCTGGTATATTGGGTCTCTGTTTTCACTAGTTTCAAAGAATTATTTGATGTCTTTCTTAATTTCATTATTTATCCAAAAGTCATTCAGAAGTAGTTTGTTCAACTTCCACATTATTGTATGGTTTTGATAAATTTTCTTGGTACTTATTTCTATCTTTACTGTATTGCGGTCCATGAGTGTACTTGGTGCAATTTTGATTTTTTTAAATTTTTTGAGACTTGCTTTATGGCTGAGCGTGTTATTGATCTTAGAGTATGTGTCACTTGCAGTTAAGAATATGTATTCTGTTGTTGTTGGATTTTTCTGTAGATGTCTATTAGGTCCAATTGTTCAAGTGCTGAGTTTAAATACAGAATATTTTTGTTAGTTTTCTGCCTCAGTGATCTGTCCAATGCTTTCAGTGAGGTGTTTAAGTCCTCCAGTAATATTGTGTGGTTGTCTCAGTCCTTCACAGATCTCTAAGAACTAGTTTTATAAATCTGGGTGCTCCAATGTTGGGTGTGTATATTTAGAATAGTTAAGTCTGCTTGTTGGTTTATGTAATGCCTTTCTTTGTCCTTTTTAATTATTGTTAGTTTAAAGTCTGTTGTATCTAATACAAGAATGGCAACTTCTGTCCTTTTTTGTTTTCTGTTTGCCTGATAGATCTTTCTCTATTCCTTTACTTCGAGCCTATGGGTGTCATTACTTATGAGATGGTCTCTTAAAGACAGAAAATACTTGGACCTTGGTTCCTTATGAAACTTGCCGCTCTATGCCTTTTAAGTGGAGCATTTAACCCATTGACTTTCAGGGTCAATATTGATATATGAGGATTTGATTCTGTCATTGTGTTATTTGTTGGTTGTTATATAGACTTCATTGTATAGTTGCTTTACAGTGTCAATGTGGTATGTGCTGCACTTTGTTTTTGTGGTGGCAGGTACCATTCTTTCATTTTTATGTTTAGCACTTCCTTCAAAATCTCTTGTAAGGCAGGTTTATTGGTAACAAATTCCCTTGGCATTTGCTTATCTGAAAAGAATGTCATTTTCCCTTGTCTTACAAAGTTTAGTTTAGTGACATATGGAATTCCTGGTTGAAATTTCTTTTTATAAGGATGTTGATAATAGGCCTTTAAACTCTTCTGGCTTGTACAGTTTCTGCTGAAAGGTCTGGTGTTAGCCTGATGGAGTTCTCCTTGTAAGTGATCTGCCCCTTCTCTCTCGATGCCTTTAAGATTTTTTTCTTTCACGCTGACCTTGGAGAATCTGATGCCTATGTGTCTTGGGGATGATCGTCATGCATAGTATCTCACAGGGGTTTTCTGAATTTCTTGAATTTGCATGTGGCCTCTGTAGCAAGATGGGAAAAAACTTTGTGAACTGTATACAAAATACATTATCCTAGTAGCATGCTCTCTCTCTTCTCTTTCAGGAATGGCAATATGTTATAGATTTAGTCTCTTGACATAATCCCATATTTCTCTGAGATTTTGTTCATTTTTAAAAAATTTTTATTTGCTTATTTCTGTCTGCCTGTGTTGCTTCTAAAGAGTGGGCTTCAAGCTCTGAGATTCTTTCCTCAGCTTAGTCCATTCTGTTCTTAATGCTTTCAATTATGTTTTGAAATTCCTGTCATAAAGTTTTCATTTCAAGAAGGTCAGTTAAGTTCTTTATTAAATAAAATGTTTATATTGTCTCTCAACTGCTGGATGATTTTACTGTTTTCCTTGGATTTGGTTTCAATCAATTCTTATATCTTGATGAACTTACTTGCCATCCAATTCTGAATTCTATGTCTTACATTTCAGCTATTTCAATCCAGTTAACAACCATTGTTAGGAATGTAGTGTGACTATCTGAAGGTAAGAAAATACTCTGACTTTTAATGTTACCAGAGTTCTTGTGCTGGTTCTTTCTCACCTGTGAGAGTTAATGTTTCTTTTTCTTTTGAATTTGTTGTTCTTTGGATGGAGTTTTTTCTTTTTATGATCTTTTTTCCCTTGAGGATTTGACTGTGGCACAATTCACATATAGTTGAATTACTTCATTTCTGGATTATTTCTGAGGGCCCAGGCTCAGCTCCACACTCCTGGGCTTCATGCTCTAACCCTGGGTGGCTGGGACCAGGTCTGCAGCTCTGTCCTCTCATTCTTCAAGGTCAAGCCTCACCTGGGCTGGTAGGACCAAGGTACTTCCAGACCACTGACAACAGGACTCCATCAGGCCTGGCAGGGAAGCTGTAGGCACAACTGCTCGGGGGAAGGCTGCCGGGGTGCTATAGCTGGCAGGTACTCTGGTGGGGGTGCCACAGGCGGGAAGTACTCCACGGGATACATCACAGATGAAAAGTGTTCTGGTGGCGATGGCTGGGGTGGCAAAGATGCAAAGTGCTCCAGAGAGGATCTGGGGGAACAGTGGGCAAAGACACTTCAAAGAATGACAGCATCACAGGCAAACACTTTCTGGTGGGAAGCTGCCAGTAAAAGCACTCCAGTGTGATGACTGGGGCTCCAGTGAAAGCACTATGGTGACGGCCACTGACAAAAGCACTCTAGGGGGTTGGGTGGACAGCTGAGACAGCACTGTGTACAAGCATGTTCAGGCAGAAAATGTGAAAGGGGATAATAGACAACAGGGTATACAGATCAGACTCAGCCCAGTTCCATGGCAAAGACAGCCCTGCTCTGCCAAGTCTGGCAGCTTACACAGGTCAGAGCCACCCCTTCCTTAGGAACTTTTCGGAGTCTGGAACATGTCCTAGCACTTGGCAACCATGTTTGGGTTTTCAGCTTTTGTCCCATTCAGTCCTGGCATCTGAGTTATCTGTCAAAACTTTCTCAATGCGTTCTCTCAGATGGTCTGTTCAGATTATACTGGTTTGCTAGATATTTTGGTCTGTCTCAGTGGGAAATGTTCTTCCTGGCTGTGGCAACTCAGCCATTGTTTTGCAGAAGGGCAACAGTATTATTTTCATCAGTGTTTGTATTTGCATAGCAGAAACCCTGCAGTTGTGATACCATGTCTCCACAAGATGCTGGCTTTCTTACTTGTTGATATGGTTTGGCTCTGTGTCGCCACCCAAATCTGATCTTGATTTGTACTCCCGTAATTCCCATGTGTTGAGGGAGGCATCCAGTGGAAGATAATTGAATCATGGGGATTGTTTTCACCATACTGTTCTCGTCGTAGTGAATAAGTCTCACGAAATCTGATGGTTTTATCAGGGGTTTCTGGTTTTGCGTCTTTCTCATTCTCTCTTTGTCTGTTGCCATCCGTGTAAGATGGGAGTTTCTCCTCCTTGCCTTCTGCCATGATTGTGAGGCTTCCCCAGCCACATGGAACTGTAACTCCAATTAAGCTTCTTTCTTTTGAAAATTGCCAAGTCTCAGGTATGTCTTTATCAGCAGCATGAAAATGGGCTAATACAGTAAACTGGTATGAGTAGAGTGGGGCACTGCTGAGAAGATACCTGAAAAATGTGGAAATGACTTTGGAACTGGGTAATAGGCAGAGGTTGGAACAGTATGAATGACTCAGAAGACAGGAAAGTGTGGGAAAGTTTGGAACTTCCTAGAGACTTGTTGAATGACTTTCCCAAAAATGCTGATAGTGATGTGGACAATAAGATCCAGGCTGAGGTGATCTCAGATGGAGGTAAGAAAATTGTTGGGAACTGGAGCAAAAGTGACTGTTGTTATGCTTTAGCAAAGACACTGGTAGCATTTTGCCCCTGCCGTAGAGATTTGTGGAACTTTGAACTTGAGAGAAATGATTTAGGGTATCTGACAGAAGAAATTTCTAAGCAGCAAAGCATTCAAGAGGTGGCTTGGGTGCTGTTAAAAGCATTCAGTTTTAAAAAGGAAACAGAGCATAAAAGTTTGGAAAATTTGTAGCCTGACAATAAGACAGAAAAGAAAATCCCATTTTCTGGGGAGAAATTCGAGTGGGCTACAGTAATTTGCATAAGTAACAAGGAACCAAATGATAATCCCAAAGACCATAGGGAAAATGTCTCCAGGGCATGTCAGAGGTCTTCAGAGCAGCCCCTCCCATCACAGGTCCAGAGGCCTAGGAGGAAAAAATGGTTTTGTGGGCCAGGCCCAGAGTCCCCAAGATGTGTACAGCACAGGGATGTGGTGCCCTGCATCCCAGCCACTCCAGCCATGGCTGAAAGGGGCCAACATAGAGCTTGGGCCATGGTTTCAGATGGTGCAAGCCCCAAGCTTTGGCAACTTCCACATGGTATTGTGCCTGAAGGAGCACATAAGTCAATAATTGAGGTTTGGGAACCTATATCTAGATTTCAAAAGATTTGTGAAAATGCCTGAATGCCCAGGGAGAAGTTTGCAACAGGGGCAGAGCTCTCATAGAGAACCCTGCTAGGGCAGTGCAGAAGAGAAATGTAGGCTCAGAGCACCCACACAGAGCCCCTACTGGGGCATCATCTGTTGGAGCTGTGTGAAGAAGGCCACCATCCTCCAGACCCCAAGATGGTAGATTCACCAACAGCTTGCTCCATGCACCTGGAAAAGCCACAAACACTCAACATCAGCCCATAAAAGCAGTTGAGAAGTGAGGCTGTACCCTGCAAAGCTACATGAGTGGAGCTGCCCAAGACCATGGGAATCCACCTCTTGGATCATTATGGTCTGGATGTGAGACATGGAGTCACAGAAGATCACTTTGGAGCTTTAAGATTTGACTGCCCTGCTAGATTTTGGACTTGCGTGAGCCCTGCAACCCCTTCGTTTTGGCCAATTTCTCCCATTTGGAATGGTTGTATTTACCCAATATCTGTACCCCCATTGTATCTAGGAAATAAGTAGCTTGCTCTTGATTTTATGGGCCCATAGGCAGAAGGTACTCACCTTGTCTCAGATGTGATTTTGGACTGCGGACTTTTGAATTAATGCTGAAATGAGTTAAGACTTTGGGAGAGTGTTGGGAAGACATGATTGGTTTTGAAATGTGAGAACATAAGATTTGGCAGGGGCCAGGGAGGAATGCTATGGTTTGGCTCTGTGTCTCCACTCAAATCTCATTTTGAATTGTTCTCCCATAATTCTTCTGTGTTGTGGGAGGGACCTGGTGGGAGATAATTTAATCATAGGGGCAGTTTCTCCCATACTGTTTTCATAGTAGTGAATAAGTCTCACGAGATCTGATAGCTTTATCAAGTGTTTCCGCTTTTTCGTCTTCCTCATTCTCTTTTTGCCTGCTGCCATCCACGTAAGACGGAACTTGCCCCTCCTTGCCTTCTGCCATGATTGCAAGGCTTCCCAAGCCACGTGGAACTGTAAGTACAATTAAACCTCTTTCTTTTGTAAATTGCCTAGTTTCAGGTATGTCTTTATCAGAAGCATGAAAATGGACTAATACACCTGTCATTTCTGAAATTTGATGTCTCCCAGATGAGCAAGAGTCCAGAATCTGGTCACAGTCTGCTCGGAGCTGCCACGCTGATGCTTGCCCTCCAGGAGCCTCTTCCCTCCACCCTTGGTCTTTGACTTAAGCTGCAAACCTAATCTTCCTTTATTCTCAATGATCCCATCCAATAAACACACATACCACATACACACCAACACACAATTAACACCAAGACTCATTGCTTCTATTGCTTAATTATCTCTCAGAACTGCCTACACTTCTGCATAACCACTCTCATTTCCCTAATCCAAGCCGTATTGCTATGTATTATATGCTATGACATGTACTACATCTTCCTTCAGGACCACTGTCATGGCCTATTAGCCAATACCAACACTTCCACTCTTGTTCTTCTCCAGTCCTTCTCTGTGCTATTATCCAGAGACATCACATAAAACACAAATACAATCACAAACATCCACTACTTAAAACTCAACAATTGCTTCCCATAGGCCTCAGATAAAATCAAATCTCTTTGACACAACTTACATGGCCCTCCATGTCTGGCTCCCCACTAATTCTAACACTGCATTTGCCACCGTTCTATAGTTGGTTATGTATGCCCCAGCAGTGTTGGACTCATTTCAGTTTGTAGCTCATTCCTAATAATCTCCCTTACTTCCTGGCCTTAGACACACATAAAGACAACTCTAAATGTTCTTTTAGGCATTCTTCAAGTAAACTTTTAAATTTTCCTTTCTCCAGGAAGCCCTGAACTTCGAATTAAGATCGGTCTCCAATGCCACTCATTCCACTATATTTTTGCTTCTCATGACATCTATCGTATTCGTAATTACTTTCTTAATGTCTATCATTCTCATTAAGCTGTATATTCATTGAAGGCTGGGACCATCTCAGTTTTGTTTGTAGCTAAAGCTGTAAGAGTAAATAGTTAAATCTATTGTATAGAAGGAACATAATAAATATTTATTGGATAAGTTAAATTTTTGAAAGACTAATTATCACAACAAACAGTAGTAATCATTTAATTTGTTGAGTAATTCTATCAATCATTTCAATTATTCATCTATAAAACCCATTTACATTACATAATATGACATATACTACAAAACATTAAGGGCTTTTATATACATGTACTTCAAATCAGGTAATAAATATTTATATTCTTCAAAATGCACAT
Organism: Mandrillus leucophaeus; assembly: GCF_000951045.1. Classification (NCBI taxonomy): domain Eukaryota; kingdom Metazoa; phylum Chordata; class Mammalia; order Primates; family Cercopithecidae; genus Mandrillus; species Mandrillus leucophaeus. Next base: position 537,629 of record NW_012110597.1, on the reverse strand, counting down.
AGATTATGATTATATGTGCTCATTAGCTTATAACCCTTCATATCATTTTAGAAATATACGAAACTGTTTTCCATAAATATATCCTCTTTGTTACCATTTTCTTGGTGAGATAGAATCTTGGATTTCCTCCGGATTCTCTTCACAAAACTTCTCTACAATCCAAATACTCTATTATCATTAAATTAATATGATTTTTGTCTCTATAGAAGTAATTTCCTAGGAGGAAGCATTAACTATGAGACTTGGTGCTTGGACATTCCCACTAAAACTAGTGAAATGGAAATGTCAGGAGAACATCAAAAATGCAAATAATGCTTTATTGTCAGATATGAGCCAACTGGTATGGTATGACCAGCATGAGTGTTTCAAGCTCAGAGACACACAGATTTCCAAGGAAATACATACCCCAGATATTCAAAGGTCATTCCAATTCAATTCTAAAATAATGGAGCCTAAATTATTAAGTAGAATCTGTCCCAGACACCCAGAATTAAACTAAAGCCAATTAAGTGCTTAATGCTATTGGGTATCATGAACTAATTCTCCCAAACTCCAGGGACAAGTTTCATTCAAATCCAGTTCTAAAAATAAGAAGCCAGAGACAGCCTCAGAATATTTGATTTCATCTCAAGTTATTTATTGACTTGAGACCTGCCCTTATGTGGGGTTGAGGGCAGTGGAATGCATTCTAAAGTGAAAAGACACTTAAAATTAAAATTATAATTTATTCAGCAAATTGTAGAGGGTATTTTAGAATGTTTACCTCAAAAATTAAAGCTCAGTAAATTTTCTTGGTTGATATTACGAATAAACAAAAGAGAGAGAGAGACTCCATTTTCTCCAGTTCATGACCATTGCCACCATGAGCCAGGAGCAGGATCACCACAAAGTTAGGTATTCCAGTCAGCAAGGTTTTCAGATTTGAACTACAGTGAAATTCTAATTTAATCCAAGGTTAACCCTAAACATCCTGCAGAGTGACAGACCAAGTCATCATCTAAGAATAGAGAACCTATATAATCTTTATCCCACAGTTTTGAACTCATGTTAGGGAAGCAATCACAAAGTCTTATCCTTGCTCAGTAGAATAAAATTTAAAAAAAATAGAAAATGCTTATTCTTGTTTTACTTCAGAGCACCTGCCTCTGGTGCACCCAGGTGTTGTTTTTTCCTGTTATCAACTTTAGGCCCAGCTGTCAGGTCCTCACACCTTTCCTCAATGTGACTCAAAAACTGCAGTGTTTTCATGTCTTATGTTAACTCTGTGGTATTGTTAGTTCTGCCAGCTGAAGATGCTGGCCTTACTCATCCCTTCATCTCTCTTCCTAGTATCTTCATTCCACCTCCTTCTTTCTGAAAGGAAACATAGGCTGGACACGGTAGCTTACACATGTAATCCCAGCATTTTGGGAGGCCAAGGCATGTGGATCACCTGAAGTCAGGAGTTCGAGACCAGCCTGGCCAACATGGTGAAACCCTGTCTTTACTGAAAATACAAAAAATTAGCTGAGTGTAGGAGTGGACGCCTGTAATCCCAGCAACTCGGGAGGCTGAGGCAGGAGAATCGCTTGAACCCTGGAGGTGGAGTTTCAGTGGGCTGAGGTCCTGCCATCGCACTCCAGTCTGGGCAACAAGAGTGAAATTCCGTCTCAAAAATAAATAAATAAATAAAATAAAAATAAAAGGAAATATAAGCTCTCTCTTTAACAACATAAGTTCTCTCTACTTTACTTTGTTCAGCTGGCAACTTCACATGAAAGATGAAGTCAAGCAAAAGCAGAGAAAAACCGGCACCCTCTTCTAAAAGGGGTGGTCGGGATGAGTCTGCTATCACTGCTGGCCAAGGATTCAAGAAAAACTATCCTAACTATATTCCAGAAACTATTCTTACTAAGGCTGACAATGATTCCCTAATATCAAAACCAAAAGATTCTTCTGTGCTTTCATCTTCCCAAAGATGACTGGTCACTTAGCACTGAATGACCAGTACCTTCCTCCTTTGGTCCTCTTGACCACACACACTTCTGGTTCTCCTTCAGCCTCACAAAACAATGGATCACTTATTCTCTGTTGTATGTAAAGATGCTTCCTTTCTGTCTAGCCCATAAACGATCCTGAGGCATTACACTGGTTTATCCTCTCTTTTTAACTAATGTACTGTCCCTTCACATATGTTATCAGTTTCCTATAATAGCTAAAGACTTCCTCATCTCTATTTTCAATCAGACCTCCTTCTAATGCTCCATGCTTATATGCCCAACTGTCTATTCAATCTATCTGCATTCCAACTTTACCACAGGAAATTTAAGCTCAACATCTCCAAAACTATGTGCACCTCCTTCCACACTTTCCACCTTAAGAATGGTACCAAGAAATCAAAAGTACTATTAGAATCTCCTCTTTCAAAAAAAATCTAATCCCATGGATTCCACCTCCTAATATATCTTTTGTGACTTCTCCTCCTCTCTTCTTACTAGTATTGCACTTGGGCATGTCTTCACAGTCTCTTGATCATGTGCCCCTCAATGATCTCCCTTCCTCTCATCTTTTTTCCGTCTAATCAAACTTTACTAAGATGATATTTTAAAGGACAAACAACATATGATTACTCAGCTTAATGTCATTTTGTGGCTTCTCTTAGCCTAGTAGTTCTTAAAACTTAGTATGCATTAAACCACCTCAAAGTTTGGTCGAATCACCGATTATTGGGCCCCCTTTCTTAGAATGACTGAATCAGTAGGTTGGGGGTGGGCCTGAGAATGGATATTTCTAAGATGTTCCCAGATAGTTCTCAGGTGGTTTCCAGGTATTAACGCTGCTAAACTGAGACCATACTTTAAGAACCATTGTGTAGCCTACAGTATATATTTCAAACTACATGGCATGGTATAAAAGACATTCTCAACACATCCCTCCAGCCATATCTCCTGATCTCTAAATCTGATAGATGAGCTCCAGATGAATGAAAGTGACTGACTCCTTCTTGCCTGTGTGTTTTGCTTAGCTGTTACTCTTTTCTCTTTTTTTATTTACCTGCCTATTTAACATCCACTTATGTATCAAGCTCCAGCTCAAGTGTCACCATCTCATTATGGTATTTCCCAACATGGCCTCCTTCCCCGCTACTACATCGACACACTTGCTGGTAGAACTGGCTACTCCCTTCCTTACACCTCACTTATGAACTGAGTCTACTCTTGTCACAGAATATGTATAACTTCATAACACTTAACTTCCTGTTTCCCCATTTAAATTCTAAGGTCTTGGGGGTAGAAACTCTCTTACTAGAATGTACACTTCTAGTATGTGGTAGACACTGATTTTTTTGTAGGCATTTAATATTTTGCTGTTGACTGAAAGCAGATAAATGTGTGTTAAGTCATTTTTAAAGTCTGTTTTATTGACCCATATACATTATTTTGTTAAAGTTTGCATAAGGAAAACATGAATCTGAAAAAAATAAAAGAGTACTTTACCATTTTAGTATAAGATAAAATGTGGACAAGATTAACAAAGAGGATTAAACCTTTTTCTTCTACATAATTAATTTAGACACAGAATAATTTGGCTAATGGAATATCAGGTCATATAACTGACTACATAGCAATTCATAAGAAAAAAGAGACTCTAGTAATTCTATTGCATTCTTGACTACATTGAGCAAGGTCAGCATTAATTTATGATGCAAGTACCATGTTTATATAAAAAGGATCTAGGCCATCTTTAAAATGAAGAGAAACAATTCACTCTAAATAGGGCATGGAGTGGGTGGAATATTTGGCTCTGAATATAAATTATTGAATTGCCAACCAAAAGAAAAACTTTATATTCCTACTGGGCCAGAGATACAAATTCCTGGGTGTATCACAGCATATTACCAAATGTTTTGTATAGTTCATCTATTTAGGCATTTATTATTTTAAAAATATCACACAAACTATAATAGCCAATAATGATAGTGTAAGATACTATGCTAAGCACAGTGGGGAATTCAAAGAGAGGTCAACATCACTCTTGTCCTATATCTCAACAGAGGCACTATTGGTATTTGGGTGGGATAATTCTTAATAGCCCAATGCATTCCAGGATGATTAGTATTCCTGTTACCCATTCACCAAATACTGATAGCATCCCCTAGGCAATGTGACCAAATGCCTCTACATCTTTTCAAACACTTTCTAGGGATAGTAGCAGCCACAGTTGACTAGACCTACTGTGAGGAAGGGGCCCACTGTAAAAAAAATTGTGACTCTCTCTCAGGACATCCCATCTCATTTTTAAGGGAATAATCAAGAAGGAATATTTCAAATTTTCCTTGTTATAGTTTACACTCATGTGTTATTCATGTAACCTACTAATTAACAAGCTTATATGTGAATGGCAATGGTAATATCCAGTAATGAGTTAATTCTTGAATTGATGTCAGCTATTGTAAATTGGAGAATAAATTATTATCTGGTCTAGAATCAAACAACAGGCACACAAGAAAATGTTTCATTTTCTATCAATGCATAAGATATTCAAATATGCTATGACTGTGGATAACAAGTTTACACTTATTTATGTAAACAAACTAGAAAAAGTGAGTAGGCTTTGCCTCCTGAGTTATTTATTGTGTGATAGAAAATTTATTTTACTCGGTATACTCACATATAATTAAAACTTAACTTATTTAACCCAAACAATATGAAATATGTTGATAAACCAGAATGTCAATTTGTTAATTTACAGTGGAGCCTAGATTTTTTGTTTATGTCTTCTCCTCAGGGCCATTTAATAAGCCCAAGTCATAATTAAAAGGCTCCATCTCCACTGCTTCCACCTTTGGCCTAGTCTAGCCTGCTGTGATTGCAAGTTAATCTGGCTCCCTGCATCTTGTTGGCCCATCTTCAATCTGTTCTCAACTATTTATCCTTGTGATGAGTGATCTTAAACAAATCAAATGATGATTTTGTTTCCTTGCTTAAATCCTTTTAATGTTAGCCCATTGCTCCTAGGATAAAAGGTCATGAAGACTTTTTTTTTTTTTTCCCTGAAAATAAACCTAAAGACTTAGTAGCTACCAGACCAGAACTCTAAAAACATCTAAGTTTTTCAGACTGAAAAGAAATGATAACAAATGGAAACTGAAAGCAATAAAAGGAGATAAAGAATACTGAAAATGGTATGTGAGTAAATATAAAACCCTATTTTTTGTTTATTTAAAATATATTTAATTTTTAAAGAAAAATATAAGAACATTGCATTGTGATTTTTTATAACACAATAGGAGCAAATTATAGGATAAAGAGGTAAATGGTATTGTACTTTTATAAGATTACTTGATCCTATATAATGTGGTACAATATTAAACCCAATTAAACCATATTTTTTTCATAGAGCAAGCAATTAAAAAATAAGTACAAATTGGTATAACTAAAAAACTGAGAATTAAAAACTAATGATAAAACAATGTTTACATAATAAAAAAGGAAACAAAAAACAGAAAAATTAATCAAATAAGTGAAACAGAGAAACAATAGAAACTATAGACTAAAATGTATCATATCAATAGTTACATTAAATCTAGATGGAGAAAATAATTATAAGTCAAAATCTGTTAGACTACAAACAGTAAGAGACAAGTATATTGCTCTCTATCAGACTGCAGACACAGATAAGTTAAAGTAAATGATTAAAATTATAAACCATCAAACAATAAGAAAGATAGTAGAGTTATAGATATATCAAACAATATAGATTTCAATAAAGAGATTTTACAAAAAATTATACATGAGATAATTTATCAGAAGCACATAATAATCTCAAAAATGATGTGCCTAATTATAATTCAAAGTACACAAACAAAATTTGACCAAACTAAAGGAAGAAATCTATAAATCCAAATAAACAATAATAGTCAAATATATATAAACCCTCTCTCATTAACTTTTGAAATGAGTAGTCATATAATAATGATAAGGCTACAGAAGAATTGAACAACACCATCAACCACGTGGACCTAATTGACGTTTATAGAATATCACTCCCATTCACCTCATTCACTGTAGAATAAATATGCTTTCAAGGAACATGAAAGTTTCATCAGATTTATCATATGCTGTGCAAAAGTACTACAATAAATTTCAAAAGATAGAAATGATAGATACTTGTCTAGCCAAAATGAAATTAAATAAGCAAGAAAAAACAAATATTTGTTATTTACAGATCTGCAGGTCAAGTATTTTTAAATAACAAACATTAAAACTATGAATCAAAAAAGAAATTTAAGAAAATATTAGAAAAATTTCAAACTGAAAAATAAAAATAAGCATCAAAATTTGTGGGTTGCTGCTAAAGTAGAGGAAAACTTTTAGCTTTAAATGCTCGTAGTGAAAAATGTAGACAAAATCAAAAATCTAAGAGTCCACCTTAACAACCTAATAAAATGGAAGCAAATTGTGAGAAAAAGTGAAAAGCAGAAATCAGTGAAGTAAAACACTAATAATAGAGAAAAATAACTATAGTAGGCAGAATGATGTCCCCAATGGTATCTATCCCCTAATCCCGGATATCTGTGACTCTATGACCTTGTATGATAAAAGTGATTTTGCAGATATAATTACAATGATGGACCTTAGAATGATAAAATTTTCTTGGGTTATCCAGGTGGGTCTAATTTAATCCCTGATACCTTAAAAACAGAATTTTTTTTCCAACTGGAGTCAGAGAGATGTGGCAAAGTGGAAGCCAAAGAGACTAGAAGCCTGAGAAGGACTCCACACATCATTGCTGATTTGAGATGTGCAATGTGACATGGAATGCAGGCACACTTTGGAGATTAGAGAGGTTTCTAGTAACAGCCAGTAAATAAATAGAGGATCTCAGCTAGATAACCACAAGGAACTAAATTCTGCCAACAAGCTAAATGAGCTTGGGAGTGAATTCTTTCCCAGAGTCTCTAGAGCAGAACACGGTCTAGTCAACCCATAGATTTCAGCCTTGTGGAGCCAAGCTGTGAACCAGGTTAGTCATGCTGTACCCTGATTTCTGATCCATGAAAACACAGAGGAAATAAATGAGTGGTTAAGCTGTTATGCTTATAATAATTTATTATGGTAGCAATAAAAAAGTAATACATGAGACAAAAACAAAATTTTTTAATAGCTTTTGTCATACAAATGACAAACACCTAATAAGACTGACCAAAATTAAAAAAAACACAAAATGTCAATAGTAGATATAAAAAGGAGACATTGATGTAAATTCTATGAACTTCATAGAATAAAATTCTTTATAAATAAAATAACTTTATAAAAATAGTATGCCAAGAAATGTTAAACCTTAGGTGGCAAGCATGAATTCTTTGGAAAGGACAACTTGGCAAAACTAATATAAAATATATATATGTGTGTACACACATATATCTCTATTTCCACTAAGGAAATTGAACTTGTAACTAAAACATTCCCATAAAAAACTCCAAGCCAAGATAATTTCACTGGTGAATTACAGTAAATATTAGAAAAATAAATAATGACAATCTTACTTGAACCCTTTTAAAAAATAGAGAAGGAAATAATACTTTTCAACTCATTTTGTGAAATAAGCATCAACCTGAAACCAAAGACTGACATAAAACAAGTCAAGGAAAAATATTATTAATCTCTACTTTTTTATATAGATGGAAAATCTTAACACAATATTAGCAAATAAAATTCAGCAATTTAAATAAATAATGTACACAATGACAAGGTGACGTTTCTCTCAGGAAGGCAAGGTGAATTAACATTCAAAAATCAATAGGTAATTTACCATATTAACAGAGATTGATAAAAGAGAAAAACCATGTTATCACTTTTATACATGCAGAAAAAGTGCTTGAAAAAGATTGAACAACCATTTAATTGGGCACTCCACCCCTAAGATTGGGAAAAAGGAAAGGATATTTCCTCTCACCACTTCTATTAAACATTGTACTAAAGCTCCATCCTGTTTTTATTCAGAAGTAACATGAGTACCTAAAAATCTCAAATAATGCAAGAAAAATCTATCAGCACTCATAAACAAATTTAGCAAAGTTACACTATAAATTGCCAGTAAACAAAAACCAATTATATTTCTATAAGCTAATAATACTTTTAAAATGAAATTAACAAAATAATATCAACACAATCATCAAATAATGAAAATAAACTTAACAAATTTCAGGTAAGATCTCTGCACTAAGAACTCCAAAACATTGGTGAGACAAATTTTAAAATACTGAAATGTATGGAGAGTTCTATCAGGTTCATGGATCGGAGGACTCGATATTTTAATATGTCATTTTTTCTCAAATTGGTCTACAGATGTAATGCAAACAAAATTCCAACAAGTTTTTTTTTTTTCTTTATTCTGTAAGCTGGCTATATGGAACTCAAAGGATTTGGATGAGCATAATTTTTTTTAATTTAAAAAATAATAAAATTGGAGAACTGCTGCTACCTGATTTAAATTTATATTATAAAATTATAGTAATAAAAATAATACACTATGGATATAGGAATAAAAAGACAGATCAATGAAACAGAAAAGAGATTTCGGAGATTGACTCTTATATGTATGGTCAACTGTTATTCAAAAAAATACTGAGGAAAGTCTTTTTAAGCAAATTTTGGTGGAACAAGTAAAGATACATGTATGAGGGAAAGAAAAAATTTCCCTAATGTCACACCAAACTCCAAATTGATGTTAAGATGATCATTGACTTAATGAGCAATATAAAAGTTAAAAGAATCTTGACATAGGCAAAACTTTCTTAGTAAGGATGTAAAACACTAAAGATAATAAAAAATGTAATCTTGATTTCATCATATTAAAAAATTCTGTTTATCAAATGACACAAAATGAAAAGTAAAGTGCGAACTGGGAGAAAATACTGTCAACACAAGTGACCAGCAAAATACTTTCATCCAGGCCGGGCGCGGTGGCTCAAGCCTGTAATCCCAGCACTTTGGGAGGCCGAGACGGGCGGATCACGAGGTCAGGAGATCGAGACCATCCTGGCGAACACGGTGAAACCCCGTCTCTACTAAAAAATACAAAAAAACTAGCCGGGCGAGGTGGCGGGCACCTGTAGTCCCAGCTACTTGAGAGGCTGAGGCAGGAGAATGGCGTAAACCCAGGAGGCGGAGTTTGCAGTGAGCTGTGATCCCGCCACTGCACTCCAGCCTGTGCGACAGAGCCAGACTCTATCTCAAAAAAAAAAAAAAAAAAATGAAGGAAATATTTATGGGAGGGATTGCATTGGGAGTTATACCTGATGTAAATGACGAGTTGATGGGTGCTGACGAGTTGACGGGTGCAGCACAGCAACATGGCACAAGTATACATATGTAACAAACCTGCACGTTATGCACATGTACCCTAGAACTTAAAGTATAATAATAATAAAAAAATAAAATAAAATAAAATAAAAATACTTTCATCCAGAATACACTAAAGAATACTCTCAATTGAACAAGAAAACAATTTAAAGATGGGTAAAATATTTGAACAGACATTTTACAAAGTAAAATACATAACTAGCCAGGCACAGTGGCTCATGCCTGTAATCTCAGCACTTTGGAAGGTCAAGGTGGGAGGACTGCTTGAGCCCAAGAATTCAAGACCAGCCTGGGCAACATGGCAAAAACATGAAAATTAGCTGGGTGTGGTGGCTCAGGCCTGTAGTCCAAGCTACTCAGGAGGCTGAGGTGGGAGGATCACCTGAGCCTGAGGAGGTTAGTGAGCCATGATTGTGCCACTGCACTACAGTCTGGACGACAGATTGAGGCCCTCTCTTTCTCACTGGCTATGTGTGTGAGAAATATATATATACACACACACACACACACACACACATACATATATATATAAGAGAATATATATAGAGAGATGTCAATATGCTAATTAGGCACAATGAAATTCATACCTATATTCTTTCGAGGCACTATTCCTTTGGGGTACAGCTAAACGTATATTATCTTTTAAGGCCTATTTAAAAACAAAGATAATACACATTCCTTAAAAAGGAACATATTATTCGTTTATGTACTTATTGACTGTTTACCTATATGTGACATTGAATATTCAATATTTATATATTGAATATTTACACGTGTAAATATTCCAATATCAATATTTGCATATATGTAAATAGTCAATAAGTACATAAACAGATAATATATTCTTAGGAAAATGAAAATTAAATTCACAATGATAAACTACTTTCATGCTATGAACACCAAATATTCACAAAGATGTGAAACAAGTGAAATGTTAACACATTCAAGCAGAGTGTAATATCATTCAAACAACTTGGAAAATTATAAATTTGTTATAATGTCAAACGTATATTCAACATATAACCTGAAAATTCCAATCCTAAATATTTATACAAAAAGATCTGTAAAAGAACCTTCATAACAGCTTTAGTCATAATAGCCAAAAACTGGAAAAACCCGTAATGACCAAAAGTGGAAAAAATCCATCAACAGGAGAATGGGTATACAAATTATGGTATATTTATTCAATGGAATGTTTTACAGCAATAAAAAAGAATTAAATTTTGATACACGCAATGTCATGCTTGAATATCACAAACAGATATTACATAAAATAAAGCAAAAGAAAGACCGTATATTTTATGACTCCACTATACAAGTTCAAGAACAGGCAAAAATAATTTGAAGCATGGGTCATAAGAATAAGCTTAACAGTGTTATTTATTTCAATACATAAATAACTCAAGATTTTCTATTTCTTAATATGACAGATTAGAATAATTAAAGAGTGTATGAAATAATACTTGCCTTTTGATCTGAAAGATTATATCCACAAGAAACCTTTTAGGTGCTGATTTGACACATAAAAGTGAGAAACAGCTGTACTTGAAGTAGTGAATTATGAAAAAAAAATTGTATATAAAGAGTTAACATCCTGCCTAGGAAGCCAAACAGTTGAATTATGGTAATCAAAACCAAGACTGGATGAACTTTCACTGTGGATGGGATCACCTGAAGCATAGACAGTCGCCATGACTCATCAAGATCAAAATTTGCTTTTTCTCTCTCACACCTCTTAGTCTTAAACAGTATTATAGAACATAATAGCTCCTCAGTAAATGCATGATGAATGAACAAACACATGAGATAAATGGGATAGGGATAGGGAATAGTAAAAAGTGGGGTTCCACAGTGTGGCTCCGAGCAGCTTGAAAGAATGGCCACACCAAAGAGAAACCACTGACTTGAGAAAAGACACTGAAGGAGAGGTTGGCAAATTCTCATAGCATCAAGCAGTAAGCATTGAAATTAGAGATCTAGCCCTTGCCCTCAAAAGTCATCAATAGAATGTCCTCTCCCAGAGTTGTCAGGCTGAGAATATTTGGCCGGTTTTATATCTATGTCATCGGATGTTACAGCATCAGAGTCGCAGTCGACAGAGCTGGAGGATCCTCCTCAGAGCTCAATGTAAACAAAGTTTCTGATGTAGAGGGAATTGATATTGGGATAATGAAATGGACATAAATAATCAACCAATAAAAGGAAAGGACAGGAGGGCAGGCTCGAGTTCTAATTTAAGGATATGTCTTTTATATGTGTTCATTAATTTTGAAGCATCTTGCAGACTGACCATTCATCCGTGTGGGCAGAGGAGAGATGTGGGGTCAACATTGTCCCATAAATAAAAATATCATTTTCTGAAAACTCTGCTGTATTAAATACCTACATATTAAAAAATTTTAAACCAACTCAATATTTTTAAGTGAAGCAACTCCATCTCTCTCAGTAGCCTCCATCTTATCATACTACTGTTTTGTTTCCTAAAGTAAATCTTCAGCTGTGAATTATCCTAGAACTCTGGAGTTTGTGTGGTATTTCATAATTTTGTCACAAGAAAATTAAAAAGGCATTAGCAGTATGCAAAAATGTTGTATGTTTTCAATCCATGGAATAAAAATGAATCTAACCTCTTTCCCTACATTTTTATTATTGCAATACCCCATGAATCAATAAGAGGGAAAGCAGACTGACTAACGAACAATAGTGTTCAAAACGGAGCCTACTCTTGCGGGCCCTATGGGGATAGTAAGTATTGCTGACCCAAAACACATTCTTCAGAAACCACGAGGGTGCTCACTGTACATTCCTTCATGAGTTCGTTCAATATATATATATAATTCATCTAGTTTTCCATTTCAATTTCGTTTACATGGTATTATATGGTGGTAGAACTTTTGGGGGAACTGTATAAAATAACATTTTTTTCCAGATTCCTCCTCACAAGTCTTTTTTTTTTTTTTTTTTTTTTTTTCCAGCTCAGAAATTCATATTTGGGAAAATTTCAATTTGGGTATAAGCTGACAAAGTAATGGTTTCATCCTTTGGAACTGGACCCATATTCTCTTTTACATCATGAGAACATTAATTTTGCTTTGTAAAAGAGTAAGCAAATTGAAGGGAGTTCTTATGGTCCCTCTGAAGTGATAGCTACTCCTCAATAGAGGTGTCACTTGTGTTTACTTTGAGAAAATGACCTACATATTCTGCGTTTTATTTTTCTCCTCTGAAAAGTAGTATCATTGGAATAGAAAGGCATTTCTCAAAGTAGGTTCTGTGGATGCTAGTTAGTCTAGTGTGGTGGTGTAGAAAAACCTACTGCATTGTCACAATTTTTAAAAAGATGTTGCCATTTATAAGACCTTATTACAGAGGGAAAAAAAAGGGTAGTATTTTTCATCCCAAAGTTGGAGATTCTGTGCTCCGGTTCTTTAACATATCAGAATAAGGATTTCTTGCATATGTGAGTATAACCTTAAACCTTTGCATTGCAGTCAGCAGGGAGGTGGGAACTCAACTCTGAGCAGCAAAAGGGAAGATGGATTGTGTAATCATAAGTCAGCAAATTACAAAAGACTATTTGGAAAGAGTTTTGCCAACATACATGTGAAACAGGTCCCAATATTTATACAGTAAAATATTAATCAGCTCATAATGTGTTTCTAGGGGAAAATAACTTCTTTGTTAGTTGAGATTTTAATGTTTTGAATATGTGACATGAAGTTCTGTTGATTTTGGAAACCACTTATCTCTTCAGTTATTATTTAAGCATGAAGGATCCAGGGTCAAAGAATTCTGGCAAACAATGGGTCCTACCCTTGAGAGATTCACAGTGCAGATTAGCACATTGGAGGTTCTCTGTAAACTGTTTAACTCCATGCTTCCCACACGTGTTTCACCATGCAACCTATAACATGTACTTGCATCCCAGGTCTCCTTAGAACAGTATTTGGGAAAAACCTCTGATGATTTCTAAAATCTAATATATATAGATTAGATATATCAAAGTCCATTCAGGTTTAGTCTCTTGTAAGAATACATCTAACATACATTTTTATATTATATATTATGTATACAATATTAGATATTAGATATCGAATATTAAATATCAGATATATATCAATATATAGTAGATATATTCTTGCAAGAGACTAAACCTGAACAGACTTTGGTTTGTAGCCTTTCAAACTAGTGCAAATATATCGGAACAGTATTTCGGTCGTTTCTTATAGTGTTCATATTACTCTCTCAAACATGTTTCAGTTGATCATCACAACTCCATGGTAGTATTTTATAACCGAGTTTCACAATTCCAACTTGACACCAGGAAACCAAAATACTCCAAAGACTTCTGCAAGTGATTTCAGTGAAAAATCATCTGACACCAGAAAAATAGTCATAACTGCTCAATTTGCAAGATCTTCTCTGGCCAGCACCACCTCTCTGCTTTCATTTCCCCAAGATTTTCATTCTTTGAAGGCTGAAATCCAAAATGCCCATGTTTCCTACTCAGGTCTTATGCAATAACTACCATTCGGCTCCAAATGACTCTTGTGTATCGCACTTTTTCAAGACACTAGAGAAATGTTGTATTATGGAAAGAAGACTGGTTAGAGTTAGACACTCCTGGGTTCCAATTCTGGCTCTGACAGTCATCAGTTTGAGGGCCTATGAAAGTTGCTTTCTGTAATCTTATTATTTTCCTTGAAAAGGGAAGGATGCCTCCAGGGATAATATTGCCTCCCAGGGATAATAGTGACTTGATATAGACACACTCAGTACAAATTATTTTCCCTTTACACCTCCCTTTCATTTTCTTTCCCATTATCAGAATTGTAAACAGTTAAACATTTACATTATTTAGGCATTTATTGATATAAAACTTGAACAAAACAAGTGATTAATAGCCTAAGAAAAAGAGCAATCACCTCAGTGCAACCATTACCCTCAGCCCTCTCTGCAGAGTGCAATCTTCACTCTAGGACGCAAAAGCAGTGTTTCCCAAGATTCTGCAGGGCTTTCGTGTCTACAAGGGGTAGAGCAATTTGCAATGGATTCTCATTTCTGAGACAGAGAAGTCTTAAGACTTTACTTGAAAAGGAGTTGGTAAATGAAGAGAAGGCCACAAATCCACACCACTTCTTAGTGAAGCCCAGTAGCATTGCATGGTAGCATTTTGAAAAATAAAGGTACTCACTCATTCATTCATTCATTCATCTAAAAATATGTATTGACCACTTACCAGGAGTTGGGAAAATGAAAGAAATTGTGGTTTGTTCATCTTTGTCCTTCAGTTACTGCTAGCTTAGGAGGATGCCTTTCTGTGTTACAGGGGGACAATGGAGTATACAGTGAAAGCTACTCATGGTAGCAGCCAGAACAGCAGAGGAGCATGTGGACAGGAATGGATGTGAGAAAACCTACTTTCTTATTGAATAAACTAGAGGGTTAATTATTCTCCCATAAACAGGGGCTTATTAACCCAAATTGATTTGAAAACAGCGAGTCTAGGGCGATTAATGTTTAATGAGAGACTCCAGAAAGTATCAGTCATGAACTGTGCATTATTTAGCAATGTATGACCACATTTTTATATATTGGATATATACTGGAAAGGATATATAATCTTGGATATATATTACACTTAAATTTAAAAAGTAAACAAGAAAATTATGTGGCATGGCACTGCATATTAAATGTCAGAGAAGCAGAACTATATGTATTATTTATCTCAAACTTATTTGTCACCAAAGCCAATTTCTGAAATAAAAGATTCATGGTTGTTTCTTTTGAAGTTGCATAGAAATAACCTTTCCCAAAATTATGGGTGGCTTAGTGTGTAGGCAGTGCAGTCATCAGTGCTTTAGTTAATGTGTGGTTTGTTTTGCAAAGAGTTTTCAACATTTAAAAGGAATGTTCATGAATTTCTAAATGCTATGTTTGCTGTAGCAAGACACTCAGAGTAATCATTACCTCCAGCTGTGATTTCCATCTTCCCCACCACTGCCCTCCATGTGTACTTCTTTTAAAGTTGACAGACATTCTGTATTTTAACCTCCCTGACAATAATTATGTAGTTGGTGAGCAGCAACCATTCAACTTAGGTGCATTTACGTTCTACTTAGTCCCAATTATATGATCATGAAGCATTTCAAGAGGTAATAATACAAAGTAAAGCATTATGACAATATAAAACTGAGAATTTAAGTGCAAAGGGGAAAAAGTTATTTTCAGTGAAATAGAAGATGAAGCACATCTTTTTATGGAGGTTCTTTCTTAATATAATAAAGTGCTTTGGAACAAATTATTCAAAATAATTTATAACATTCCCATTAGAAGGTATATATAAGCCATAGCAAAAACTTCTAAAATTTTAATATCTTCTGAATATTTTTATTTCTTAGCTATTAAAAGGTTTTAATAATATCATCCCAAAACAGAGTTACTGCCTAGAAACTCTATGAAGATTTTTTTTTCTGTAGGAACTCAGAGTGCAAATTATCCCACTTTAAGGCACCATCCAACATATCCTTTACAGCATTTTTTTTAGGAATAAAGCAAAATTAATGGCAAATTTTACCTAAATATATTCTACTAGAAATATGCAAATAAAGTCAGAAGCTTAACATATTAAAAGTATGTAGAAATGTCTTCAGCATACACATTATGTATGTATGCATATATACATAATTTATCATATATGTTAAGTATGATGGACACATACACTTTTCTTCCAAAATATTTTACCACTCCAAGGTCAGTAAGATGGCAGAACTAAATTATTCCTCACAAAACCCAAAGTTAACAATTTGGAATTTGATAATTAAAAAAAAGTACTACCTATTGTTTTCTTATTAATAATTTCCATAGAAATAATAATTAATAAGGTCAGTTATGTGTAGCTCACAAAAATGCGAGCTCAAAAGAAGTTTGACTTCATTATATAGACTACAGGTTTCATATAATTCAGTTGTCAATTAGATAAAGTCTATGTATATATTTGTGTGTATGTGTGTGCATGTGTGTGTTATTTTTTAAAACATTAGGATTACAAAGACACAGCTTCAAAAAAGGGTTGGAAAATAGAAAATAGTATCTTGATATCTTGGCAGTTGAAAGTTGTAGAGAATTTTCATAGGAACAAATGTAGTTTTGAATTATGTATTTATATTAAAAGTAGGAGAGATATATATATATATATTTTAAATTTCAGGTGAAGACTCGGTCAGAACACAAAATGAAAAAAAGCCACTTTTTTTTTTTTTGCCTCATTAGAATTGTACTGGAAAGACTTAAACTTGACAATGACTGTCTTTGTAATTAAGTTAAATCGGAAAGTATATTACCTGGTCAAGATATTATAACATATATGAGAAATACGGAAACTCTATATGAAGAAACTCATTATTTACTTGGCACTTTCCCAACCATACTGCTGTGAAATTTTCCTGAGCCTCTTCTCAATGGCTCCAAGGGAATTGAGCACATAGAAAAATAATAAGAGAAGCCAAAATGAGACCAAATCCAAGCCATTATTACTGAACCTCTTTCTTTCTTTCTTTCTTTCTTTCTTTCTTTCTTTCTTTCTTTCTTTCTTTCTTTCTTTCTTTCTTTCTTTCTTTCTTTCTTTCTTTCTT